>NC_039359.1:87528019-87839746 GCF_003573695.1 Papaver somniferum
ATAAGAGTCACATAGACGAGTCTAAAACTTGTCTCAGTTCTAATTCTCTTTCTTCTACTAGGTTCAGTCTCAACATCTTGATACGGGGTTGACTAGTCGAAGGAACATATGCGAGACAATCATGGACTTTTTTCGAGGTCCATTCCTCAAAGGAATTAAGAGTTAAAAAAACAAAACATCTCTAGATTGCACTACAATATTCATAGCAATGTTAGCAATGTCAAATCTTATGACCATTAACTTATGTACACTAGCATGCTTAGGATAAGTTAGGAATACACAATCCATAATCTTAGGTCAAATTTTGATTTGCTTGGGAGGCGAAATAGTCAATACACCCCCACATTTTTAGGTATACAGGTCAAGAACATAAAAATAGGTTATGCACCTTGCACAATCTTCTTGAGAGATTAAAATAAATATTTTTATTTTACACCCTCACAATTATCAGGATTTCTCAACATGCTGCGATATTGTGTCATTTAACACACGCCGCATGATCAAATTATGATTTAACATGTTCATGTGTTATTATCAATAATAGCATACAAGTTTCACTTTATCTATTAATTCCTCAAGTTTTTTTATGCTAAGAGTTCGAAGCACTATATGAACTAATTTGCAAATATCATATCTCATAGTAAGGCAGATAACAATTAGAAATTATATTTAAAGTACAACGCACATGTGGATAACGATAGTTTCCATACCTGAAATCCTTTTACCTATTTTCCTTCAACTGTTTTGATAGTTGAGTTTTTCAAAGAAATGCTTTCATACCTTGGTCCTTTTGGTAGAAGACTCACACGCTTCTTCTGGAACACGCATTCTAGCATTCCCAGCAAACCAACCTTCTTGTTGGATCAAGTAATTGTACCTCAACATTAGATTCGAGCAATCATTAGTAGGTCACAAAATATTGTTAATTAAAACCATATGCTTTGTGTATTCACAAATCAATTTAAGCATACAGACTTCTTGTTGCACCATGATTGTTAACCAAACATGTGATTTAAGCAAATTGATGTTACACAAACATATATAATCCAATTGATTTTTAACACAAACAAAGTTGGTACGCAACTGATCAAAATCATATTATTCCTTGACAAAGTTAATACAAATTTATCTCTATAAAAGGTTATTTCTCATGTCATAGGAATAGATTGCTAGCTACATGCTTGAGTTATCATGAGAATTAAATTTCAACTAAATATTCTTTAAGCAATCACTATTAGAGGTTCCCATGATATGCCCAAAGTGAGAGAACATCACTAATCAAAGGTTGCTAGACATAATCAAGAGATTACACACATTTCACGTTTTCTGGACAGATATGCACAACAATTTTCCAAATACCTTATCTCTCAAACCGCGTATCCAAATTAGATAAATCAAAAAATGGTTTAAAAATAAGATCCAGAACTAAATATATTATTTAGATCAACATTTCCAAAAACTCATAGTTATGCCAGAAAAACTAATTTTTCAGCAGAGTTGTTCTTTCTTTTTTTTGCCCGTCAGAAATTTCAGAAACATTTTACAGTTTTGTAAAATATGTAAAAAATACTTTTACAACTCCAAAAATCATAAAACTTGGTGGGGTGAACAATGAATATTCCTACTAGTTGTTGTCAAAAGAATTCAACTAAAATCTGCTTGAGTTAAGAGATAAACTCGAAACTCTACAACTCAATATAACTTTAACTTTTGTTCTTACACTGTTTTGTAAAATATTGAAAAATACTTTTACAATTCCAAAAATTACGAAATTTGGTAAGAGTATCAATAAATATGTATAATACATCATGTTAAAAGGATTTAACAAAATTCTTTAGAGTTAAGAGATAAACTCATAACTCTACAACTGAACAAAATTTTAATTATTTGTTTTCTTGCTTTTTCACTACAAAGATGAGCATCTTTAGTTTTCCAAAGTTAGTCAACACCAACCATAAATAATCCAATAAATCATTCAATTTTGATTATTTGAGCTAAATGCTTTATGGCTATTTTCATTAAACTTAGTAGTTTGATTTTTTTCAACAATATTTTTCTTTATTGTTGTTACAAAAATTAAACTAGCATATATTGTCTTTATGTTGTTGGATTAGTAACAACAATAACGAAAATAAATTGAATAAGAACAAGAGATACTTAGCTTTATTTACAGCAACTTGGTGGATTAATCACTTCGAGTAGCATGCAGAACAAAAATGATAGAGGCACGTATTGGATACGCTGACCTAAAGACAATATCGCCTGCTACTCCTCTAAACAGAGAGATTCTATAGCTTCTTTGACGAGTTGCGTCCAGGATACAACTAACGTTAGCATTCCTTCTTTTAGCATACAAGAGAACGCCTTAAGAACTTGGCAGTGAAAAACAACTCAGTCAAACCACCTTGTTTCACACAAAAACTCATGGATAAAAATGGATGAAGAAAACTTGTTTTCTCTTTTTCTCTCCCACTCTATTTTTCTACTAAAAGTAGATGAATTTTAGTTGAGTTGTAACTCTCTCAATTTGAGAAAATAAATAAGCAAAACTTATTTGAGTCTACTTAGTCTTTTGAGAAAATAAATAAAGAAAGAAATAGTTTTCTTGTTTTCCTCCATCACTCTTCAAAAACAGGAGAGGAGTTAAGTTCATCTTCTACTTCTTAAAATGAATTGAGGACAGTTTACTTATAGAATTTTCAAAATTTATTAACAATGAAAATAGTCTATACGTTATAAACAATAAAGAGAATCTCATGCATGTGTCCCCAAAAATAATGATTAGATGTCTTTCTTATTTAGTATTGTTATCGTTAAAAACAAGACACAGAATTTGTCCAAAACAATAATCTCAAAAGTGGTAATATTTTATAAGAAAAGTAGTGACACGCACTTGCACAAAACAAGGAGAGAAATCAGACAGGATTCCTAACAAAAGTTGTGCCATGAAAACATGTGGAAGACAAGAGAATATTCTCACAAACCAAACAAAGTGGCATCATGTTTTATTTATTCACAACACTGATTTTTTCCAACAAGAAAATGGGATAATCTGTTTTTTGTAAAATTTGTAATTTCCTTTTCTTCTTTCATGCTACCTTTGGTAGCCCCGTAAATTCTTAATCTATAATATATCATCTCTTTTCTGATAAAAAAAAAAAAAGCATAGCTATGGTACCACAACTTGATTCTGCTTTCCAAAATTCAGCTTGCAATCCTCGTTGTTAGACCATAATAATCCTATTTTGAGATCCAATAAATGTTTTAAACATTAGTGCAACCTACAAAATGAATAGAAACCTCCATGTGAGTTATGGTGTCTGATTACTATTCGAGCCTAAAAACCTTCGTGCAAAGAGGATTTGTATTCATTATGTTGAGTATCATGCATCGAAAACCAATCATCTCTATAAGAACTCAATAATATGCCCCACTAAGAGTGCCAGGTATATAAAATTAAGGTCGAAGTACTAAAGTTCGAACCTACACAACTCAGATAAGCTATCTTTGCCACTGTATTTACCCCCACAATGACACAATCATATGCCAAACAACTTCCACTGACAATAGGCATACAATCAACTCGAACAATTTTTGGCAATTTTTTAAAGTTTTTTCAGGGAGGGGTAAGAGCATCCACAGTGGGCGAGTATAACCAAAAATTTGGGATGAGATCGTAACACAGTGGGACGGAGTAAAGATCAAATCCCAACCAAAGATCAAATTCCAGACCAAATATGGTCGCGACCAAATCCCAAATTCTAATATAGTCGGGCGTAAATTTAAAGTACGCTTGTTGCTGGGCGTAAATTTAAAGTACGCTTGTTAATGGGCGGAGATTTAAATTACGACCGATGAAATTTTAATTAAATAAAAAAAAAAGAATGAGGCGGACTTTTAAAGTCCGCCTGATAAAAGTTACAAACAATGGGGCGGACTTTTAAAGTCCGCCTGATGAAATTTACAAAAAATGGGGCGGACTTTTAAAGTCCGCCTGATGAAATTTTATAAAAAAAAGATGGGGCGGACTTTTAAAGTCCGCTTGATGAAATTTTAATCATGTACCGTTGCGTCACAACACGGACTAAACCCAAATTTTGATCTTTTTTTTGATCTTTAATCTTTGGTTTTGATCGCACCACTACAGTTGCTCTAAGAGGAGGAGAGATACTTCCAAGATAATGATAAACAACTGCACCCAAGCATCAAAAACTGAAATAAGGCATTCGTAATAGTGGGTTAACTTGAGCAGTTGACTGAAGATATGTCTAGATTCAAGAGACTAATTTCACAACATAACTACTTATTTCCGCACCCCAAACTTTTGAAGCTAAACCACAAACTGCAACTTAACAAAAATCTGAAAATAAATAGTACCTGTTTAGATAGTCTCTTAGAACTTAGATATTTGGTTAAATTTTGAAGTTCCATAATTTTCCTACAACATTTGCGAAATGGTATAAGTCACCGACTAAGGTCTCGCCATTATTTAATAGATATTAGACAATCATTTGAAATGAGGAAATCAGTAGATTAGCATAGCAAGGGAAGTAAACATGTGATCTGCTGGACTGTATTATCTTAGTTAAGGAATTCAATTAAAGAATTTGTGTATGGTCACTGACACTTGCAGTTTCATCCTTTATTTTGTATTACGTATCTTCCATTGGCTATTAGGAAACTCAGGAAAATTTGACCTTCCCACCAGCTCCCATCACCAACATTTGCTACAGAATATATTGAAGAATTCCTTTATCCAGTGAAAGCAAGCGCAAGAGGTTCTTTTTCATTTTTCTTTTACAAAGTAACTATCCACATCACTGTCCGCATCTAGAGAGGGTTCATCACTGAGTATATAAGAGATACAAATCAATAAGAAATTTCTTAACCGCATAAGGTCCACGCGAACATGATTTATTCTCACACCGTCAAGAAAAGATTCCTTTTAAAACGAACAACATACTTGTACTCATTTATGTGACCCAAAGTGAAGAACAAACCACTAAGGCTCACAGGGGAGATCCGACTTAAGAGCATCCACGAAGACAACAATCAAATAATACATGTTGCATAAACCAACTCAATCCAATTCATCTTCGGACAACAATCAAATACAGTGAAGATCATCATCTATCTGTAAGTTAATAGCATGTGTATGTGACTGAGTGTATGTGAGTCTGGTTATGAGAGTGTGCCGTGTGCACCTGTGCTGTGTAGAGAGGAAGAGTGAACGAGTCGAGTATATATACTCAGGTCCCCTGTAACAGAAGAATAATCTTTTCTAATCAATATTATTCAAAACCTTAATCAATGTAGACATACGATTGTCAATATGGTATCAGACTCAGAAATTAAAATTTCTGAGGGTAATCGATCCTTTCCTGTGATTTCTTCACCACCACCACCACCACCACCACCATGTCGTTATCTCTTCATCTTCTTCACCACGATCAAATCTCTTCATCACCTTCTGCTGTTACTGAAATCGGAGACTCAAATTATGTTTTGAAAGGTAAAGTCATCACAAATTTGTGCTCAATTTGCTCCGATCTCATCTCTTACAACACAAATCTGTCAAATCTGCGATTTCTAGTTCTGCATCAACAGTTGGTAATCATCTTCATCTCCTTCTACTTAATGGTGTTTTTTGGTAGAAATTAGAGTTTTGTGTTCGATCTGATACTTCTACAACAACGCAATCAAGCATGCTTCTCAGATCTGTATTTTGCTTTGCCTAGTTGACTGGTAAAATGAAACTCTGCTGGTAATCTCGATTTAAAATTCTTAGATTACTTTCAATTCGAAGTCAGTTCATCTTCAGCATTTCAATTTCATCTTCATCTTCGATTCTCATCATCAATTAGTTGTGCTTATGCTACCTAAGTGGTTAGAGGAAGCATTCTATTTTTATTTTCATTTGAAGATCACTGCTGCTGAAAATTGGTAAATGTTATGCTGTTCGTATTAGTTTCTACTACGAAAGAGATAGGGGAACTTCCTTAAATTGATCAGTTGAACATCCTAGGCCTCTGTTGCTGAATTCTGCTACACTTCGGATACTTAAATTGCTTTGTTCAGTTTCATCCATGCTCTTTACTTCATCTCAGTACTCACCGATTAGATGGTGTTGTTCTTCTGCGCGTGTGAGATGATAGAGCTAAGTATGAAGTTTTGAAGTTGAGTTTTGATTATAGATAAAATATATGGGTTTTGATCTTGGATTGGAGTTGTGTTTGTTGAGTTTGCTTATGAGTTTGTATGCAACCTGTTGCTAAGCTTGCATATGGTGAGATATGCAACCTGTGGTTCTTCTCTTATTGCTGTTAAGTTTCTATCTTCATTCAATTTTGGAAGAATTTGAATAATCCAAGGTGCTTCAGTAAGTCCTTGTGTGCTAAATAAAACAAACAATTTCCATGCTTCTTACTCGTTCTTGCTGCTATGTTTCGAATAATGCTTTCATTAGTACTTTGAATAATATTGAGAAGATCTCCCTGAGCAGTTATATTGGCAAGATAATTTCTTGTTGGTGCTTATATTGGAAAGAATAGACACGTTTATATAAAATTGGTGATTGCTAGAGATTGCTCAGTATGCTGGAATTGGTCTTTTACTTCATGATATTTTGATGCAGCTGCACTATCATCTGCTGTGTCAATGATTGCGTCCTACATGTTGCTGGTGCGCTTAGTGGATAGTTGGATTCCCATCCGTTGTGACTATAAGTGTTGCTGCTTTGCTACAACTTATACTTCTTATATTTTCTATTCTTCTTGTCCTGCATCAACTGTTGTTGTCTGCAACTCTGTGCTACATTAGTTAAGCTGGTTGGCTATGCCATTTTGTCAGAATGGTTTGTTATGCCCTGTTACCACTATTTCTCTGACGACATTACAGGTCATGGTACTGTTTTGGTTTCACTCTTATCTACAATTGCCAATATCATCTGCAAGACTTCTCTGTACCTGCTCCTCTATTCTGCTGCTTTTTTGCACCCATACTTATTTGCTACTGCTTCCTATGATACGATATACGTACGGTGCTTCCTTCAGTCCATGGTCTTGCTTGAGAGGATTTTAGCTTCTTCAACTGCCGAGATTTTTGGAGTTAGTGATCTCTTGTGTACAAGTGTTAATCCAACCGATTGTATTGATTAAGCATCTTCAATTTACTACACCAACTACTGCTTCTGTCCTGCACCTTCTGTCAACTTACTATTCCACAGCTGCCATCAACTATTAATGTCCTGCTACAACACCCTGTACTATCTTGCTTACTTTTGATGTTCTATCTGTTCAACCTCTACAACAAGATGCTGCTACTTACTCTTTATGCACTGTCAATCCTACTTCTCTGGCAACATTTCAGGTCATGGTACTCTTGCTTTCTACTACTGCTGTTGCTGTTTTCTTATATCATAGCATGTGTATGTGACTGAGTGTATGTGCAATCTCAAGTGTTCTTCTTCAAGCCCCCTTGAGCTTGAAGGGGTAATAGCATGTGTATGTGACTGAGTGTATGTGAGGTGTAAGTAAGTCTGGTTATGAGAGTGTGCCGTGTGCACGTGTGCTGTGTAGAGAGGAAGAGTGAAAGAGTCGATTATATATACTCAGGTCCCCTGTAACAGAAGAATAATCTTTTCTAATCAATATTATTTAAACCCTTAATCAATGTAGACAACGATTGTCAATATAAGTATCCATCGGTAATTACATTAATGAAACCTCATTAATAAGCAATATTTCCTAGATGCCAAATTTATTCATCTCAAATTTATGCAGTTTGATGCCAGATGCACGCACATCCGTGACCATATTAGAAGGTTTTCCTAGTTCAGCTCCAATGTGTTGAACTTTAAGAGGAGTATATATAAACATGAGCATAATAAACAAAGAATTTAAGATTCCAAGTAATACATAGCGTTATGTACTTTACCATTAAAATGGAAGATGTAGGCTTCCACAATGACAAAATTGATTTTGAAAAGCTCAAAAATTGAAGTTTGGTTCACCCAACTCAGGAACCGATTTAGGATTTTCTTTCCCAGTGCAAATATAGCCATGACAATGATAACAACAAAAGAATGCACCTCCAGATAGTAAAAGAATGTCTTGGTTAACTTGAGAAGTTGTCTGAAGATATTGAAAAAGTGAGGGTATAACAACCACACCCAATAATTCGTTCGGCAACATGTATGGACTAAGCTCCAATATAATTCCGAGAGCACCAACTTAAAATCGAGCTCAATCAAGATATATATCAAAGAGCTTTATCTCTTTCTCAATACAATCAACAAATCAAACAGATAGAAAATCCGCGAGCCTGATTGATATGGGAAATAACTTGGACGGTACTAAAGACCAACGGCCAAGTGTCAATCAAGTTATATCCAACAAACAAATTAGGATTTATCAACTGACTGAACTACGCACAACCTGTGATATTTCAATTATATAAGCAGATATAATGCGGAAAAGAAATAACACAGACACAAGAAGTTTTGTTAACGAGGAAATCACAAATGCAGAAAACCCCCGGGACCTAGTCCATATTTGAACACCACACTGTATTAAGCCGCTACAGACTCTAGCCTGAAACAAGTTAACTTCGGACTGGAATGTAGTTGAGCCCTAACCAAGTCTCACACCGATTAAGGTATAGTCGCGTTCCTTACGCCTCTAGAACCACGATGGATTATGCGCACTTGATTCCCTTAACTAAGAGTTGCTACGACCCAAAGTCGAAGACTTATAAACAAACCTGTCTCCCACAGATATATATAATCTTTATTCGGTTTTGTTCCGTATTTTGATAAATTAAGTTGAACAAGAACCAATTGATAATACGGTCTTATACTCCCGAAGAGCAGCTTAGAAATTTCAATCACCTCACAGTAACCCAACTGATTAATAGGAAAAGTTATTGCGGAATCACAAGAGTCTGAGACGAAGAAATTTTGTGATTACTTTTCATATCTTACCCATCAGAGATAAATCTTGATTAAATCTTAGAGAAGATAAAGAATGCGATTGAACAAGTAAGATCCGAATACGCTATCATAGAGAAAATAGTTGGATCTGTTAGAGCAGTGCTCGGTCGAACTCGCATGCGTTGCTATCTCAAGTATGTTTGTCAATGTCAGTGATCAAAACTATAAGTCTTGATTTCTAGCCTATTTATAGATGTCTCGGACTAGGACATAGATTGTGTAGTTGAGCATTAGACTTCACGGTGTTCATCATTTGAAGACGAAGAACTACTAAAAGGAGCTTGTGGGACCTCATCAACAAAAGGTATGTAGATATTGAAACTCATCTGTCACTTGGAAAGTCTATTTCTACTCTATCTCCTATATTGAGACGTAAGTCATATTATGATTTTCTATTATACACATTTCAGATTTCGAGCTGAGTTTATCTCGTTTACATATTTCTCGAAATATGTGTTGGAAAGCTTTCACTTCGACCAAGTTCATCTTATATTCTTGACAAATATCAGAATATGATCATGTGAAAATTGCCGAGTAACATCTTACATGGTTTGTGTGATACAATCATTTGTTGTAGACTTGGAATGTTTCGTTATGATTATTTCAATATCTTGAAAATTGCTTTGATGCTAATATTGAGTGAAAACGGTTATTATCATCCTCTAAAAAAGTTTCAATGATTGAAATAAAAAGTTTAGAATCAAGTAACCATGTTTGGATATAAACATAGTGTGTTCTCTCATTTGTGTATAAGTCCAAAACCGGGAACCTGAAGTATGCGTACCCGTACGCGTACTGGCGGTTGTTGGATGTCTGGGCAAGTATGCGTACCCGTCCGCATACTGGAGGAAGTCTCACGTCCGTGAATTTATGCTGGAGTTTGGAAGTGTGAATTGGTATGCGCACCTGTACGCGTACTGGAGTAACCAAACTCGGTCTGGTTACTTAAGTATGCGTACCCATTTGCATACTTGAGTTGGTTATTTTCTAAAATCGGTTGTACATGAACTTAAAAATTTATAAACTAAGGAATGTAATCTTTGCTAACCGTGGCTATAATGTTCATGAACTGATTCGAGTGAAATAAAGCGATTTTGCTTCAATTGTGTTCTCGTATACTTCTAGAGAATATAGCAATTGAACGGCTCTTTAACTAGTTTCATTTGAGTCATTTGAACTAGTTATGGTTAAGATGAATAAGGTTGATATGAGAGTAATCATATGGCTAACTTCGGTTAACTATTGTTGAGACAACATGGTGTACATGTTTGGGTACGGTTACATAAACCTAAATGAGGGCACATTTCATTTGTGTGTAACAAGATGATAGGTTTTCGGAAATACCCATATGTGATAACCGCAATCGCACGGTGTCTAACTAATAGACAGAGGCAAGTACGGGTCGAACCCACAGGGAGCGGTGGAAATACTATAATCAATATCTCTAAATAAAATAGTAAGAAATAATATTTTTGGATCTTTAGAAATTGAAAACGAAATAATGAAATTAAACTAACAAAATATATTGGCAAAGAAAGACGTTAACCAGGTTGTGAAGAGTGCTAAGGATCCGGGAATCCGTTGTAGGCAATTTACTCGTATTCAATCACAAAGGATCTCAAAAAATACTCATGTAGAGTGGCAAACCTAACTACTCATACGTGGAAGATATTGCATTTACGAATCATTGACAAGAATCATCAAATATGAAATATTTGTTCTCACCTAAAAGTAGAATTTCTAAGCACTAATCATACATGGCATAAAGAGTCAAGGAATATTCATAACACAATTATTACTTAGGTTTAATGAGTTTTTCTACTAATCCAACAATGAAATATCAATAGCATAACACATGAAAAATCCAGCTAGAACATAAAAGTTGATAGAGAGACAAAATTATTAAAATTAAGTTCAATAGATAGAAACCTTTGTTCATAAAACCAAATAAATCCTACGAGTTCATCCTTTCACCCTAACATGGTTTAGCTAGACATGGCTTTCTCAGAAGCCATAAAAATATCTCAATCAAAACTATCTGAGTGAAAATGAAATCAAATACATGAAAAACTTCAAACCCTAGTTCCCTTTCTACGGCTCTGTCGCCGCGACTTTCACTCCAGGCCGCCACCCCCTTCTGTTTTCTATGTTGAAGCCTAAATACTGTTGCGAGAAGTCCAAAAATCATACCTAGCCAAGGCCCAATCCAATACTCCAAATCCAACTCCGGCCCAAGGTGAAGCACAACACCACTTTCCATCAGCCAATCTCCAATTGCATGCATCCACTATAACCATCTAATCAAAGACCACTTGTGTGAACGGAGACAAAATCTGGTCTTCGTTTATCTTCCGGCATACAACTCAGGCCAAGTATGACCCAGTACCAGCCGAGAAACTCATAAATCCATCACTGCCAGCTACGACCACAGCAACAACTTCCTATCTTTGTTCTTTCGTTCCTTCCAAGATAACAACTGCCAAATACCCTCGACGAGCTTCTCCAATCAACCCCGCATCCTTACTGCCAAGCTCAAGACAGATAGACCAACTCCCTTTGTTCTCGTTCATCAACACAGGCTTCTTCTTCTACAGCCATCTTCCATTCGATGTACTGCTACCTTCTCAGTCACGTCCAACTCTCCATTCACCGGCCCGGATAAACTCAGGCGAGATTCAATTCCAGCAGCTCAATCGTCACCTCCAATTACCCATTTCAGAAATATAACATCTTCTAACTTAGCCTCACTCCATTCTCCGGAATCCAGTCACGAGGTGATGCCAGCACTGCCGTTTATAGTTGCTGCTTTATTGAACCAAAAATCCCACGTATAAACAAAACAAGCCAGCAGCACCATCTTCGGTCGTTGATTTTTATATTCAGAACACCAAGCTAACTCCATCATAGGTATCGGCAAACACCACTTTTCTTCGCCACTGGGGAATACCCATCGAACACAGCTGCAAGCATCAGTTCAGCAAAAACATCATCACGGCCATCTCTGTTCATGTCCATGGTCTTAGTCCACGACCACCTGCTAACAATCGGGACGAGCTCAACCAAACAAACCAAGTTCTGTCCACAGCAAACCCCATTTGAACATCCAGGTCTCCATCACTCCCAGCCATATAATTCCTCTCAAACGAATTCTTCTTTTCTGCGAACAACCGGCACCACTAATGTTGCTGACACTCAATCCATATGCTGCATGAAAGTCCCTTGCAAGAGTGCAGCAGCAATGATCGCTTCCTTCCCTTGTTCGAACGACAGCAATTCAGGTCTTGGGACTGAGAGTCTGTAATACAACCACCTCCTAACCAAGATCATTTCCTACATAACCCATTCTGCACTTCCTTCCTGGATATCCATTCCATACAAGAACGATCAATGCCTTCACCCACCAGTACCTTCAGCTCAAATCAATATTTGGTTCTATGCTGCAGCTCTCTCCTTTGCCATGAGTCACTTCAGTATGTCCACTAACACCACTTAGCTTGGCGTTTAGCCATTTATTCTCCCCCGAGCAAATTTCACTTGTACTTTCTACAAAAACACTAAAATAATGTCGTTAGCCAAAATATTGAGTCCTATCTAATATAAATATGGGTATAAAATGTAGCATTTATGTGTTTATCAACACCCACACACTTATATTTTGCTAGTCCACGAGCAAAACAAAGAATTGACCCGCTCCACAGCTGATCATGTACAAAATTAGACCCGCTCCACAGCTGGTCATCACAATTTTTTAATTTTTAATTTTTTTTTAGACCCGCTCCACAGCTGATCATAATATGATAAGAAAAAAAAAGAATAGATCCGCTCAACAGCTGGTCATAAGAAAATGAAAAGAAATGAATAGACCCGCTCAACAGCTGGCCATAAGAAAATGATAAGAAAAAAAATAGACTCGCTCAACAGCTGGTCATAATCATTTTTTTTTGTTTTTTTTTTTGTTTTGACCCGCTTAACAGCTGGTCATAATATACCTACAAACGTACAATAGACCCGCTCAACAGCTGGTCATAAATTGCAAGAAAATTCTTGAAAAAGAAAAGTAAAAAGTTAACCACTCCCCCACACTTAAACATTACATTTTCCTCAATGTAATTGAGTCATCCAACGTAAAACTTAAGATGTGAAATTCATAATATGAAAAAAAAAAGTAAACGAAAATATAAAAAATAAATATACCTACTGGAATGTACAAAAAGGATCCCCATACACTAATAACCTAAACATTTGGGGATCAACCCAAAATACAGTATTTACAAATGACAGCTTCGCACTTATGTTATGATTCCATGGAGATGTTGAAACTATCAAAAACAAATTATAACCCCCAAACCTAGTTTTTACTACACATGGAAGTGCATAAATAACAAAATATGGGGATTCTATTGAGACTGGAGAAATAACAATTAGTTCATGTACGGTATCAGGAACATGCAAGTCCTCTGAGTATTTTGATGCAAAGTGATCCAACAAAATTTTAGAAGCATACAATTCTAACCCCAAGTTAGGTAACTTTTGGAAGTCTAGGGGTCTAGAAATAACCTCTAAGTCGGGTGAATGATCTTGCGAGATAAATTCCTCTATGGAATTAGGCA
This sequence comes from Papaver somniferum, assembly GCF_003573695.1. Taxonomy (NCBI): domain Eukaryota; kingdom Viridiplantae; phylum Streptophyta; class Magnoliopsida; order Ranunculales; family Papaveraceae; genus Papaver; species Papaver somniferum. The sequence continues at coordinate 87,541,619 of NC_039359.1, forward strand.
AATCATCCACACAAGCATCCACAGGGTCATCTACATGTTCAGTCTGGGATAGAAAGTCACTACAAGACTCATCATCATATAATCTTTGGTATTCAAGAATTCTTAATCTCTGTTCCAAACTAACTGGTGTGTGTTTGTAATACTTCTCATATATCGTTTGAGGTGATTCTTCACTTACCATATCTGGAGCAAAAACTCCATACCGTTGCCTATGCATATATTCACCAAGCGTCATCCCAGCTGAGGTTGCCCGATAATTTGAATTTCTACTCTTATATTCTGCTAGTGTCATTTTAGGTGACGTCTCCTGAGAAAGAGTCATCATCCTCAAAAAAAAAGTACCTGCAATAAAATTCTAAAAAAAAACAACAAGTCAAATGGAACTAAATATCCTAAAAGAAAAATAAAATATGTACACAACAAAAATAAATAAAATAAAAACCTAACTATTTACAAAATCAAAAATACCAATCGCTATATTCCACGACCGCTCCCCGGCGGTGGCACCAAAATTAATAAATAAAAATAGCGAACTAAATTAAAAAGATGTTGTGAAAATTATGGAGAGAATGGGGCTAGGATTCCACCATTGGTTGATATTAGTGATTTAATAAAACAATAATTGTGCAACTCAACATTCAAGTTGATTCTAATAGTATTGCCTAGACATGTAGATTTCCAAAAGAATAGATGTTAATCCAAGCATAGAATATCAAAACCCTAAAGCAAGCATATTCTATCAAGAGAAAACACACCTATCTAATCAAAATCATATAAACAATTTTTAGTTCAATGCAAAAATAATAATAGAGTTGTTGTAATTAATTAATAGAAATATATCACTTTTACCGAAACAACGGCTTCCTCCATAGACCCAAGGATTGGATTTAGCTCATCATGATATTGGAAACACGCTCAAAAGTTTATTTCATTGCTCAGAGTAGGTGTACAAATGATGAAATGGAGAAAATGATGAAAATCGGGTGTTTGCAACGTTTATAATTGTTGCAAAACACTGTTACAAAGAACGATAAATAAGAATTGTTGTTGTTGTATCTCTGCGACCCTCGTGTGGCTGTCGTTGTCACTGTTGATAAACGACTGCCTCTGGTGGTCTTTTGTTCCTCGTGTTCTTGGTGCAGCAGCAGAAACAGAGTTCTGAAAACTCTTGATTTACGCCTCCTGAGCTCTCCTCTCGACCCCAAACTCTCCGTCCCCCTTCTATGTGATCCTAGGAACCTATTTATACATCATTGCGACATTGAATCTCCCAAAATCTCTTTATTTAATCCCATTATTTCTTTTATTCTCGAAAATATATTGTTTCCAAAAATCGTTTTCCTACGCGTCTGCAGCTGTATTTCTTTCCTTCTATACCTTCTTCACGCTCCAGAATATCGATCAACTCTTCCAAGCACGTGCACTACACGTTTAAATTCCTCACAACTCGTGCAAGGTCATGTTTTTCCTCCAACTCCCTGTTTGGATAAAACCGAGTTATCCAGCCAAATTTGATCGAAACAAACACCCATACCAGCTCTGTTAGGACATATCACAACTACCCATGAAGTTTCAGCGTTGAACCGCACAAAAACTCCTCCAAAATCCGATCGAAAAATCTTCCTGTGAATGGAAATGTTTTCCCGCCATTTTTATTTTTGAAATGTTGAAGATGAAGTGCCCCTATCCTTTTCTAGGGTGCGAATAGAAGATGGGTGTTGAGGACAAATCTGGGTGCTGAGGATGAATTTGGATTACGCATAACCTTGGGTGTCCCTTAGCCAAATCTGGGGTCCGTATAGCAAATGTCCTCTAGGGGTCCAAATATCACTTTTTGAGCAACTTTTTCCACACAAGTGTATTTCTCCAAAAACACCTACACAAACATAAAAACACCATAATAAGTACAAAATCAAGCACTAGCAATAGAGACACTGAGTACAATTCAGACACAAAAATGTGTCTATCACAAGCTAAGTTCGATCTAACGGTTGAAATATATTAGATTGGTTGAATCAGGTTTTTCATCTAACGGTGAATATTCAATGTTTTGTTACCAAGGTAACTTGGATTGCAAACCCTGATTTGAAAACTATATAAAGGAGAACTCTAGCAACTGAGAAACCTACTCCCCACACCTCCTGTGTGTTACTAGTTGCATCAACTAGAGTCGATTCTCCTTTCACCTTAGGTTTCTATCGAGACCCTGTAGGTTAACGACTTCAAAGACTTCATTGGGATTGTGAACCCAGACCCAACTATTTTCTTTGTAGTTGCGTGTTCCGATCTTGACCGATTCTATCATTTGAGTACTATCTTCTCTAAGATTTGCTCGAGATTTAATCTCCGATAGGCAAGATAAAAAGTAATAACAAAAACCTTCGTCTCATCGTTTATGATTCCACAATTTCTAGTTTCGCCATCATACGATTTAGATTATTGTGAGGTGATTGATAATACTAGGCCGTTCTTCAGGAATATAAGTTCGGGTTATCAATTGGTTCTTGTTCACCTTGATTTATCAAAAAACGGAACAAAAACTGTTGGGTATTTTTGTGGGAGACAAATTTATTCATTCTATAGACTTTTCTATGTGAGACAGATTTGTTTATCAAGTCTTCGACTTTGGGTCGTAGCAACTCTTGGTTGTGGGTGAGATCATCTAAGGGAATCAAGTGTGTAGTATCCTGTTGGGATCAGAGACGTAAGGAACACAACTGTACCTTGAATCAGTGTGAGATTGATTAGGTTTTAACTACAGTGCAGTACGAAGTTCATTAGTAGTAGGCTAGTGTCTGTAGCGGCTTAATACAATGTGGTGTTCAAACTGGACTAGGTCCCAAAGTTCTTCTGCATTTGTGGTTTTCCTCATTAACAAAATTCTGGTGTCTGTGTTATTTATTTTTCGCATTATATTTTGTTATATAATTAAAATATCACAGGTTGTGCGTTAAGATCAATCAATTAGATAATCCAACCTTTGGTTGTTGATTTAAATTGATTGATACTTGAACATTGGTCTTTGGTACCGTTCAAGTTACTCCTCTTATATTCAATCGGGCTCGCAGATTTCTATTTGCTGATTGCAGATTGAATTAAGAGTTAGAGATATAAACTCTTTGATATACTTGTTTCTAGATTGATTCTGACTGTCTAGTTGATTCTCTAGAAAGTATATTGGAGTAAGTACTCTCAGATTGCCAAACGAATTGTTGGGTGTGGTTGTTAGACCCCCGCATTTTCAGGATCTAGCTTCACGAATCCCAATGGAGTCTTCAAGTCGTTAACCTATAATGGTTTTAGGAAAAACCTAGGTTAAAGGAGAATCGACTGTATTACGCAACTAGGAACACACAGAAGTGTGGGGATTAGGTTTTCCAATTTCTAGATCCTTATATAGTCTTTCAAATCAGGGTTGTTTTAAATTAAAGCTAAGATAGCTTAGTAACAAAGTATTCAATATTCACCGTTAGATGAAAACCTGATTTAAGATTCAAGCTAAGTATGCTTAAAAATAAAGCAATCAATCTCCATTGTTAGATGGTCTTATCTTGTTACATACAAATGAAAGTATACCTTCATTTAGATATGGGTTACCATACCTAAACGTATATATTGAGTTGGCTCAATAATAGTTAACCGAAGTTAGCTATATGAACACTTTTGTCTTAGCCGTATTCATCTAACACTTCTAAATCAAAAATGAAGATCAATAGATCATGAAAGATAATCAAATGAATCAAACTGTGTTTCAAGTAGAGTTGTTCAATTGTTCACTATCTCATAGAAATATATATGAACAAATTGAATCGAAATCAGGTTGATTCTAATCGTACAATACTTATCAGGAATCAATTCATGAACATTTAGCCACAGTTTGAAAAGATTGCATTCCTTAAATCATAAAAGTATTAGTTCATGAGTATATGACCGATTCTAGAACTTTACCACTGTGTTCGCCAACCAGGTACGCGAACAACATCTCCGGACCTTGGCCTGTCAAGACGTTCGCAAACAACCGTCCCGGACCCAACTCAGATAAACATGTTCGCATACTAGGTAAGAAAACAAGATTTCCGGACCTTCTCACGTAAACCCGTTTGCATACTAGGTACGCAAACAAGAGTTTTGACCTGAATCATTGCAATACAGTTCGCATACTATGTATGCATACCGTGTTATATCCAGAAATGAGTAATTGTTCTAAACTCTCATTTCAATCATTGAAACATCCTTGGAAGACGACAATGGTTGTCTCACACAAACCATTAGCTTCAAGTAATTTTTTCAAGTGATCGAATGATCAATACGAAACTTCCCCAGTTAACATCAAATGACTGTCTCACATAAATCATATAAGATGTTCAAGGTAATTTTCACATGGTAAATATTTAGTTTCCAACAAATAAATTGTTCCCAACTAAACTCGTCAAGAATATGATGAACACAACTAAAGCAAAAAGCTTCCAACACATATTTCGAGAAAAAGATAAGCGAGATAAACACGGTTTGAAATATCAAATGTGTATAGTGTAAAGTCTATATAGTTATACGACTTAGTCCCATTAGAAGATAGAATAGAATAGACTTCTGAGTGATAAATAAGTTTTAGTCTCCAATACCTTTTTTTGATGAAATTCTTCCAAGCTCCTCAGTAGACCTTCTTCTTCAATTGGTGAACGTCGTGAAGTCCAAAGCTCAACTACACATTCTATCCTAATCCGAGACTTAGTTATAAGTTAGACTAGAAATCAAGCATTGTTTTAGGAGAATTATATGTGAAACAGAGAAAGATAAGAGGAAGGATAAGAACAATCATATTAAGAGATTAGAGTAGAGACATTACATAGTTTCCTTTATATACAACCCTAGGAATCTAGTTGGACCGCACATCCATGGGTCGTAGACCCTGTAATACTCCCCCTTGTGCGGTTCAATAACAAAACAAAACTTTATACATAGTGCTTCATATATAGTTCTTCAAATTCCGTTCTCCTTGATGACTTGTGTCGATGTTCATTGCCTCGTTAAAACTTTGATAAGGAAAAACCCCAGTGGGGTAAAACCTTGGTACAAATCTTCACATGTTGTCTCCTACTTTACATGTAGTTCATCACATGCAATACGATCTTAAAAGACCGATGAGTCTAAGTTAATTGCCTCGTTAAAACTTCGTCCGGGAAAAACCCAAAGGGACAAAACCTGAACTAAAGAAAAAGATTACAATATTAAGCAAACTTATAACGTAGTTGGACTCGAATATGTTGCCTCATTAAAACCTTGACAAGGAAAATCCAGTGGGATAAAACCTTGATGAAGGGAAAAGAGTACAACATGACATATGCAAGTAAAGGTGATCTGTTGCATATGATCACTTTGCTCCGTTGAAATTGACTAGTTGCTTCACAACTCTTAAGGCAGAAAATCCTCGTGGGAAAGACAATAGCCTTACATGGGAAATTACATTCCCAGTGTTTTTTGTTGTCTCATTAAAAACCTTACCGATCAACAAAACCCTATGGGAAAAAGCAACTCCGGTGAAGGAAAATAGTTCGACAAACCATTAGATGCTCCCCCTGATGTCAGACAATTTTCATTAGTCTAATGCAGTCAAAATAAGTTTATCACGCATTACTTTGGTGACTTGAATGATTATAAGACATTGTTGTTGATTCTGGAAGTTATGTTGCTTAACCGACTATCGTGTTTCATTTCTTTGATTCAGATATTTTCAGTAATATCAACTCGATCTTTATGTCTTCAACTTTCAACATAATTGATGTTTTCAGTGTTGTATCACTAAAAACCTTGTCGAGTGAAAAACCCTTTGGGAAAAATTATTCTCGATCGAAGGGAAAAAGAGTACAACACATCTTCAATTTCGGAATAAAATATGTCGACATCATATCCTTGGATCATCCCCTTGATGTCGGCATCTCCCCCTGATTACTTTCAGAGTTGCACCACACAGTTCCTTTAGTCATGTACTTTTCGAAACTGAATATCGGTAATAACCTAGAAAATAATCTACCATATCTCCCTCTGATTACTTTCGTTGGAGAAGAGATTATTGTTCCTTCATAATCAATAACTTTTGGATTGCACTTTCATTAGCATTCCTTTTAATGTCTTTGTAGGGATAATACAAATTTATGTCAATGGTTACTTTTAAGTACATGATTACATTCACTATACCATTCCAATAACGTTGCGTTGGCGCTGAGCTATATCTAGCTAACAAGTTCACTGGGGATGTAAAATTTAATCGAGTACGTTATTATACTGAGTACAACGATGCGTCTATTGTACTTAGATATGGGAATTTCATCTCCCAATACATATTCGTCATCTTCCTTTAGAAGAAATGGTCACTTACTTACATTTGAACATCGACTAATCATGGGAGTGCTATCAGGATGCGTGTCTTTGTTAAATTTCCTGACAACTTTAGACATATGCAAATTGGTGGAATAATATCCCACAAGCTCAGTACTCGGTCGAGCTTTTCCTAGATTTTTCATCTCAAATTCGTATTTTAAATAGCTTTTAAGGTCTCTTATTACATCAAGAGTTCCCATCATGTCTGTACCGTCGACATAAATAGCTAAAATTCCAATTAAGAACTTTCTTGTGAATACGCAAGAAAAAATAACTTATTTGTCTATCCCCTCCAAATCAAATAGCCACTTAGACGGGTATACCACTTCCGCCTGATTGCTTCAATCTATAAGTGAACGTTATATCTAATTGTAAACGTACTCTGTGGTTTAGAGTTACTTGATTTGGGAAAAAAAAGTATGTCAAGTACTTTTGTAAATATTTTCTATCTCTTGATTATTTCAGAGATACGTAACAACCACATACATATGCTGCAATTCAAGTCCTTTTGAAATTACCAAGCTAACTTAAGTAGCAGAACTCTATGACGTTCATTACAAGAGAACAATTCCAGGGCTTTGTGAGAAACCTCGCGCCACAAGGCGAGTATTTGTACTTTAAGACTACTTTCTTCTCATTTTTCTTTGTGACAAATTAATTATGTATATCCAATAGGCTTTACGCTTGGTTGGTTAGCACTACCACCCCAAATACTCGTATATTTGCCAAAGAACTAAGTTCTACCTGGATTGTGTAGGCCAAATATGCTATTTATTGAATTAAACAATAAGAAGCATGGTTCGATCTCATCGTGCTCTATTTCCTTGAGAAACTATATATAGAAATAATCATTAATATGCTCGCACGATCTTTCCATCGACTCGTGTGTGTTCTCATAATCCTTTAGGATTTCATTGTTCTCTGGAATCATTAAACTTCGGAGCGTCCTCCAGTATTGATTCATGGACATAGTCAGAGACAATCAAATGAGATGATTTCATTAATGATACAAATTAGGTTATGCCTTACTCATCTACTTCCTTTCTAGGTGAGTATTGATCGAACCTGGTGGTCTCTCCATCTTCCTTTGTGGAGCCACGACCTTAACTACACTTCCACCAAGTGTAGTTGAAACACCTTAATCTATGGTGTATATACTTTATTAAGGATTTGTAACCTTGCAGGTAGGTTTGCAGCTGGTATGTGCGATCTCATCACCTTAGTGACATCAGTGTACATTCTGAAAATCAATTATTCTTTGTCACTTTACATTTACATTTATGGAGTACAAGAATCAATATGAGACACATTTGGGAACACACCACGACAATTCATGTCGTTCCTTTAGAAAATACTTTTTCTTATCTCCCCCTAATGACGGGAAAACTGTCTCATTAAAGTGATAACCCGCAAATCTATCGGTAAGAGATCTCCTGCCCAAAGGTTTAAAATGCGGATAATTGTTGGGAACTCATTTCCAACATAACTACTTAACAGTTTTGAAAACCCATCATAGTACGATATGTGGATTCGTAATGGCACATATATAGTGCAACCAAAAATGCGTAAGAACACGAATGACAGGTTTAAATACAGTTACCAACTGGTACACAGAAAAGGTTGACTAATATTGGGTTAAAAAACGAATTAAGTAAATATGCGTATAATATTGCATATCCCCAAAGCAATAAAATGTAGGTTGGTATGCATAACCTATTCCTTAGACACCATCTGTAACCTTTGATGGTAGCCTCTGCGAGACCATTGGGTATAAGATGCTCTATATTGATCCTATTAAACATGCAATATTCATCAAGTCCTTTTGATGTAAATTCTCTAGCATTAACAAGGGTGGTTAGCCTTTTTACTTTGCATTGTGTAATATGTGCTAGGAGTTTTCAAATGCAAATTTCTTGGGAACTATAACTAGTCCAAAATGTCAAAACATTCACTAGATCCATCAGTCACTTTAATGGTCCGCATTCTGCATGAGTATTTTTCTAAATTTCACCTTGTTTTCTTTGTAATATGGAATTTTTACCATTTGCATCTTAGGATGGTCTCGATCCTGTTTTACTAAAGACTTTGTAAAAATGAGTGATATGCTTTCTTACCTAAAATCATAATGGGAAGGGGGGTTGTGTATCTAGTACTTTAGAGAACACTTATTGAGAGATATACTGTTACTTCGCATTCTGTCAATCTTTTTCCCATTGTATTGTCCACTCAAACACAGTGATGTACGTATGATTCCTTTCAAAATGAAACATCATGTCACAACCAAAGTGCCTTTATGGTTATGTCAAAGCCTAAATGAGTCAATTCCCAACATTTCATTGTCGGAGTCAATATGGATTCAATACTCCAAATACTATAGTGAGTTGCATTTCACTAGATTGACTCATTAGTTTCTCTAAGAAATATTTCCTTCCAAATATTTTAGAAACTATAAAAGATGCAATCAATTACATTCTCATCATTGTGCGGTTCCACATGATGATATCCATTTGCATGGGTTACTTTGGAATTTAACAAGGTGTGATTATCTCTCGGTACATGTAGAGATTTTGTGACGTCTTTGTTCTATCTTGAAAACAAATTTGTACCAATGTTGCGGTGGATGATCCAATCCTCGTAGTCACATTATAAGGAAATAGTTTAACAACTAGTTTGAATTCCTTAAGCTAGTGGAAGAAAAACAACTATGAGTTAGACACTTGGGTCTTGAGAGTTTCAATACGTGGTGTGGCCTTATTATGTAATAAAAGTTGGATTCAACTCAAGTACTTTAGAGTGAATATATATTACGTGTCACCAAATATATCTCAAGTGCTTTAGAGACTTTATGTCTCGTGTTTTCATTCCACAAGTGCAGACATTAGATCTCGTTCAACTCAATAAGATAGTCGATTGGCCCGACAAAGTTCTTGTTTTCATTAAAGTTGATGTGAAAATTGGTTGCTACTATGATACATTTATGATATATATGATATAAATTGGTTGATACTATGTATATACCAATACCTATGACCAGGTGCATTTCCAACTGTGTTTCAAGTAGAGTTGTTCAATTGTTCACTATCTCATAGAAATATATATGAACAAATTGAATCGAAATCCGGTTGATTCTAATCGTACAATACTTATACAGGAATCAATTCATGAACATTTAGCCATAGTTTGAAAAGATTGCATTCCTTAAATCATAAAAGTATTAGTTCATGAGTATATGACCGATTCTATAACTTTACCACTGTGTTCGCCAACCAGGTACGCGAACAATATCTCCGGACCTTGGCCTGTCAATACGTTCGCAAACAACCGTCTCGAACCCAACTCAGATAAACCTGTTCGCATACTAGGTAAGCAAACAAGATTTCCGGACCTTCTCACGTAAACCCGTTCGCATACTAGGTACGCAAACAAGAGTTTTGACCTGAATCATTGCAATACAGTTCGCATACTATGTATGCATACCGTGTTGTATCCACAAATGAGTAATTGTTCTAAACTCTCATTTCAATCATTGAAACATCCTTGGAAGACGACAATGGTTGTCTCACACAAACCATTAGCTTCAAGTAATTTTTTCAAGTGATCGAATGATCAATAGGAAACTTCCCCAGTTAACATCAAATGACTGTCTCACATAAATCATATAAGATGTTCAAGGTAATTTTCACATGGTAAATATTTAGTTTCCAACAAATAAATTGTTTCCAACTAAACTCGTCAAGAATATGATGAACACAACTAAAGCAAAAAGCTTCCAACACATATTTCGAGAAAAAGATAAGCGAGATAAACACGGTTTGAAATATCAAATGTGTATAGTGTAAAGTATATATAGTTATACGACTTAGTCCCATTAGAAGATAGAATAGAATACACTTCTGAGTGATAAATAAGTTTTAGTCTCCAATACCTTTTTTTGATGAAGTTCTTCCAAGCTCCTCAGTAGATCTTATTCTTCAATTGGTGAACGTCGTGAAATCCAAAGCTCAACTACACATTCTATCCTAATCCGAGACTTAGTTATAAGTAGACTAGAAATCAAGCATTGTTTTAGGATAATTATATGTGAAACAGAGAAAGATAAGAGGAAGGATAAGAACAATCATATTAAGAGATTAGAGTAGAGACATTACATAGTTTACTTTATATACAACCCTATGAATCTAGTTGGACCGCATATCCATGGGTCGTAGACCCTGTAATAAGTATATAGTTTTGATCAACTAAACTTTCCAAAAAAGATTGAGATGGCAACGCTTGCGAGTTCGACTGAGCAGTGCTCTAACAATCTTCCCTTTTGTCAATTTTACTAACAAAACTATCAATACATATGGATTACAAAATAAATAAACTTTGTAGCTTCTCATCCAATATGCTTGATTTCCTTGGATCTTCAACATTCCTTGAATTCTTCGCTAATCCAAGTACTTCAGGGATTCTGAACGTGATCAACTCAGCATCATTGTTGTTGAAGATTCGTAGCCATAACAATAAGAAAACAGATGCTCTCAATCATTTTTATACAGTGTCATAGTATTACTATAGATAATCAAAGTTCAATTGTATCACAACTTTAAAATAATACTATGGTGATATGTATCACTCCCACTTAGTCAATACTTCATCTTACAATGAAAACCACTCCCTTCTATACAATGATCCATAAACCATATGTATCTAGTGTGAACTACCAAATAATTCTCCCCTTTTTTGTCAATATAAATTGGCAAAGGTACGAAAACTACGGGATCATAATGAAATTTTCAAAAAGTACTTCATGACTAAAAAAGACAGATCTGAAAAGACGAGGGTACCCAAATATACTCAATCTAAAAAATTTCCACCTATAAGTCCTTTCTCCGAAAATGATTGTCTATGGACTGAGTCGAGACAATACAACTAATCGGTTCACACTTCGTGTGATCGTCTATGGATACGAGATCAAGACAATACGACAACAAGATAACTTGTGTGATTGACTATGGTTACAAGATCGAGATAATACAACAACGAAGTATGTTTACTTGATAAAAGGTTCGGACTTAACCAAACATAATAGGATTGCTATCAAGTAAATAGGAATTAACGTTTGTGTATTTTACTTCTAATATAATAAACAATTATAATTGCGGAAATAGAAAACTAAAAGACACGACAAGATTTTGTTAACGAGGAAACCGCAAATGCAGAAAAACCCTGGGACATTGTCCAGAATTGAATACTATCAGGATTAAGCCGTTATACAAAATTTAAACCAAACTCGTATAGTTGAGACCAAGCAACTAAACCTATAGTTCACCTAGTTCCGTCTGTATCATTGCGCCTCCAACTTGCAATAAGTCACGCACTTGGAACAATTCCTTTGGTTCATATTCCAAACAGTAAAGGAACAACAAATATGTTCGGTAACAACTCTTTTCAATCAACGTGATATGAGTTTGACAAAAGGCTCTTCTGTTTATCCCAATAAACTCCTTTTTCAGGTCCTTAGATCTATCCGATAACAATTACCAAAGTAATTTTCAAGATTTTGCAATCAATAATTTGAATCACAAAGAATTGTATTGATATCGATCTACTCAACTAATCAATCAAATCTATCACAAAGATAAACCGATTATAGTTGGATCCTTTTCCAGCCGAAACAAGTATTGTGCACACCAAAGATTACGAACCCAAATATCTTCTTTGTCTTCAAATCTTCCTTGATCTTCAATAAACACCTGCATAAAAACAACTTAAATCTCTTGTGATCAATCACATGCAGAGCGGAGTCTGTTAACAATGGATTACCACAAGACGTCTTTAGAACTACAAACAGTCTAAAGATCCCCGTCGAAACTTCGATCTAGATTGAGTGAATCTTATATCAGATGAGAAGATTCCCAAGCATAAGAAAACTAGGTGCAATCAAAGTTCAACAACCGTTAGTTAATCAAATCAATCGAAAACTAATAATAAATTGCAATTATCTAGTTTTCCACCAACGCTACTAATAGAGCTTCTCATTCCCAAAGAAGTCTTTAAACCGAGCGGTCGTAAGAGATTTCTCCTAATTAGGTTACTTTCCTCTCCGAATAGGCGGCTCCACCAATAACAACACAACTAGGTAGTTTTGCTGGCTCTGAGGATTAGTTTGCTTGAAATGCAAACTTCAATATTTATAGACCAAGGAAGTTTGGACACCAAGGAATTTCCAAAACAGAATATTCTCAAAGATATGCAATAAAGGCAAAAACGGTTTTCATAATTCCTGGAAATGCTCTTCCAATTAATGACTGAAATCTCAGTAGAAATTTTCCAATTAGTAAATGCACATTACTAATTTTTATTTTATAAAGATATGCATTTTAATTTCTGGAAATTAAAAGCATATAAAACCTAAAAACCTTAATTAAAAGATTCTCAATTTATTTCGATCCGGGATTCTCCTTTATCTACTAAGGAATATCTTTGAACAATAAAAGATAAGAGTTACTGCACATGTTCAAAGTATGTCGACATCTTTACTTTGTAAATCCTTTTTCATATTTACAATCTTGGAACCGATTTGCCACACTTCCAAACAAGTTTAGAATTGGTTCATCTGACTTCCAAGAACTATGTGATTTATTATCCTATCAAATCACCATTAATGGGTTTCACGGTTCTACCTCAATATAAAGTTTCAGTTCTACCTCCAAGTGGGTATTAGGACCGGTTACACTAGTTATCATAAAATGGCTAACTAAGTACTAGGATCCGTTACCACTTCTTATGGTAAAACTTGTGATCGGTTGACCAAGTTATAGGATCGGTTACACCAACTTACTAAAACTTGTTAAAACTCTTACAAGGATCGATTACACTCTCTCTTGCGATCGGTCACACCTCTTACTAGGATCGTTTACCCAATGGCTAGTATTTAGTCACACCAAATTAAAGATATTGATCTTACCATCTCAGGTGATTACTTAAGATCGGTTTCACTAATAAAAGTCATACCAATACAAAAGTCAGGCCTTGTGATTAGTTTTAAAAAGATACATAAACAATTTATGAGCGGTTATACTAAACACACATATTGGTAATTAAAAATATTTGCAATGAATAACCATACCAATAAGCCTAGCGATTTCCCTTTCTATTCACAAAACAAGTTTATGAATTTACTTCCTTTAAACGAATGCAAAACATTGTTTCCTAGGACGAAATCTTCACCCATACCCATACATAATCTCAATACCATTCATACGATTATGTCGATGTCTTATATACGAAGTTCAAAAGATAGACGTTATACTTCATATTATATTCCTTGGTACTATGTCTAACTAGATTATAATCATTCACAACTTCGCAGTTATGTATTCAATATGCACGACTTGAAAGATACGTTAGGGAATGAAACAGTTCAAGTCAAATATTACTAACCTCAAGTGGAAGGATGATGTCGTCGTTGTAGCTCCTTACTTCTTCACATTTTTCAAGTCTTCACGTAATACTTGTAATGTCTCATATCCTAATACGTTCAAGCTAACATATACGAAGTTGAAATAATCAAACGACTCTTTAAATGAGTTTTGGTTCACTAAAATATGACAACCAAACTTGACATACCAACGCTTGGTGGGTTCAACCGAGCTATGCTCTAACAAGATCACCTTTGTTTCGATGATTTCACATAGCCAAAACTTAGTGTATTCATCAAGGAGTTTATAAAGATACAAGATAACTCCTACAATATTCCATTTCCGCACTCCCCACAAAGATATGGCAATTAAGCACAAGTTCAATTAAGAACTCTCCCTCATTTGATGTCATTCCCAAGAGAACAACATGAGCAACCTTACTTTTACAAGAAAAGAAGGATTTCTTTGGACATTAACAAATCACATGGATTTGTATCCAGTAAACTCGAATAAATTAACCACAATGACACCTTATTGATTAATTTAATCGGAAACGCTCAACATACGAAAACTTACGGAGCCATACAGTACTTTCACATAAAAGTGGATCAGTTAAATATCAATACTGAGGAATGCTTTCAAAAGTTCATTCTATCTTTCGTCAATATTTGCATAATGACACAATAGACTTAACTTTTGAACATATATGAGATAAGCATAGTTCATGAACGTAAACAAATATACATCTCATAAGCAATTGCAATATATGAAATCAAAAAGATTAAATACTTCAAAAATCATCTTCCAAATAACTTTAGAATTTAAATAAATAAATCTAAAAACATTGCAAGATGAGAATCGTTGAAATAGCTATGTGTAAGCACAATTAATGCTATTCCAAACCCTAGTTATCCTTCTTAAACATAAGAATAAATTCTCATAAGAAGTTTCCTAGACATGGTAAAGCTTTCTCAGAGCGTCTACCGAGAATTCCTTTTCATTATTGAAAAATCCATTGATTATAGGATCATTTTATTCTTCCAACTCTTCAGAAATGCCAGTTAACTCACTAAGCTCTGTTTTTTTAGTTCACACAAGGTATTCTTTGTTAGAGACAACATTTGTTCGTAGTGAGCTATCTTTTCCAAAGATGGAATGATTTGAGAATTTAAATCATTTCTTTTGATGATGAAATCCTTCACTATAGCCCTAAAGTTATTATCATGCTGACAAACAGATAAAAAACAATTAGAGGAAGAACATGTTTCATCTTTTGTAGACTTCTCATTTTTCTTCCTTGAGGAAAGGATTCCTTTACACAGATACACATTAACTGCTTCCACTGTATTCCTTTTTGTAGTACCTCTGGTTACAGAAGCTATGATTCTATATCTTTCAGAGAAAAAGGGTGAAGGACATTTTGATTCCAAAGGAATATAAATAAACCACCGGAACCACAAAACCCTAATAGGCTCTTTGAAAAAGTCCTCATGTTTCATGATCCATTATTTATTTTTAACAAGAAAATATTTTCTTCACAAAACTAATCTAACATGTCCTTATTTAAAGAAATATAATTATACAAAACTTGAGCAACCTTGATGCAATCCTCATATTCTCAAGTTAAATAATGAGGATGCAAACATTGCTAAAGTTAGGTAGCAACAGAATGAGCAGAATGCTCACTTATTGTGTCACAGGGTGACATACCAAGGTTTTTAATTTGTATAAACAGATTTCTTACCTCGCGCGTGACTCTGGTTCTCCGAGACTTCTTCTTGACACCTGAGGTTCCATGTTGGTTACTCAATGCCAGATTCATCCTTTACATATCATTCTGAAGGTTGGCAATTCTCTTGTTGTTCTTCTTGAATTTCCAACACTTACTTTGAACATGATTCGCGTTTCCACAAAACAAGTAATTCATAGAGGAATCATCGTTATGGCGGTTGACTTCTTGTTTATCACAATGTTCTACATCCTTCTTTCCAGAACCGGCTGGAACAAAGGAATTTTTTGTGCTCACAGTCTTGCTTTTGAACCCTATACCATTTGTGTTTCCAAAAGACTTCTCACCAAATAACATTGCTGAGATCTTGTCAGAACTTGAAAAGACGAGGATACCCAAATACACCACAATCTTTATGTTTGAACCTATAAGTCCTCTTACTAAGTGTGATCGTCTATGGACAAAGTCGAGACAATACAACAACTTCGGTATTCACACTTTGTGTGATAGTCTATGGATACGAGATCGGTACAATACAACAATCAAAGTGTGATACTTGATAATAGGTTCGGTAATAACCAAACTCTATAGGATCACTATCAGGTATAACGGAGTTAAAGTTTGTGTATATTACTTTATTATAATAATAATTATAATGCGAAAATCAAAGTAAAAGACACATCAAGATTTTGTTAACGAGGAAACTGCAAATGCAGAAAAACCTCGGGACCTAGTCCAGAATTTAATACTCTCAGAATTAAGCCGTTATATAAAATCTAACCAACTTCGTATAGTTGAGACCAAGCATACTACCCCTAGCTACTTAGTTCCCTGCGCTTTCGACTTCAAAAGTCACGCACCGGTACAATTCCTTTGGATCGTACTCCGAACAGTAAAGGAACAACAAATCTATTTGGTATCAACTCCTTAAATTCTTTTAAAGATAAATATATCTTAAGTCATACACAAAGGCTCATCCGTTTAATGTAATAAACTTCTTTGCCTAGTTAGATCAAACTAACTTTAACTATCGAAATAGTCAAGTCTAGATTCGCAATCAATCAATATAGATCTCAAAGAGAAACTATAAAGCGATGCCGATCTCATGCAACTAATCAATCGAATAATCTGATTCTAGTTGGATCCTAGTCGATCAAGGTTTGTGCACACAATTCAAAAGATACAAAAACCAATAAGAAATCTTCTTCATCTTCAAATCTTCTTTAATCTTCAATAACCCGCACAACACCACTTGAAGCTCTTATGACAATCATGCACAGAACGAAGTATGTTAACAAATGGATTATCACAAGATATCTTTAGATCTAACAACATTTCTAAGGATCTCGTCGATACTTCGATCTAGCTTGAGTGAATCTTATATCAGAAGAGAAGAATCTCAAGAATAAACAAACTAAGTGCAATCAAAGTTTCAACAACCGTTAGTCAATCAAATCAATCGAGAACTAATAACATTGCAATTATCTAGTTTCCCACCAATGGTACTCGTATAGCTTCTTGATCCCACAGAAGTCTTTAAACCAGCTCTCGTAAGAGATTTCACATAATTAGGATACTTTCCTCTCCGAATAGACGACTCCACCAGAAAAAACAAGAAATGAAGTTTGTCTGGCTCTTAGGATAATTTGATAGAAATGAAAACTTAGGTATTTATAGACCAAGGATGTTTGGACGTCAAGGAATTTCCAAAACCGAAAATATTCTCAAGATATGCAATGAATGGAAAAATTCGGTTTTCATAATTCCAATAAAAGCTTGTCCAATATTTCCGAAATATGTCAATAGAAAATCTCCAATTAGTAAATGCACATTACTAATTTTTATTCTCCAAAGATGTGCATTTAATTGCTGGTAATTAAAGCATATAAAACCAAAAACCTTAATTAAAAGATTCTCAAGTTATTTCGGCACAAGATCACTTTGAGTACTAAGGAATATCTTTGAACAATAAATGATTATAGTTACTTCTCGTGTTCAAAGTATGTTGACATTTTTTCACTAAATCCTTATTTCATATTTACATGGATTTACATTCTTGGAATCGGTCATGCCACACTTCCAAACAAGTTTTGAATTGGTTTCCTTGTATTCCAAGACTACTATATGATTGATCAAATACCAAATCACATATATGGGTTCAGTCGGTTCCACCAATCACTAGGATCGGTTATACCTCAATATGGAAATACTTGAGATTGGTCACACTAGTCACCAAGAATAGTTACAAGGATCGGTTACATCTACGCATGGCATTTCTTATTATCGGTCACACCAGTTACCAGTACCGGTTACACCAATTACAAGGATCGGTCACATAACACTCATGATCGGTCACATCATGGTGATTACTTAGGATCGGTTACACCAATTAATAAAAACCAGTCATACCAAATCATAAGTCAGGCATTGTGATTAGTTATACCAAGATACATAACATAAGTTAAGATCGGCTCTACCATCTCACACATATCGGTCATCCAAAGATTTGCAATGAATAGCCTGACCAATAAGCCTAATGATTTCTTTTTCGATTCATAAAACAAGTTCTTGAATGTACTTCCTTTACACAGATGTAAAACATTGTTTCCTATGATGAAATATTCACCGTAACCCATTCACATAATCATAACAATATATACAAGATTATGTCGATGTCATATCTACGAAGTTCAAAAAATAAGTGTTATACTTCGTAGTCTAATTCCCTAATATTATGATCATACTATTATGATCATGTCACATCACTAGAGTATTATACAATATCTAAAGTATATACAACTTCGCAGTTATGTCTTCAATATAGCATGACTTGAAAGATACGTTAGGAATGAAACATTTCAAGTCAATATTACTAACCTCAAGTGGAAGGATGATGTCGTCGTTATGTTCGCTACTTATTCACATTCTTCAGGTCTTCGGAGTAATACTTGTATGTCTCAAAATTCCTAGACTTTCTAGTCTAACCTAAATGAAGTTGACTCTAGTATTTAATCAAGCGACTTTAGATGAGTTTTGACACACTAAAATATGACAACCAAACTTGACATACCAACGCTTGGTGAGTTCAACCGAGCTATGCTCTAACAGAACTTCCAGACAACTTTTCCAAGTCACACTTAAGAGTATCAATCTCTCTTTCGTTTAGAGATAGGGTTCTGGTAAATTTATCATTAAGATTATCAATCTCAAGAGTTTTCACCTAAAGCGATGATTCAAGTTTCTCCAGAAAATTCTTTAGTTGAAGATTTTCTTGGTGAATTTCTTCATTTTTATCCAAGAATTCCAAAATCTTAGTGTCAGACTCATATTCTGAATAAGAATTTGAGTTTATAGAAGTTTCTGCTGAGATAGCAGAATAATCTGTGCAAACTTCAGAGTATGCATGTTATTGATGAACTGACATGATTTTTCTTCTTGTATTGAGTCTTCTGAAGCATCAGAGAGAGAGATAGCATCGTTTCTCTGATCTTTTGCTTCTCTTCACAATATCCTTGATCTTTTGTGTAATCAATGATATGTGAAGATCAACATGATTTGAACAACATTCATTATCCCAAGACAAGTTAGAAGATTCACTTGTATTGCTAACAGCATTGAACGCAAATGTTTTGACTGTGTTCTGATCATGATCAAGTATTTTTATCTTTCCAAAAAATGAGTTTGTGGAAAGAGTTTTAAGGTTATTTCCTTCAACGACGACATGTTTCTTAGAATCGTATCCAACTGGTAGCGATATGAGAATTTTCATCACAACGTCCTTTTCAGGAATAGTCTTACCCAATGAAAAAGATGCATTAACAATTTCATACACTTTGTGATTAAATTCATCAAATGACTCTTCATCAGCCATACAAAGGTTTTCCCAATCAGAATTTAGGTTTTGAAGCCTTGCTTCTTTCTCATAGGTATTCCCTTCAAATATGGTGTGTAAGATATCCCAAGCATCTTTAGACCGAATGCACATAGTCAGATGGTTCTGAAGATCTGGGATAATGGCATGGATGATAGCATTTAATCCGCCAGAATTTTGCTTTTCATCGAGAATCTCGACAGGATTATACTTACTAATATCCTTTGCAACAGTTACACCGTCTACTAGTTATAGTAGTGTAACTAATAGAAAATTATATCCATTAACAACACGAACCCATGATTGAAAATCACGCGCTTGAAGAAAGGCATGCATAACAATTTTTCACCATAAGTAATTCGAGCCATCGAAGACTGGCGGTATGTTTATAAAGATAGTACTTCTGTCCATAGAGTCAGATTGCTACAACCACAGACTTATGAGGTCTTAGCGTGTTTGCCTGCTCTGATACCAATTGAAAAAGCAGGGGTATAACAACCACACCCAATAATTCGTTCGGAAATCTGTATGGACTAAGCTCCAATATAATTACAAGAGCACCAACTTAAAAGCGATCTCAATTAAGAGATACATCAAAGAGCTTTATCTCTTTATCAATACAATCATCAAATCGAACAGATAGAAAACTGCGAGCGTAATTGATATGAGAAATAATTTGGACGGTACCAAAGACCAATGCCCAAGTGTCAATCAAGTTATATCCAACAAACAAGGTTGGATTTATCAACTGATTGAACTACGCACAACCTGTGATATTTCAATTATATAAACAAATATAATGCGAAAAAATAAATAACACAGACACCATAAGTTTTGTTAACGAGGAAACCGCAAATGTAGAAAAACCTCGGTACCTAGTCCAGATTTGAACACCACACTTTATTAAGCCGCTACAAACTCTAGCCTACTACAAGTTAACTTCGGACTGGAATGTAGTTGAATCATAACCAAGTCTCACATCGATTAAGGTACAGTCGCGTTCCTACACCTCTAGAACCATGTTGGATTCTGCGCATTTGATTTTCTTAGTTGATCTCACCCACAACTAAGAGTTGCTATGACCCAAAGTCGAAGACTTATAAACAAATATGTCTCCCACAGATATGTCTATTCTTTATTCGATTTTTGTTTCGTCTTTTGATAAATCAAGGTGAACAGGAACCAATTGACAATCCGGCCTTATACTCCCGAAGATCAGCCTAGAAATATCAATCACCTCACAATAACCCAACTGATTAACATGAAAAGTTATTGCATAATCACAAGAGTCTGAGACGAAGATCTGTTGTGACTACTTTTTATATCTTACCTATCGGAGATAAATCTCGAGTAAATCTTAGAGAATATAAAACTCAATACGATAGAACAAGTAAGATCTGAATACGCAACCATAGAGAAAATAGTTGGATCTGGCTTCACGAATCCCAATGAAGTCTTCAAGTCGTTAACCTATAATGGTTTTACGGAAAACCTAGGTTAAAGGAGAATCGAATCTAGTACACAACTAGGAACACACATGTGGATTAGGTTTTCCCATTGCTAGAGTTTTCCATTATATAGTCTTTCAAATCAGGTTTGCTTTTAATCAAAACTAAGATAGCTTAGTAACAAAGCATTCAATATTCACCGTTATATGAAAACCTAATTTAAGATTCAAGCTAAGTTTGCTTAAAAATAAAGCAATCAATCTCCATCGTTATATGGTCTTAGCTTGTTACACGCAAATGAAGTATACCTTCATTTAGATGTGGGTTACCGTACCTAAACGTGTATATTTAGTTGGCTCAACAATCATTAACCGAAGTTAGCCATATGAACACTTTTGTCTTAGTCGTATTCATATAACACTTCTGGATCAAATATGAAGACCAATCAATCATGAAAGATAATCAAATGAATCTAAATGTGTCTCAAATATAGTTGTTCAATTGTTCACTATCTCATAGCAATATATATGAACTAATTGAATCAGAATCGATTTGATTCACAATTGTACAAAGTACTTATATAAGAATCAATTCATGAACATTAAGCCACGGTTTGCAAATATTGCATTCCTTAAATCATAAATGTATTAGTTCATGAGTACATGACCGATTCTAGAACTTTACCATTGTGTTCGCCAACCAGGTACGCAAACAGCAGCTCCGGACCTTGGCTTGTCAAGCCGCTCGCAAACCCGATTCACAAACAGACGTGCCGGACCCAACTCAGGCAAACCCGTTCGCATACTAGGTACGCAAACAAGAGTTCCGGACCTGAATCATTACAATACAGTCCGCATACTAGGTATGCATACCGTGTTGTATCCAGACATGTGTAATTGTTCTAAACTCTCATTTAAATCATTGAAACATCCTTGGAAGACAACAATGGTTGTCTCACACAAACCATTAGCTTCAAGTAATTTTCAAGTGATCGAATGATCAACACGAAACTTTCCAAGTTAACATCAAATGATTGTCTCACACAAATCATATAAGATGTTCAAGCTAATTTTCACATGATCATCTTTTGACATTATATTTAGTTTCCAACAAATAAATTTTTTCCAACTAAACTCGTCAAGAATATGATGAACATAGCTAAATCAAAAATCTTCCAACACATATTTTGAGAAAAATATAAGCGAGATAAACTCGTCTCGAAATATCAAATGTGTATAATGTAAAAGTCTATATATCTATATGACTTAGTCTCATTAGAAGATAGAATATAATAGACTTCTGAGTGATAGATAAGTTTTAGTCTCCACATACCTTTTGTTGATGAAGTTCCTCCAAGCTCTTCAATAGATCTTCGTCTTCAATTGGTGAACGTCGTGAAGTATAAATCTCAACCACACATTTTATCCTAATCCGAGACATAGCTATAAGTAGACTAGAAATCAAGTATATAATTTTGATCAAGACAAACAAGCTTGAGATAGCAGCGCTTGCGAGTTCAACCGAGCAGTGCTCTAACAGATATGTCTAGATTCAAGAGATTAATTTTACAACATTACTACTTTTTTCCGCACCACAAACTTTTAAATCTAAACCACAAGCTGCAACGTAACAAAAATCTAAAGATAAAGAATACATGTTTAGATAGTATCTTGGAACTTAGATATTTGGTTAAATTTTGAAGTTCCATAATTTTCCTACAACATTTGCGAAATGGTATAAGTCACCGACTAAGGTCTCACCTTAATAGGGTTCAACTTATATCAATAGGGAAATAAGTTTACATACCCGTTCACCAGCATTCTTTGACACGTTCCCTTGTTCTTCTTCGAAAGTCATATTCGATGTTTATTTCCCGTGTCCTCCTTTAGAAGTTACTGAATGCATGTAAGCTTGATGCAAAAACCAAGTATTGTGTACGCATCCAGTACACTGGGAAAATCTGTAAAAAACAATACGTCAGCTGCGCAAAAGAAAAAAACTTTAGGAAACACCTAATAGAATTATTGGATACAACAACAACTTTTGGTGAAGAATGATGGTTCATGCATTATTACAAACACTTGATATTCATTCTCTGAGCTGGTGATGGAGATAACTCTGTCACTTATGTTTCTTGCTCGAATTCCCTAATCGATTTGGATTGAAACCCAATCTTCCTAAGCATAAAATGACTCATATTACTTGTTATTTGTTGAAGCTTGACAATAACAGAAATGAAATCAAATTAAAAGAACAATACCTGGTAAAATCGACTTGTTGCAAAGATTGCTAAACAAAGACCATTAATCTCTGCAACGAACAAAACAGAAGAGTTAGTCAAGTAGATAAGACCAACTGCAAAGGAAAATTAGGGTTCTGGAAAGATAAAAGGAAGAGAATGAGGAAAAGAAAGATAATAGACCTGAAGAGAGATACATTTTAAGAGAGTCCATGTTTAACCTGAACTGAGAGAGAAACAACGATCTTCTGTTAGGCTTCTCGAAGAGGATGAAGCATGAAGGTGGTGGAGGAGAGTCTGTGGGCGGAAGGAAGTGAGGAGCTCGAGTTTTATACGGATGTAGGAAAGTTTGCAAGTTTTAGGTTTAGCTTCTCACAGATGTTTTGTCCACCTAAATGGCGTTAGTAACGTCCAGTTAAGTTTTCGGTGTAAACCAAGTGTAACAAATTTATGAGCTTTGGATCTCAATGGAAGTACAGTAGAACTTCGTTAAATTAATCTGCAATAAATTAATAACTTCGCTAAAATAATATTTTTAGCTAGTTCCGATTTGGGCCAGTGTGCTAAATTAATAATCCCGATAAATTTATAAGATAATAAAAAATTTAATCTTACAATAAGGCCCAACTAATATAAATTAATAATCAGTGTAGTAGCACTATATTATGGTGCCTTATTAAAATAAAAATCCAAAGTTGTTAGTTTCTTAATCACATTTACATAATACTGGACCTCATATCTAATTTTTTGTAGTCCGTTGAGAAGCTCCACGGTGATTTAGTTGTATTTTTCTTTTTATTGTTTTAATTTTATCATTAAAGTTTATATATTTACACACATAATATGCAATATATTATCTGATATTATATCATAGAATAATTAGAAAATAATTCCATTCGAAATAAAATCTTTAAATACTTGTTATCGAAGGAAAATTGTTCTACACACTTAATTTTTCAATCTTGTTATGGTAAAATGCTTTACAAACTTATTTTTGAAATCTAAATTTGTATTTTTTCGATATATTAATAACTTATTAATTTATCGATAAATTAATTCTTCACTAAATTGATAGAATTTGACTGTCCCGACACTATTAATTTATCAAAGTTTTACTGTATTGTGTTCCCACTTTTTGTCTAACAGGGTTACAAACAGCCGGTTAAATATTGGGTGTAAACAGAGTGTTATTGAACTTTTAATGTCTCGACCAATAGAGTCACGACAAGTGTCCTCACCAGGTTTATTAATGCCCAAATTTTTTATTTAATTTAATTTAAGAAGAGTGTCACGCTCACCGTACGATGTAGGGCTAATATAACTTAGCACTTTAAAGGAGGAGAGATTTAGTATCATATCGTACCCGTACGAAAAATCATAAAAATCGTAGATAGAAAGTATGGGTGGTGGAACCGACCAAGTTGCACTTTCTTTATTTTTTCAAAATTACTTTATTACAAATGCTACAATATGAATCTAATTGTCTTCTAATTACTAATTTTTTATTTTTTATTTTACACATTTTGTTTGTCGGTATGAGGCGACATGTGCTATGATCGTACCTAACTTGTCAAGTTGTGAAGTCTTCGCCGGGAGACTGCCTATCAGGACGAAATGCTTGTATATGTTGAAGAACTCGTGCCAAACTTTTACTTGATAGACTACATCCACTACTTATAAGGCTGAGTGCAGTGGAGAGATTGGAAGTAATGATAGGGACATAAAGCAGCGGCTAAAAGCCCTGAAATTTTTTAATCCCCTTTCTCTCCGCACGAAAGCTGGGAGGGGATTTCATTATAGGTAAAGATCGAACTTTCGCCAGAAATAAAATATATTATAATAAAAAACTAATAAAATATATTAATATTAAATTTTGGCTCATCTTTAATGATTTATATAAATAAAACATTCCCGGGAGGATTGTTACCTCCCTCGCCACTAAACTAAGACCTTACCCGCGAGTGACGTGGCGGGACTGTACAAGTACCCCTTCCCTCCTCCACTGGACTCGGACTAAGGACCCAAAATTACTTGATACTTCTTTGGTCTAAATATGAAATGACCACTTTTTATGGGACATACGAGTAAAATATTTTCTTTTATTTATTATTTTGGTAAACTTTTTATGGGACATACGAGTCCAGAATCCGTATAGCATTGTCTTTTTCTTTTTGTTTTTCCTAAACAAAAAAAGAGAAGTGAGACCAAACTCAGCCAACGGCTACTTTACTTTTGTCCACACTCTCAACTTTTGTAATTTGTAATCAGTTTCTTCAACATTCAATCATGTCTAAAATAGTTGTTTAATCTTTGTTCCTCAGAATAAGCTGTATCAATATTCCATCAATAACCTTTACAATTTACTCTATTCTTTAAACAATATCAAAGCAACAACCAGTTTTCTGGCTGAGTGTTGAGGTACTCCATTTTACCGTTTATTCCCCATTTCCTGGTTTCTTTTTAACTAAAATTTGTGAAGAAACACATAATTTGAGATTTACAGCAAAAAAGAACTCAAATTTTTGAAATCGGTTTCTCTCCAGTTTAGTCCGTTCATCAGTAGAAGAGATTGGAAAAAGAGAAGAACCCATCCAGTGAAATTCAAAGATTTTGCACCACCAGTTTCAGCTTATGATGGAGAGTATTAGTTGCTGCAAATGGTTCCTGATTCTTCACTTGCTCTTTTCTGCAGTGGTTTCCGCCAAGCACTATGGTAATTAATTTCTATGTGTTCTTTTCTTCTTCTTTTGTTCTTCCGATTTTTGTATGTGTACTGGAGCCATGCCTCATGGGTCATACCTTAATTCTATCTCTCGCTTGTTGCAGGAAATCCTGCGAACGAGCTTGTCAATATCATCAATCAGAACCGAACAATTGAAAAGCTTCCGCAACTGAATGACAATGCTGGTCTCAGCTGCATAGCTTTACAATATATTGAACATTGCCAAGGAAATTGCACCAGTAACAATACTTTAAAATGCAAACCATCGGAAAATAATTTCACTGAAATCTTTGCACCTAACTGCGGCGTGGAGTTACCGACCTTCGGCACCATTACGGGACGGATTGTGGGATGTCAATCTAAGTATGTCGAACCATTAGAAGCATTTTCTCGTGTCCTAGTTCGAGATCACAAAACTTTATCTATCTTGAGAGACAAAAATCACTCGAAGTGGGAATCGGCTTGATCGGAAACCACCACGGACCTTACTTTTGGTGTGTTCTATTTAGTAATGATCGGATCAACTCGACATTTGTTCTTGACAATGGTGGAAAGGGGATCAAACAGAGAAAAGGGTGTTACAGTGGAGCCAACATTGATTGCAGTGAGGGGGGAAAGAGAACCAAATTGTTCTTTTTGGTTTCCATTTTTTCTGTAATTTTCACTATATTTATTTGATAGTTGATACTTTGATGAAAGCTGGCATTAACAGAATTCTCAGTAAATTTTTACCAAAGATTCATATGGAATATATAAAGCAGACCCAAACTAATGATTCAGCGAGTGTATTTCGATTGGACCAAATCCGAGTGTTTATGAAGCTGAGACCATTTGTAGAAGAAGCCAGCAGCCTGTTTGAAATGTACATATAAACAATAGTCCCACATTGCTTGAAAAACATAAATCCCCCATCAGCCTTCCCTTAATAATGAGTGTCTACCACATCTTATTTCAATCAAATAAAGAATTTAAAAATGGAAACTAAACCGTATCGGCGTAACCAACTAGATCCGAGTGATGATGATGAGTTCGCTGCTTTGCTAGAAGAAGAACTAGCAGAAGCGATTTGTGAAGAAGAAGATACACGGAAGATTAAAAGGCCAAGGTTAGAGGATACATGTGCACATCCATCAGTCATCAAGGGAATGTGTGTCAAATGCGCGCAGGTTGTGGACGATGATGATATTTCTGCTGTACCAATCGGTTACATCCACAAAGACTTGAAGGTTGCCAGCCAAGAACTTGCACGACTACGTAAGAAGGATCTGAACACCTTATTCCAAAAGAAGAAGCTAATCTTCCAATACATATCACCTGAAGAGGAGTATCTTAAGAACCAAATTGATTCAGTCGATCTATTTCGATTGGATCAAATCCAGATGTTCACAAAGCTGAGACCATTTGTCAGGGATTTCCTAAAACAAGCCAGCAACATGTTTGAACTCTATATTTACACAATGGGTGAGCAGCGTTATGCAATGGAAATGGCACGGTTACTTGATCCAGATAATGTATACTTCAACTCCAGAGTCATTTCACAGGGTGATTGCACCAAGAAACGTCAAATAGGTCTTGATGTGGTGCTTGGTGCAGAGAGTGCTGTAATTGTCCTTGACGACACGGAGCATGTCTGGCAACAGCACAAAGAAAATCTCATTCTCATGGACAGATATCACCACTTCTCTGCAAGCTTGCGCTCATTTGGTCTGGACAACAAGTCGCTTTCAGAAGTAAAGAGGGATGAGAGTGAGTCTGATGGTGCACTAGCAACAATCCTTCAAGTTCTTAAACGTATACACCAGCTCTTCTTCGACTCCTAGTGTCATGATGATCTCATGTGGAGAGATGTCAGACACGTTCTGAAAACGGTTCGCGGAGAAGTTCTAAATGGATGCAAATTAGTTTTCAGCTGTGTTTGGCGAATTGGAGAAGAGGCTGAGAACCAGAAACTATGGAGGGTTGCAGAGGAATTGGGAGCCGTCTGTTGTGAAGAACTCGATTCATCTGTCACACATGTTATTTCTAAAGATGTGGTGACAAAGAAATCTCGCTGGGCAAAAAAACATAAGAAATTCTTGGTTCACCCTGGATGGATCGAGGCGGCCAATTTCTTATGGAAACGCCAACCTGAAGAAAATTTTCGCTGCAAATGACGAAGTACACAGCTTTCAGTGTCACACTAGTCAATTCTGTAGAAGACTTTGTTTGTATCATTGTATGCTGGCTTATGAGTTTATTATGATAAAAGATGTTACTTGCTGTAACATAGATTGATTCAAGAAAAGGCAAAAAAAAAAGTAGAACGAATTTGTATCTGTAGACTGGGTCGGTTGTTTGATATCTGTTCAGGTTGTGGGCAACATTTGTTAGAAGTCATTTAGGTGTGGACAAAAAACCAAAGAGAGAAGAAAAAGAAAAAAAAAACGTTTCTATAAAAAGCTAGATTACGAATATGTAACTATTTTCCCAAGGCAACATCCATGCGAAAAATCCCAAAAAAAGCTTCTGGGCAGTGCAGCAAGAGACATTGCCAGAAAAAATAATACAAGTCCCCAGAATACTCTACCCTTTGGGCAAGCTATACCTATACACTTGACAAACGACCAGAACTTGACCTCTTCCTTCGCCGGCGCTTCTGTCTTATTCTCCAAAAGCTCAAAAACAGCAAAAGACCTACATAAATTTAGAAAAATAAGAATTATTCTAGTCCAAATAATATACTTTCAAAATCAACCAAGGGTTCGAAGTTTCCTTAGTGTTATACACCAAAAGTCATAGCCAACATGTGGCCAGAAGGGATATGACAAGGGGGCATTTTCACTGTTTTCATTGTGTTAAAGTTTAAATTAAATATTCTTGTGTCTACCAGAGATTAGGGAAGAACAGGAAACATCCAGATTTTTCAAAACCTTATACTAAATTTTGTACAATGATCCACAATTGTGCAAAAAGAACAACTATATTGCGTAAAGTAAAAACTCAGGTATTGGAAACTTCTCATCCTATATCACAAGAAAAGTAGAAAACAGTATTTGCATAGAGATCTTTTCTACCCTAGTGTTGCTTACCAGAAAATGAAACAAGAACGGGTATCAGCCATTGAGTTGCAACTAACGAGGGCATGTCCAGCTGCGAGCAAAAAGATTCAAAAAAAAATTAACCTCATTAGGTGGAATGAATCACAGGAAAATGATGAGAAAAACAGAAGTAGAATGAGAAACAAGAACATGAAAAGGGTAACCGTCTTACCTCATCTCTGTTAAGCAGACCCAAGAGGTCTATTGTTTTGCTACTCTTGTTTCCGAATTTGGACGAAGAAGAGATGCTGCTATTCGTAATATTTGCTTGCTCTGTTATGGAACCTCCCAATGTCAAGTTTAAATTTTTCTCGAATTCTGCAGCAGGAAACCCAGGCAATCTTCGGTTCTTTCCAGTCGTCTGTGAACTGTAACCATGAGTTCCCCATATCTCAAACCTAGAATCACTCTGGCAGATCACATTCTTCCCTAAAACTCCAGAATACGTAGAGAAATTCACATCGGTTCTGCGAGATGGTAACTGGTTGTCATCCTTCAAAAGAGGTTGATTCCTCCTAACAGGATTTGAGAAGAGTACTGGATCTTTAATGTTGGCACTAGTGAAATCCAATATTTTCTTCAGAAGCCAATAGCAGTTGGTGACCATATGGCTACTGTCAAGGCAGTTTGAGTCACCATACACCGAAATACGTCCACTACCAACCTCAACAAGTCCCAGAATAGAAGACTCCTCCTGCATTATTTTGTGGGCATTAACGGGCATAACAAGGTCAGAAACGTAATAATAATATTTTCTTTTACAAAGAATGTGAAAAAAGCAACACAGTAATGATCATCAACTAAACTCTTATTTTTCTGTTCAGAAACTCTTTTAATAACTAGAAATGGTTACTGGAGGAATTTTGCACGCACCTTCATCATACCAGAAGCAGCCCCACTCTCTGAGCTATCAAGGAATGGGAAGCTATGCAAATAACCACCCTGAGGGAACCTAACTATGTTCGTTCCAGATGCATAACGACTCTGCTCCCCTTGAATAGAGAACTCACCATTCAAAATCTTATCCCCAAAAGCTATTCCAAATGGTGCCAAAAGATCGTTTAGTGCAGGAACATTTGCACCTCCAGTAACTGGTGTCCACCAGCTTCGCGTGTTATCATCAAAAAATCTCATCTTCACCATTGTTTCTACATTATACCACTCCGCAAACACAGCCAATCCCAATCCAGTATTAGTAACATCATCCTTCAGTTTCTCAATCTCTTCTTCAAAGTACTCATCCTCAAGATCCACCATGAGCAGTGTCCCATACTGCCAAGCATCAAAACATGTGAGAGGTGAACCAAGTGTTTCGACAAAGTACCCAGCATCTCTCAGCATGTTGAACATAATATGGAAGTTTGTATGCAGGTGATCCCCGTGCCAATCTAGGATGTCATTACGAACATCCAATGAGTCTCTCGGAATATAACCAGGTGGGTATTTGATATTGTGAAACTGATCCCAGAGAATCCGTTTTGATCTCGGGGGAGTTGGAACCACGTTTATCTTCAGTTGAAGAGTACATGTACTACTCCTCCTCGGGCCTTTTTCTCCTCTAGGTGCAGGACTATATACTTTAACTGTCACATTACCTTCAATCATCCCTGAAAACTGAGAACCTTCTTCTTTGATTTGCATATGAACTGCTAAATAACCAGTCCAGGGCCAGATAACCTCTGAGTAGGTGAAGTGAATACTGAGGAGGTTTCCCTCGTCATTTAAAGGGTGCCACGAGGGTGGGGACTCAACATAGCCGATGACTCCCATTCCATTGAGAATGGTGACATTAAAGATAACAGGCATTGCACCTGCATAGAGGGGCTGACGACAGAATGGCCAGGAGTAGGGGCAGTCTGTGTAATCAAGAACACTAGGGAAAACACTTGCCCGTGGTTGGTAGCTTTTCAGAATCTCGTATGACTCTAAGCTAACAAAAAAAGAAACCATTAGCAAGATTATCAGCATGAATAACGTGAACAAATTACTGAAACCCGAAGATACTAAACAGCATTGAGTTAGAAAACTTACAGATCAAGTCTCCCTGCACCCTGCTCATACATATTGGGACCAGAAAGCTTGGCGGCCCCCTCGACCAGCGCTTGCTTCATACTAGCTGGATTTAGAATATCCTTTCTCGTGTTTTCAGGCAGGACACTAACAAGAAGACACACCACACCTGCAACCACAGGACTTGCCACACTGGTACCTGAGAGACTTTTGCAACCTGTGCTTATCTTTGAACCCATGATTTCTCGACCATATGCCACAATATCTGGTTTTACACGACCATAACTGCATGGGTAAAAGCAAGGGTATAAGGCCTTCAGCTCTGCATTCTTTGGAGTCAAGTTAAAGTAAAAAAAGCAGACCAAGTTAACACATGGACGACAGGATAACTACGGATACTTGCGTTGCCAAAACATCGATAACAGGTACATACTGATGAAAATATATCAAAAGCTGTACACGACTCACATTTTATGCCATAAACAGATAAATTTCATCAGCTCCATGCACATCAAATATAAACTGATTTAGGCAACATACTTATACAGGTGCTTTCAATGCTTTTGTTTTTTTAACTCTACTACTCCCCCTAGATCACCAAAGAACTGTCAAATTCAGCTATTAATTGCGCATAAAATCTGTTTATGCCGTCGGGTAATGATGAAGATGAAGGGAATGCTTTGAAAAACATAACAAAACATGGCCGAAAAGTACCAGTAAGAAGTAAAAAAGTTGTGTTGATGGGTACAAAGATATGGAGGTACTTTACCCATGAGGGATCTCCCAAGTACTCATGCCACGTGAGGAAAATGAAGCGATATGATCACTGTAATCAATGCCCCCAACACCAATAACATCACTTTGATCAGCGGGGTTGTTCAGGGTACCATACAGTGGTCCATCATTTCCAATTGCAGAAACCATGATAACATTATTTGCTGTCAGCTCCCAAACCTGAAGAACAGTTTAAGCTACATGAAATCCTGACAATAACTTAAAATAAGTAGTCGATACTTTCTTATTTTCTCGTCCTTCCAATCCAGGGTAGAGGAAGTGTGAATGTTTATTCAAATTCTCATAATCCGTAATTATATGAACTAAGGAGAAAGCTACTCAATGATTGATCTCAGAAACATAATAGAAGCAAATGATTGCACGGAAGATGATAAAAAATTGAAATGTAAAGCAACAAATTGTGGTGGATGATTACCAACCAACAGACATGGTAGGTATACTATCAGCCAAGTGCCAATAAAATGAAGGGCAA
This sequence comes from Papaver somniferum, assembly GCF_003573695.1. Lineage (NCBI taxonomy): Eukaryota > Viridiplantae > Streptophyta > Magnoliopsida > Ranunculales > Papaveraceae > Papaver > Papaver somniferum. Next base: position 87,573,766 of record NC_039359.1, read on the forward strand.
GGATTCCTACCTGCTAATAATGGATATATTTTAAGGAAGCCATAGGCAGAAAACTTCCGAAACATAACAGACCAAGTTTACCGAGGTCTTTCTGAAATGATAATTTAATAATCTGAAGGAATCAACTAAGCAATAAAAGAAATGTTTACCTTCTCAACAAAAGGAAGATCCAAGTAATCAGGGCCTCCTATGCTCAAATTCAGCACATCCATCTTGGTTGCAATGGCATAGTTGAACGCGTCAAGAAACCACGATGTGTAAGATACCTGCAATTTGCTGAATACACACTTCTCATAGTCTTGCCAACAACAATAACATCTGAAAGCGGCAAATCTAGAGAGAGGATAAAAAAGGTTTACAAAGACGTAAGACATTGTTGCAACATTGTAAAAGATAACAACCTATATAGCGCCTTGGGATATATCAATTTCCTGTTAATACCAATTTACCTTCAAAAATCAAACGTAAAGGTAATAGATTACAAGAACAAATGTATTTTGAAACTTGAAACCAAACGTATTTGAAACATTTTGTACAATTGCATGGTTACAGGGATTGCGGACTTAACATCACCAAACAATCAAACATTTTCTTAGACTGCTTGAAACATTTTGAACTCCACTAGCAACCCTGTGACTTTTAACATGTTATTGAGAATGCCCTTCAGAGTGACGTGAGTACTTTTTACATATAATATATGAAGAAATTCCTATTATCAACTTACTAAAAGGTAGGAGTTGCTAACTGATAACCCCAAAGTGAGACCTTCATGAATATCAAGGACCAGCAACGTGTTGGTTCCGGCAACAAGTTAAGGTCGCGGATAAAAACAACAGTGGTAACAGGCGTAGGCACTTTGCTAAGGAAAAAAATTATGAACATAATAAGAATCAAATGATCAACTAGTTCGCACAAAAGTGATGTAAGTTTTTACAAGAATGGGAAATTAGTACTACTACAAATGATATTTCGTGAAACCTCTTATACAACTGTCGCCGTAAATAACAATTTGCATTACCTGGGCATCAGTAAATACACGGAAAGCATATATCTCCGTGTCAGGTGCAAAACCAAGGCATTCTTCATCTTCACCAGCAATAACTCCTGCCACAAATGTTCCATGTCCAAGATTGTCATTTAACGTATCCTCATTGGTCCAGTTCGTCCGCTCCTGTAAAATGTCCAAGATGGTACAACATTCAGCAAACAACAAAAGCTAGCTCAACTTTACAGAAACAAAATAACCAGACAATATAAACTGCCGAATGACATAAAAGGCTCGATGACATCCAATCATTCAAATACCTTTATGTTACGAAAATGAGGGTGATTGGCTCTAATTCCAGTATCAAAAATTGCCATCTTAACTTTTCCACCAGTATACCCATTGTCCCAGAGTGTCTCCGCGCCAAATAGTGATGTAACTTGGGATCTCTATAACAAAAATAAACTCATTACACAATCTTAACAATCTCATAAAAGAAAGAATGTGATAATAATTTCAACATTTTCTAGAAAAAAACAGGAAGTAACTAATCCGAGTTTACCCAAAACTTGATTACACCTAAAATGAGCTATCATAAGATACCAAGAAAGGACACATTGCTAAGTTTACCTCCATCATGAGTTTGCGCTGCCAACTAATCGAAGAATTACTAAGTGGAGAATGATACTCTCCATCACTAAATGACATAGAGGTAAATATCTTCCCAGGCCGCTTCTTCCCATTATCAAAAGACCCTCGTTTCCTTCGATCCTTACTCAATAAACCCCTGGAATAGCTCAAATCAACCGACACATCCTTTACAAACCCTAATTTTCCAATTCTCTCAATCAAACTCGTGTAAAAAGATTGCTCAATCCAAACAAGACCAAAATCTGTAGGAAATGCAGATGCAGGATTCCGCCTCTCGATCCATTTCCATCCTTTAACCAATCCTAAATTCTCTTCTAAGTAAACCTTATGATCATCAGCTTTCTTGTAATCCAAAAACCTAACAATGTAATTCCTCTTAGATGTTGCTTCTTCACCATCATTTGTCGTTACATTATAGTTCTGATTTTCAAAATTAGGTTGAATAACCTTGATCTCATCAACAGAGAGCCGTAAATGAAAGAGATATATTGAAATTAGAGCAAGAAAGAAAGCGTATATATCTTTATTCATGGCTTTTCTTTCTTAATTACCAGGGTTTTGAAGAAATTGGCGGGAAAATTAGTCTCCAACATCGGAAGAAGCTTTTGTCTCCGATGAAGACACGATTACGGTAATCAACCCGTCTGTAATCTCTTCTTCTGCTGGTGCTGATGATGATTCTCCTCCGGTTCCTTCGATCTAGGGTTTCATTTTGGGGAAGAGAGAGAAGATGTTATTATTTTGTAATGGTTACGCAAAGACTAGAGAGATCTGTTTAGTGTATAGTGAAGTAATGTTTCTTTCTTTTTTTTCTTCGTAGATTCCTGAAACATTTTAATGAAAATTCAACATAATTTATTTGTCATGTTTTGTAACTTTCTGCAAAGCAGGTGTAAACATTTGATGTGTGACTCAACATCTTAGCGCGTTTGGATACCGGAAGCAGAATTCATGACCAGAAATCTGAAGCAAAGACATTTTGCTTGATGCCAAAAGCAAAAGTGCTTATGCTTTACCAGAATTATGAGTCACAAGTAAAGATATTTTGCTTCACAAAAAATCGATTTTTTTACGTCTAGAAACTGTTCTGAAATTTAATACCCAAACTAATTTTTTGCTTTTCGACTTTTAAAAGTCCAAAAGTTACTTTTGAATGTGTGCTTGAACACAAAAGGTTGATTTTTTACTTCTAGAAGTCATTTTGGAATTGTGTAGTAAAACTAACTTCTGATTCTTCTGCTTCCAAAAATAAAAAGACAACTTCTGGTTGTGTATTCAGACAACCTAGCTTATCGACTTTTCAAAGTCAAAATCTAGCTTATTGACTTTTAAAAGTCAAAAAGAACAAAGTCAGTTTGGCAATATAATTTTGAAATGATTTCCACATGCAAAAAAAATTAACTTGTTATGGAGCAAAATATTTTTACTTCTGATTTACGCAACTGAATTTTACTTCTATATTTGGTACCCAAACAGGTTATAAAGATTGGTAGACCATCTCGCTCAATCTCCGGTGCTTTCCATTTTGTGTACACATCATTGATATTTTAATGGGTATCCAATTTACATCACAGTTTAATTTTTTAATTTAACTTTGGAAATTATATAACAAGACGAGAATCCACGCATATATATGATAGTGTTATAAATTATTTACTTAACTAATTAGATAAAATGTCGAATCAATACTCTTTCGAAGAGTTGCACAAAATTGAATTCATCTATAATATAGATACTGAAAATGCCGGGAAAAAAATGCAAATTATATTTTGTGATGTCTATAATATCTTTTGTATCTTTTCAGTTTAGTTTCTTTTTGTTAATTGATAGCAGTAGTATTTTGAATAGCTTTATTAGTTTAGTTGAGTCTGTAATTCCTATTTTATTTGTATTTAAGTTTTTAGTAAACTTGTAATACCACTAGTAACACTATTAGCATCGTCCCTTCAAGGGCGAAGTCTGGATCTTCTTCAAGACATACGAAAGCTAAACACTCAACTGAAGTAATGGATCAAATCAAAAAACAAAGGAGTAGACAGATATCACCAGGGCATTACGATGCAACGACAAGATTCAAAGACCTGACTAGTAACTTCAACCAATTGCATAGAACACCTCTACCTCCAGCTAAATCCTTGTGGACACTGCCGCATCCACCAAAAGTACAACTTTTCTTGTGGAAAGCATTGACCGAAGGTCTTTCGACCTTAGACTCCAACATCCCCTACCAATGCAACTCTGATACGAAGACTGTTATTTTGCACCTCCAATATCATGTTCATGAAGATTCACGGCTTACCAATCTAATTGTAATTGATGAATCTTCCGGTATTATGTACTCTTGTGTAATTGCCTTATAGAAATTTAATAAAATGCATGCTTCAAAAAACATGATATGGCATACTAAGATTTTTTTATAGTGCGTGCAAATTTAAATCCTAATATAATCTAAAAAGGTACAGTACGTTTTTATAACTTTCCAAACAAATCCATGTTTCCTTTTACTTTACCTATTTTGTCTTGTCAAACTATTTGCATGTGATGCGTGTAGAGAAGCATATGACGAAATCAAGATTTTAACAAAATAAACAAAGGAAACAATCATAACACGGCATAGTAGATGATGACTTTTATTAATTAATTCGATAATACTTGCTTCAAAAAGAAAAAACTAACCAATAACCATTACATACGGCAATAGCAATAGCATTAATTTGGGAGAGAAGAAAAAAAAATCATATTATGGGAATCATGTAAACTAATTATCAAGAATCAAGGGAGCAAATTGATTAAATGCATTGAGTCATGCGGACATATTATGCAGAGAACGTCAACACCAGATAGTACAACCATATGATAATAACAATCATCTCGAGACAAAATATACTAATGAGAAAAACAAGCAAATATACATTAATAACATGTGAAATAACCGAAGATACATTAACTCATTTGAGAGCATACCTTTTACGATACTATGGTTGCAGTTCGCTGGTTGAGATTACAACCTTGATTGATTACTCTAATCTCTGATTTTGGAACGGTAATCTTACTTGTAAAGTTAGGCTCTCCGGATTATTTTTCTAAGTCGGCTGAAGAACTTACAACTAGAAGGGAATCATCAGAGAGGGATATGTTCGAAGTATAATTTTTACTAATGAAAATTTCTTGTCAACATTATGGCCTTTCTGGTTTTTCAACATTATATGAATTCAAGGATTACATGTAAATGACTTCCATCTCAAGTATCCACTTGTAAGCACATGAAGACTAGGACCCGATTAGTTATCCGGTCTTGCGCCTATTTGATTAGACTTGGTTTAGCTCTTTGGTGTGACGATATAGTCTTCCAAGTCGTAACTCAGCTGAGAACTTTGAGGTTCATCCCAACTTCTGATGTCGAACTCGGGTCTTACGCGTATATACTCATGTATCTTCTTCAATTGACGACTTATGGTTTGAGTCTTTGACATCTGACCTTGAGTCTCATTTCAGATCTCATTTGTATTACTCTTTAGCTGTCAGTTCTTGGGTAGATGTTATATTTGTCATCTACAAATTTTCCCTAAGTTTAATTTAAGTGAGTCTTTTGACTCCTTTTATTAAACTTAGTTTATTTAGATTTAATAGATTAAATTATTCATGATGACCTTTGTTAGCTTATATGTGCTGACGTTTATTCGGGTACTTGAATGTTTATCCAGGTGTTAGAATCTTCATGTTTTGTCTGGGTTTTCTGAGTTTTTCCAGGTTTGACATATGTCATCCTTTCTTCCTTAAAAACGAAGTGTATATTCAAAGGTATTATATACCATATTTTGATATATTGTTTTATTTTATCTTGTCAGATTAGGCATTTTATACCTCCTTAAAGTCCAGTTACTTTCTGTAAGTTTGGTGTTCTGGTCTACTATTGGGCAGTTCGCTTTGTAATCGCGCTAATCAATCTCGTGATACTCAATTATTCTCTTCAAAAATATTATTCTTCTATTGTCACTCATTATTAACGCAATTCTGAATTTTGGGAATGTTGTTTCACTCTCTTCAGAATACCAATAGTTTGGAGTTTTTGTCACCTACTTCCAATCGTGCACTTTATTGACCTGTAGCAGTAGGTTATCACCAGACGTGTCTTTAATGCATTGAGATACGCGAGATTTATTTACCGTTTCACCAGCTATTTTTTTTTTTGTATAGAAAAAAGCTCGGTAATGTTCTAAGGAAAGTTTTCTTCCCAGATCTTCAGTCCTTCATTTTCCTAGATTGATTTTCACTATTCAAATCCTTTTTTAGATCGTAATACTTTAAAGAGATTTTCCTTTCTCTTTATTATTTTCTTAAAATGAAGATTATTCCTTTCCCTCCTCCTGTTGTTGATTATATTTACGATAATCATCCTTTTCTCAAAGAAATGTCTCTTCAAATTTGTCCTCTCGAACCATATTTTAATGGAGTTATTCATTTCTGAGTCACACCTTTCTTTTATTCCTCTTTATCTTTCTCCTATAATTCACAAATATCTCTTACTGATGCATTGTCCTCATGGGTAAATGAACTGTAAACTTTATGCTATCATGAAGGCAGTAATTGACTATAATCAGAGTGCATGAAATAACCATGTTTGATCTTTTTCAAGATGTTAAATCAAGAGGAAAATCTTCAAACTTTCTTTTGCTCAAACATATTTGCTGGAAACATTCTCATACTACTGTGGGTATCGAAGAAACCCTTATGAAGAAGAGGAGTCATTCCTGGATTAATGGCATCAAACCACTTATTATGACTGGGAATTGGGTAGAAATCTCAACCTTGAAGAATTGGATATACACTTCCTTCAATCCTTATCCCCGTATTTATAAGTATCTGGATTATTTTTATTTATTTATTTATTTTTGCACTAATTGGGCATCGTGTATTATCTCAAATCCAGATTATTTCGGTATTTTAGAAGGAACTTCATATATAACCACCTTAATCTTCAAAGAACGATAAATTTTTCCAGGGTATGAATGTGATGTAGGGGTCATGAGCTTCAAGGACTAACACCTTTAGTGATGTTTTTGACTTTTTTTTTTTTTTTCTTATTTAGCTAACCTATAATGCTTATCCGTCAGAAGCAAGAGATATTAGTCATATATTCTACTTTTGTTTATCTTGAAATAGTTGCCATCTTATGTTTGTAACGGTGTTTTTCATTAAACAATCAAATATATTTTTAATTTTTATAATTATAAAATCATTGTTAATGTAACCTAATCTAAAATATTAAATTGTATCTTTCATATTTGTCTTCATTCCATTTCAAAATAAAATAAATTATTATAACTACATATATTAGATTCTTTATACTACTAAAAATACTTTTGTACTACACGTGTTTATTTTATTTCAAGTAATCATTTAACATTTAATAGGGGTAGATTTGGATATTTCTTAGTTATTATATATAACAGGCTCATAATTTGTGCAATCTTGGTAGACATCTTTATTTTTCAGCAGCCAGCTTTCTTATTTTTAGGTCTTACACAATTCCAAGTACTGTCATTCTTTTCTAACTTGAGAAATTTTAAATTTCCTGCCAGAAGTTATGAGATTAACTTTGCACACAATCCACTAGATAGACACATATTTAAGAAAAGAAATATAATTAAGAACTGGATAACATAAACATGTGTTTGTGATAAATAACTAGTACAATATGATTCATTGGAAACCCACTTATCAGTACAATCCAAAAAAGTCTGAAGACAAACCCTAGCTAAAACGAGAGAGATAAAATAGAAGGTCATGCAACAAAAAGATAAAAGATCAGAGAAGGTAAGAACCCAAGCCATGGAATTGGTACAATGATAATGCAGGAGATAAACTCTATCAGCCCTTTCCACCCCACCAGTATTTGAACAGATGATGCAGTTTCCCCTATCACTGCTAGTACAACAGGAAAAAATCCAACTTATGGTTCCAACAATTGAGGCAAAACATGCAACATAAAGTACATATTTCATTTTGGTTTAGTTGGTGAAGAGGGAGAAGAAGAGGGAGATTGTGCATCATTGTCGCCAGATTCATCACCTGTTACATAGCCGCCGATGATGAGTGTTGGTTGAGTATCATCTGGAACGTTGGGTAATTTGAATTTTGGAGACGATGGCCTTGGATTGGGTCGGATGATAGTGTTGGGAATTGAAAGCGAAGTACCGTTTTTTGAGAAAGAAGGTGGATTAGGATCATCAGCAGAAACAAGATGAACCAAAGAAATAATCAAGAAGAACAAGAAGAAAGAAGATGACGGTGAAGCCGTTTTTCTTTTTACTCTCTTTTTTGCTCTTTCTCCTCTCTTTTTTTGCTCTTTAGCTTGTAATCTCTTCTCCCTTCTCCTCTATGCATAAATAGATAGCATGTGGGGAGTACAACAACTCACAAATCTATTTTTCCCCGGTCATCATTAGTCATCCTGGTCCTTGGTCTTACCCTGTCAGTCATCAGACTGGCTGTTCCAGTCCAGATCCTCCTTGTGTCTCTATGTAGCTAGTTACAAGCATGCCAATTCCACTAATACATTACTAGTTAATGCTGGTCCTAAATATTTCAAAAGAGAATTAACATGTTTGTATTTGTGATCACCTGTAATCTTTTTTTTCTTCACTTAATTCTTACGAAACAGTTTAGAGGAATGTGCTCTTAATTTCATATACTAATATTATTTTTATAGATAACATTACTCATACTTTCTAATGCATGCAAAAATGTTATTTAACTAGTGTGATACGTAGCTAACCAATTAGTAGCATTGTAAAAGAAAGAAATCTTTTCAGCATGGGAAACCAATGGCCAAAAGGAGTTGTTAGAGCCAGGAACCGGATGGAACCCCTCGTGCTCGTAAGGTCCATAAAGATGAGGAGAAAGCTTGTAATATGACTTTTTGGCGATGGTGGTCTGTCGATAACCTTGCAAATGAAGGAAAACCTAATCGCCTAATTCAAAACTTCGTTTTGTTCGACGAGCATCAGCAAATGTCTTTATTATAGCTTGAGCATTGTGTAGATGTAATTTGAGGATCTGCAAGGTGTGGCCATAAGATTATAATGACATATCATCAGCATGGACAACAGTAGAGACCGGAAGATATGTTGAAATCGTTGGTGGAGGGCGAATATAAAGAGTGTCAAATGGTGCCATTTTAATTGAGGAGGAGTAGGCAGAATTATACCACCATTCATCTCATGGAAATACCAAGTAAGAGTTTTATTGATAAAACCGTAGAAAAAATATGAACCCCACATTATAGGTGAAATAATTTGACTCAAAAGGAGTAATTAATGGATCTGAATAACCAAAAAAAAAAAAACTTTATTGAGCGGAAGAAAACCATAAATACCACTTGAAATAATTGACATTAACTACTAATACAAGTCCGTAGATTTATAGCGCGTTTGGATATCATAAGCGGAAGTGCTTTATAAGCAGAAATCAGAAGCAAAACATTTTAAAAATTGACTTTTTTGCTTCTAGAAGTCATTTTGAAATTGTGTACCTAAACTAACTTCTGACTTTTTTGCTTCCAGAAGTTAAAAAGTAACTTCTGGGTGTGTATTCATACATCCTATTATTCTAGATAATTATTTCGATGTACCCACAATTTAACAACCTGTTTTCTAACATGCCACTTTTTCAAATTTATTAATGTTATTATATTTTTTCATCCATGCCCACTGATATCGTCAAATATCATTTTGCCGCTTTTCTATGGGTTCTGCTTCTTCATCTCTCTTCAAATCTTAATGAAAATGAACCAGCCTAATTAAGATGGAGACAAATAGAATTGAAGAGAGAGCAAATCAAGAAGAAAGAAGAAAATAAAGAGATAAAGAGAATGATTCATGTATTTGTATGTCAATTAAGTGACTTAGGGTTATACTATGTTATAATGAAGATTGCTTGAGAAAAAGTAATGGAATTTTTTCTGTTGATTCAAATCTTGGGTTGAAGATGGATTTGGTAATTAAAAAACCAGTTTAAGATTTGATTATTAACAATTAAAGGAATCGGCTATTTCTTTTCTTCTAGCTGATGAGCCAAAAAGGGTTCCATCAAGACCCTAATCTCTAATGACTTTGTCGATCCATGTTTTGGAGTTAATGTAATCTATTAAATTCTTAATTGTTAGTCTTAGATTATTTCAATTGGAAATACAATGGCCTCATGTCAATTCATCTTGCATGTTTGTATAAACTTAAATTGATCAACTACGGTCGTCAACTATCAAATTTGGGAATCTTCTTCAAATTGGAAAGAACATTCAACTAAGGTAGACTCCATGATATCCAACACGTTCAAACTGACTCCATCTCATCCGATTTATAGGTTCTATGTCTACTAACAAACGAGAGAAAATGATAGATGTCACCAAGCCGCTTTTAGCCATCTTTCTTAAAAACAAATATGGGATGAAAATTGTAAAAGTTATTTTAAAAGAATCCCATTCAATCGAATGATGTGATTTTCTGAAATTGTATCCCAAATACAAGTTCAGTTATATTAAAAATGAAGAAAATGTTTTTGCGACATCATTATGGTGTATAGTCTAATCATGAAGAGTTTGATAGGTTTTAAGAGAAGAAACCAAAGAAGGGGAAGATAGTTGGAAGTTATATAACATGTTCTAGTTTCTAGTTTTAACCAAGATAAAGTAGTTAATCTAGTTGATTCCAGGAGACAAACAAAGTATCCAAAACTGGAGTTGAAGAAGTTGCTCCTAAAACTCGGGTAGATGGAAATCAACCTAAACAAAAACTTCGAAGTAAATGAATAGCGGTAGAATTATGAGTTGTACTGAACCATTTATACGGATGCAAATATTTTCATGAGATGCATAATTTATAAGATTTGACACTGAAAATTTAGTTGAAATGAAAAAGGCAGAAGATAAAATAGTGTTTGAAAAAAGATTATACTGAAGTTTGATATGTCTTTGTTTCATTTTAGAGTTCATAATGTATTATGATAAACACTTTATTCTAAAATGAATTTAAGAACGAGAAAGAGATTTTATTCATATGAAGGACAGGATATTGACATGCTCACAAGATTATATATAATAAACTTTCAATGAAAGAATGTCATGGTGTTATAATAAAACCTAAGCCTAACATGCTTTTTCCTTAATTAAGCACATGTTAATCAAGGCAAACTGAAGCAAAAATATAATCAAAATCTTGGTTCATTTACATTTTAATCAGATGAGAGATCTAATTCTTGATTAGTAAATATATCTGATGAGAATAATCGTTCTTGATTAATAAGTATCTTATTAATCTTATTGATTCGAATGAGACCGTTGAGAGTATGTTTGTGATGAAACATGCCAAAAAAAATGATACAAAATCTTATGACTCACAGTTTAGTAATGATTTTCTCTAGACAAATATATTATTCACTTTTAGTCTCAAAATAAAGGCTCAATGATTATATTTATGGATGGTGTCAATTAACTTCAAAATAAGGAAGTACTTTATAATCAATTATGGTAAACTAAGACTATTATCTTTGAGTAAATACTTTTGGATCAGTTTTATAATGTAAATTTCATCCAATCTTAATTTTAACGTATAAGTAGAACATATATATTTTTATTTTTATTTTGCAGACGGAGAAAGCAAAAAAAAGAGAATTATTATGAAAACTAAGTAAATGGTTTGATTTATCATAAATTTATTAGGATAAAATATAGGAGAAATATACACATTTATTTAGTAATCAAATCAATAAAATATGTGATGTTTTATAAACATTTACATTACAAATAATAAATCGTTAAGAAGTTAACAAAAATTTCGATAAATCATTTTTTTTGGAAGGACATAATAAATTGAGTTAATTATCTTAAAGATTAAAGTAACTTATTGTTAGAGCATAGCTCGGTTGAACCCACCAAGCGTTGGTATGTCAAATTTATATAGGTTAGCTTGAAAGTATTAGGATATGAGACATTACAAGTATTGCGAAGACTTGAAGATGTGAAAAAGCAAGGAGCTACAACGACAACAATCATCCTTCCGCTTGAGGTTAGTGATATTTGACTTGAATTGTTTCATTCCCTAACGTATCTTTCAAGTCATGCATATTGAAAACAAAACTGCGAAGCATATTTGAACTCTAGATAGACATAGTATTAAGGAATACAAGACGAGGTTTATTGCTTAACCATTAAACTTTGTAAATAAGACATCGCCATAATCATTTGAATGCTATTGTGATTATGTATGGGTATGAGGTGAGGATTTCATCCTAGGGAACAATGTTTACATGTGTTCTAAGGAAGTAAGTTCATGAACTTGTTTGTGAATCGAAAAGGAAATCGCCAGGCGTTATAGGGATTGTTATTCATTGTATATCCTGTAAACATCCAATATGTGTGATTTAGTAGAACCGTTCATTTCTTGTTTGTGCTCTTGGTAAAACTATTCGCAAAGGCCTGACTTATGTATTGGTATGACTTTTATTAGTGAAATCGATCTTAAGTAATCACCTGAGATGGTATGATCGGTTTTGTGATTTTATGTCTGACCAAAACTGGGAAAAGGGAAACCAATCCTAGTAAGAGGTGCAACACATCGCAAAGGGGAACCGATCCTTGTATGAGATGCAACAGGTTTATATCAGAAAGGGGAACCGATCCTATGGACATGTGAAATACGTTTTTAGGCAAAGGGGAACCGATCCTATAAACATGTGCTACACATTCAAGTTAGATACCATATATATGTGGGGAACCGAACCTAGTACCTAGTCAACCGAATTTTGGAAAGCTAGTGTGACTATGCACAGTACTCACATGGAGGTAGAACCGAAACTTGTTTTGGTAGAATCGTTACACCCATGATTTGTGATTGAATGTTATTTGATCAATCACATAGTTCTTGAAAGTCAGATGAACCAATTCTAAACTTGTTTGGAATTGTGGCAAATCGGTTTCAAGGTTGTAAGTATGAAAGAGAACTTACAAAGTTAGGATGTCGACATACTTTGAACACGTGCTGTGAATGTTTATTATTTAATTGTTCAAAGTTATTCCTTAATAACTAAGGGAAGAGAATCCCAGGATCGAAACATAAATAAGTTAAGAATCTTTTAATTAAGGTTATTAATTTTATTTTTAGGAAAATAAGAATTAGTAATATGCATTTACTAATTAAAGATTTTCTAAGAGATTTCAATTATTTTTGGACAGAGCATTTTCAGGAATTATGGAAACCGATTTTGTGCTTTAATGAATATCTTGAGAATATTTTCGGTTTTGGAAATTCCTTGGTGTCCAAACTTCCTAGTCTATAAATACTGAAGTTTGCATTTCTAGCAAACGAATCCTTCTAATAGCAAACCACCTCTTGTTGTGATGCTACTGGTGAAGCCGCCTATTCGGAGAGGAGAGTAACTTAATTAGGTGAAATCTCTTACGGCCGCTCGGTTTAAATTCTTATTTGGGATTGAGAAGATCTAGTCAGTACCGTTGGAGGGAAACTAGATAATTGCGGTTTATCATTTGTTTTCATTGATTTTATTGACTAACGATGGTTGAACTTTGATTGCACCTAGTTCATTTATGCTTGAGAATCTTCTCTTCTGATATAAGATTAACTCAAACTAGTTCAGAGTTTCGATACGGATCTTTAGACTATTGTTAGTTCTAAAGACGATCTTGTGATAATCCATTGTTAACAGACTCCGTTCTGTGCGTGATTGATCACTACAAATTCAAGTGATTGTGTGCAGGTGTTTATTGAAGATATAAGAAGATTTGAAGACGAAGAAGATATTGAAGATTTCTGATTTGTGAGTTCATAATCTTTGGTGTGCACAATACTTGTTTTGGTAAAAAGAGGATCCAATTAATAATCAGTGTTATCCTTGTGATAGAATTGGATTGCTTAGTTGAGTAGATCGGCATCAACACAATTCTTTGGATTAAGAGTGTTGATCGCAAAATCTTAACGATTACTTTGGTAATTGAACATAAGATAGATCTAAGGACCCGACGAAGGAGTTTATGTTAAGATAAACAGAAGAGCCTCTGTCCGACTCATATCACTTGGTTGAAGAGAGTTGATACCAAACAGATTTGTTGTTCCTTTACTATTTTGAATACTAACCAAAGGAATTGATCCAAATACGTGACTTATTTATAAGTTGGAGGCGTGGGAATACAAACGGAACTAGGTGAACTATAGGTTTAGTTGCTTGGTCTCAACCATACGAAGTTAGGTGTAATTTTGTGTGGTGGCTTAATCCTGAGTATATTCAATTCTAGACAAGGTCCCGGGGTTTTTCTGCATTTGCGGTTTTCCTCGTTAACAAAATCTTGCCATGTCATTTACTTTTATTTTCAGCAATTATATCAACAACCTAAAAACTCAATACCATCCCTCACTCCAGAATAAAAGTAGCACTGGTGGAGCTTACCCTCTCTCCTATTGGTTGGTGAGTTTAACCTCACACTCTCATTGGCTAATTGAGAAACCATTTGTATTCGTCGGATGAAATTTCGTTAGATATAGTGCGTTGATCTGACAATGTGCGGTGTAGACTTGGTGGACTATTGGGACACACGCGACGGACGTTCCTTATTAATTAGAAACATTGCTACATGAATTTCGTGCATTTATTGTGAAAATCCAGAAAATAAAGAAACTACTATATTAATTTCGTATGATTAAAATAAAAAGAAAATCAATTCAACATATTTATGGAATAAAACAATATAATTTATATTTTATTGAATCTTTTATAATTTCATATATTTATTATAAAAATTCAGAAAAAAATACTATATTAATCCTTACATTTATGAATAAAATAAAATAAAAATAAATTCAACGAATTTATGGATAAATTAATGAGATTTATATTTTTAAAATCTTTTGTAAGGAAAAAATCTAGAAAGGACTATACTATAAAAACTCCAGAAAATAAAAAAAAAACTACTCTATTAATTTCGTACATTAATGACTGTAATAAAAAAAAATCAATCCAATATATTTATGGAATAAAATAATAAGATTTATATTTTTTGAATCTTTTATAAGAAAAATAATCTAGAAATGACTATATTAATTTTTAATATTAATGATAAACATCTAAAAAATTCCGTTAAAAAAATAAAAACTAACAACATCTAACATTATTTGTTGATACATACCCCACAAGCGACTATTATTTGTTGTATTTGACCGCTAGATGTTCAAGATTTTGAATTGGACGGTCAAAAATTATTATATATAACTAAACCGGGTTTTTTACTTTTTTTTTTTTATAAATCCTTGCCGCTAAATTTTTTGTAGGCATTTGGAATGCTGATCTTAGTTTTCTCCAAAAATAAAACAAAATCTCTATATTAATCCAAGGCAATCAGGTTTGCATAGGTGTTTGTGGGTGAAAACGGTTTCTGCTGATTTTGGTAAATTCGTGTGTGTGGATGAGAAACGAGTCTAAACCTAAACAATGTACTGCACGGGAGTACTTTTGATTCGAGAGATCAATCTGTACAAATCTGGCCTAAACCAAGAAATGGACGTTCCAGACTTGCTTCAGTCACAAAGTGGAGGAGATGGGTTGGTCTTAGGGAGGGAAGCGAAGAAAGTGTTGAGACCAGAATCGTCGTTCTGGAAGTGTGGGTGTTTTGTGACTTGTATCAGAAAATTGGACTGCCTAGCTGAATGAAAAAGCTATCAGGTGATTTCTGAATGTTGTATTGTTCTCCTGACCAAAACTTGTTTTTGGTGGAAAATAGGTGAGACCTATTTATACCAGTCGCAACAAAACGTACCCTGGTCTCGTAGGAAGTGGAAACGGTTGAGTGGTGGAAGAAAAGAGTAACGGGTAACGCATGGAATTGATGTTTCCATAATGAAGGATACGTTTCACATTACTTCTTGCCATTACTAACCGCCTCGCTTTATGACACTTTCTTGTAACAGCCGTATTGCACGCCGCACGCTGTAAACCGCCATACCAATACCCTGATGAGTATCCCCCAGTTTGTGACATGTTTTCATGTCTCGAGTGTTTTCGTGGAAAACATGTAGAACTTTTCTACGTGTGGCAAGTTAAAATCAAGGGGCTTGCCGCAGGAAAATAACATGTGGTGCTAGTAGACTCGTCCTGGATGGTCGTCTGAAACTTTCCACAAGCCTTCCAGCTCGATGGCGAAATTGGATGGTTGAGATTGCATCTCGGGAGGAAGGGTAGCCGTTGATTATGAATACCTTATGTTGGTGCCTGAAGATGGTGCAGTGGAGTTTTTTGTGCACGCCAGTGGTAATGCGGCATGGCTGGTATGGCTCGTGCATGCCAGTGGCACGATGGTGCAAGTGGCGCCTAGCGTAGCCATGGCCATTAGTTTTAGGCGGCTGGTCGCCTGAAAGTTGTCACAAGTCTGTCAGCTCGGTGGCAAACTTGGATGGCTGGGATTGCATATCATGAGGAAGGATAGTCGTTGATTATGGCTACCTTCTGTCGGCGCCTGGAAACTTTGTCTAAATTAGGGTTTAGCATACCGAAACCCTAATTAGCATATATGGCATGACGTTTGGCATGTGCGCCTGGCATGCACGTTTTGGCAAGTTTGGCATGCTGTTTGGCATGCGCACCTGGCATGCGCGTTTTGGCAAGTTAGGCATGTTGATTGGAATGTACGCATGGCATGCGCGTTTGGCGAGTTTGGCATGCTGCTTGGCATGCCGATTGGCATGTGCGCCTGGCATGCGCGTTTGGCGAGTTTGGCATGCCGATTGGCATGTGTTCCTGGCATGCGCGTTTGGCGCGGGTTTTGGGAAGCCAATTGGCTTTGCGGTCATCTGGCGTGGTTTCCTCCTTTTCAACACTGTGATGAGTTTGAAGCAACCTGATTGGTTAATGTAAGAGGGCCGTCCAAGCATGGGCGTGGCTACACTTTTGTGTGAGTGTGGCGGATTTAAAGCGACTGATTGGTCGATGGGAAGTGGGGTCGGCAAGCTAGGGCGTGGCCACACTTCTAGTGTGCTGTGGCGGATTTAATCGCCTAGTTTGGCTAAGCATAGTTTTTCGACCAACGGGGTCTAGTGTACTGCGTGGGGCGCGAAACCCTAGTTTTTCAAATTAGTCGGGTTTATGAGTTTTTTGTGAGTTATCACAATAATTGGCTGGATTTTGTATGCTGCCACAAAAATCCTTATTTATAGAATGCAGTGTGCTTTCCGTCTAAGCATTTCGTGTTGTGGCCTTAACTTTGGTACTTGGAGGTTCATGCTACTCCGCTGCGAGTGAACACAAATCCTTCATGCCATACCGATATTAAGGGTTCTACCGGGGAACATAGCACAGGAAAGTACTCAGTGAGTCTTGTATTGGCGAGGTGCCGAAATTTACAGAGTGTTTGGGATGGCTGAATAAATTTCATGTAAATATATTGAATGGCTCAATAAATATGCTGGTGGAGAGGTTAGCACTCACGGCACCGTTTCCTTGCAGAGTGACGTCAGATGCAAGGTTTTACAATTTCAACCCTAAACTAAAAACCACCATCAACAATAGGGTAATATATTAATGACGTGATATTTGTAATTAATTGAAGTACTATAGTTATCCAACGAAATCCTAGATTTTCTAATTATTATTGGGCATAAAAACCTAGATATTAAATTCAATATCGTTTCAAAAATATTAAAACCTGATTTACCTAAATTTTCGAATCATTAGGAGGTAGAAATCCTAAAACTAATCCAGAGATAATTTTCCATATCATTCATTCTATATTTGAAAGTAAAAACATTCCATGAATATTAAAACTCTAATATAATTAAATAATATTCTTAGTATATTTTTTTCTAAAACTAATCCAGAGATAGTTTTTCCGTATCATTCATTTTATATTTATCCAAAAAAAATATATTCGGCGTATATTAAAACTATATAACTAACTAAAATTAACAATATTTCGAACACATTTTCCTAAATTCAATTCAACGTACCGCAAGTGAAAAAAAATATGGAGAACAAAATCTTTAAGATTTTTCTTGATAAATATAAGACATTAATTCCAAAAATAATATACTCTCCCTTATAAAAACGTTTGAGCACAAATCCAAGCCTCAAAAATATTTTTTGCGAATTTCTTACTTCCCTGGTTTTATTAAAAAAAATTCTTTCGTTGTTTTTTGCAACATAGGGTTTTCATGTCTACTCATTTTTGTTATTTGTTTTGCATTGCATGTCCCTTTGTACCACCGAATATGGAATCGATCGGTTGGCAATCAACAGTTGCGGCAATGGGAGCTCATACGTGAATAATGATATCAGGGTAATGAAATTAATCTTGATATTTTTGCTTAGTATTCCATAGGTTTTCTTTTATTTTAATCCTCATATTTCATTTTTTGTTATAGGTAAATATCATAGCTCAAGAGTTTCGCCGAAATTAGGATAACCGCCTTCAGGGACATGATTTGTCTTGGACGTCCGTGTTAGAGCACCAACATGTAATCCTTTGAGATTAATACCTTTTTATGGTCGGATGTGTACTTTTATGTCAATGGAATTGCGGGCATTAACAAATGAGAGTTGGAGAGACTCCCCTTCCAAATATGATTGTTGCTGAGATTTTTCCTATTTCAAGCGCCCTTGCGTAGTGCATGGTTTGTGGTTTATGTTACAAAACCACTGAAGATCTCTTCTCCTTCCTTAAGTTTAGTCCCCTGTTAAATGAATGAACTGGAAGAGGATATGGGTGGGTTTTCAATATCGACACATTTTTCATTCATGAAATGGGCTATACAGACAAAAGGAAACCTTTTCTGGGCCATATGGACAGGTAGGAATTAGGCCTGGGTCAAATGACCAGAAGAATCTTTTAATGTGGAGAGACCTTACTACCCTTTTGTAACCGTTCGTCCAGCACGTTCTCCTTCTCTTCATCAAAACCATCGCACTCTTTAACAAAAACCGGAACAACCGACTCTCATCTTCATCTTCTCAAAAAACTCTGTGAGTTTCCAAACACAAAACTCTGTGAGTTTTCAAACCACCGACGTTCATCTTCATCGTCACCATAAAATACCAAATCGATTTCCTCCACCGTCTACTAACAGATCATCACTAACAGAAATCAGTTTCATCAACTGGTTCAGCACCATCAATTCTACCAGAAATTGGTTTCATCCACCGTCTGTTAAACACCATCAACACTACAAGAGGGGTTTCTGAGAATTAGGGTTTCAAGCATTTCAGTGTATTGGAAGAGTTAGGGTTTCAATCGATCCACAGAATTTCTCCTAGAACTCGTAAGTTTTCAAACCCTAACTCTGTTTTGTTCTTAATTTCAAAATTGCATGATTAAATTGTTGAATTGGTTGTCATTATTTTCATTTCAGTAGACTAATGTGTTGAATTGCTTGTTTTATTTTCATTTCAATTAGTATATTTTGGCTATGAAACTGGTTTGCATCTGGTTATTTAAGTATTTCCACTGTGAAATTGGTTGAAGTGAAATTGGGTCATCTGGTTATCCAAATTGTTTCAGCAGGTTTAACCAGGATGGAACTGGTTTCATCCAGTGTTAATCTGCAGTGTATATTTTTTCAGCAGATTAAAACTGGATGAAACCAGTTTAGTTCAGGTTTGAAGATACATCATATATTGAATATAAGATTATTAGCATGATAGTATTGTATGTTGTGAATTTTGGTAATAAATTATATCATGATTTAATTTGGTTGTTGTATGAAAATCTATGTTATGGATTGAATCTGGTTATGTTTTGGATGGATTGCATGAAATTGGGTTTGCATTTGGTTACGAAGTGATGCTCAGCAGGTGTTTGAAACTGGTTTTCATTAAACTTTAAGTTAGGATGTAACTGATCTGTTGGTGGTATTAAATTTAATGATTATGGGACTAATAACATCATACTGTAATGGTGTATTTAAGATGTAGACTAATTTCAGATGATGGATTAAATCTGTATAGTTAGGATGTAGACAATATAAGTTGATTCATTTTGGAAAAACTAAACTAAACATCTCAGTTTAAGTTAGGATGTAACTGGGGTAAACACGATGAAACTGAACTAATCGTTGGTCTTAATTTGGTGTTAGGAAGTGTTTAATGGTTTGCATATTTTGGTGGTCTTAATTTGGTGTGATTATGGGACTAATAACAGCGTAAAATCCTTTTCTTTGCCTTCTTCTGACCATGTTAACATGTATAATATATAGGATGTAAGTGGGTTTCATCTGATACCTGCAGAAACTTGGTTTCATCTAACTATTATATATAGGATGTAACTGGGTTTCATCTGATACCTGCAGAAAATGATTTTCATCTAGCATTAAAGATGGGATGTAATTGAGTTTCATCCACAGATTTAAAATATGACTTAACTGGTTTCATCCAAATTGTTGCAGGAAGCAGTAGCAAGGAGAGTAAGAAGAGTGCCGGTGCTGAAAGAAAATCCAAGAAAAATCATGATGTGAGCGTGAGTGGTGAGTCTAGCACATGGAATGTGGATGATGTGGGTGCCGAAATGGATGAAGACAAGCCAGAGAAAATAGCTGCTGGAAAGTTTGATGTGTTTAGGTTGTTTAGAAAAAATTTATTAATGTAGTTCATACGGAAGTACCTTTTTTTTTGTTGGACTATGCCTTCGCATAAATTTGTGATCCGTGGATTCGTCTTAATTAAAATATGAACTTTTTACTGAAAAATGCATATACTTCAATTTCATGATAGTTGTGTTTGAATATGTTAGCCATAAATGATTAAATTTGCAGGTTGAAAAAAGATTTTTTTGTCAGAATGTAACCAGGCTTGGATGAAACTGGTTACATCCTAGCCTGTATAAAACTACAATTTTTTGTCTGAATGTAACCAGGCTTGGATGAAACTGGTTACATCCAAGCCTGTATAAAACTGCAATTTTTTGTCAGAATGTAACCAGGCTTGGATGAAACTGGCTACCCCGCTGCGAGTGAACACAAATCCTTCATGCCATACCGATATTAAGGGTTCTACCGGGGAACATAGCACAGGAAAGTACTCAGTGAGTCTTGTATTGGCGAGGTGCCGAAATTTACAGAGTGTTTGGGATGGTTGCTACATTCGCCAGTCTGGATAAATTTCATGTAAATATATTGAATGGCTCAATAAATATGCTGGTGGAGAGGTTAGCACTCACATCACGTTTCCTTGCAGAGTGACGTCAGATGCAAGGTTTTACGATTTTAACCCTAAACTAAAAACCACCATCAACAATAGGGTAATATATTAATAACGTGATATTTGTAATTAATTGAAATACTATAGTTATCCAACGAAATCCTAGATTTTCTAATTATTATTGGGCATAGAAACCTAGATATTAAATTTGTAAACCTAGATAGTTGTGTTTGAATATGTTAGCCATAAATGATTAAATTTGCAGGTTGAAAAAAGATTTTTTTGTCAGAATGTAACCAGGCTTGGATGAAACTGGTTACATCCTAGCCTGTATAAAACTGCAATTTTTTGTCAGAATGTAACCAGGCTTGGATGAAACTGGTTACATCCTAGCCTGTATAAAAACTGTTTTCAGAGTGTGCAGGTTAGAAAAAATAGTATTTCTGTCAGATTGTGAAGGATGAAACCAGTTACATCCAGGCCAAAAATCTCATTTTTTCCAGAATAGGCAGGATGAAACTGGTTACATCCTGTACATTTAAATTTGAATCTTCGCAAACATTCAAAATTTACAGTGAAAACTGAAGGAAATGTACAATTAAACTAAATCAACATAAGACTATAATATATATACTATAAAACTGAAGAGAAATACTTGAAAAAATAATACCATAAGATATGTTTTTATGAACAAAAGAAACAATCCAAGGTAAATACTAGTTCGAAAATATAATTCCAGGTAAATGAATCTTAAATGTGCAACAAGAGGCTACAGAAAAGAATAAACTAATAAATATATCATGGTAAAAAGCTGCAGAGAATGAAGGCTGGAGATGTTCTTAAGCAGGTTCTTAACGTTGCTTTTTCGCAGGAGGATGAGGACATGTCGTCTTGTTATGATGAGCCTGAGTATGGAAGTTATCGCATGTAATGAGTCTCTTGAATGCGCATGCGCTACCAGCGTTAGGAATCCGCTTCTTCTTCGGCCTACCATGTTTTTTTCCTAGGACAGTTGGTGGATTCACGAGATTTCCAGCAGCAACATCAATAGGCTTGTCGTAATCGGGAATGGGCTTGATAGGACGATCATACGAAGCACGGAAGCTAGCAATGCTGAAATACGGATTAATGTACTCGTAAACATTGATCTTATTTGAATGCATACATGCAATAGCGTGATCACAAGGGAACTGCTCAGTAAACCAAACCCTACAGATGCACTGAAACTTCACAATATTAACAACATGCGTATGCTTTCCATCAAAAACTTCCCACTCCATGTCACCAGACTTAGTTATTCTCCACTGGACACCAACACAAATGGAAGCCATTACTTTTTTCTCTAGCCTGGGACAATGAATCCTTTATACTTCTCCCCCTTCAACTTCCTTTTACTCATCTGATCCATAGTTTTAAGTCTAATCCAGTTAACAAGTGTTGCAATAGGCATACCTTTTGCTTCCTTAATCCAAGAGTTGAATGACTCTGCAATGTTTGAACACATGTCGCCATAACGATAACCAAGACAATGTGCATTGGACCAACATTCCACTGGAAGGTCACTCAAGAATTTTTGAAGACCATCACATCCCATATCCTTGAACTTTTGCATACCTTTATGAAAGCCTTCATGCGTTGATGAATAGAAACATTGTTTGAACAAATCCATCGCAGCACCATGCTCTCCCTTTTTCTTGTTGGTCTTACCGCTGACATTATTCTTCAAATGCTGGTAACACCAACAATGAAGGAAAGTTGGAAAAACATCATGAATCCCTTGGATCAAACCCACATGGCGATCCGAAATAATAGTTAGTATACGAGGACCCAAGATAGTTCTTAGCTTTTCCAAAAACCAATGCCAATTCTCAATAGTTTCACCTGATACGAAACAGAACAAACACAAAAGAAAAAATCATATTAAACTGACTAAATCTGTGTATATTGTTTAAAATGTGATACTTTTCCAATTAAAAGTCACAAAAGTGGAATTCTGAGTTCAGCACAATAGGGCACTTACCAAGCCAGTTGCATATCAAGTCATACTCCCCGGCATAAGCTAGTAACTGGATGCCATCATTAAGAAGAGCTGGGATACCAACTTCTAGATTTTTCATCCAGTCAGCTTGCATTTTGGAGTACACAGTAGGGCTGCATGAGATGAATTCAATGTTGCCAACTCCAAGAGCTTGCCTGACAGATTTCAGATTCAAAAATTTCTCCAAGTTGGAAAAATCATAACAGAGGCTCCCTTCACATTGCTTCCTTATGTCATAGTACTGAAAACCAATAAAAACATTCATCAAGTTCAAATTCAGTCAAACAACAAACAAAAGCATAAGCGCAATAATCAAACCAAAAGGCTTTCCTTACATTGATATCTCCAGCAATGTTGAGGATACTATTGAATATCGAATTGCACGTGGAGTAAGCTCTGAGGCATTCGACTTCGCCTTCTACAGCTGAAAATGAGGTAAATATGAGACATATGGAATACGTTTAATAGACTACGAACAACATTAGAAAACAAGGAATTACCACAAGCTTTTATTGTCCTTTCGCATTCTGGAAGTCTCTGATTGATTTCCTCGTAATCAGATTCTTCAATGGGAGCTTATCTCTCAGTTCATCCATCATCTAGTTTCATATCTCAGTTAACATCTAGTTTCATCCATCATCTAGCCCATTTTTTGTTATCACTTTAATCAATTTAGTTTGAATCTGTGTATATTGTTTCAGCAGGTTTAAACAATCAATCGATTGGATATAAACAAATAATCACGTTTACATGCACCAACTAAAACCAAAAGATAATTGGTTATTAGTAGAACCCTAGATAATCAAAATCAACAACTAAAACCAAAATATAGTCAAAATCCCATAATAATTGATAAAGAAACTTCAAAATCGACATATCCAGATATGCATTACAAAGAATTAGACAAAAACGAAGTCAAAATTGGATTAATTGAAACTTGAAACTTACTGATTTGTGTTACTGGTTGTTGATGATATTAGATGACTTGAAAGTGGAGTAATCTAATCTTCGATTCAAGAATCGTTAATCACCATGATTGATCAACCAGATATGAAAAAAAGAATACACGAGCTCTGAATTTTCGATCGAATTCTGCAGGTGAGGAATTCTCAGGAGCTCAGGGACGAGGAGTTATGAAAAGAGAAAGAAATTCTCTTTGAAAAGAAGAGTTTAAAAAGTTCGGGGGTATTTTAGGTAACACATATTTTTTTTGTTTTAATTTTCCTGGGTGAAATATCCAAATTGGCTATATAAACAGTATATTTCTGACTTTTGGCTATATGAACAATATCAAAAGCTAAGAATCTATTTCACCCAGGATTTTTCATTTTTGATCTTTTTGACCAATTTTGTGTTTTTCATTTTCCTTGGTATTATTTTTGATTTTATCTGCTTAGTTTTCTTTTTCCATAATTTCTTGGCATAGTTATGTTCTTTTGTCATGTTTTGTGGAAATTCCATTGATTTGTTCCTCTGCTTTCTTCATTGCTTATTTATGATTCCGTTGCATTATTTATGATTCCATTTATGGACCACCAGTTGAACCAAACTGTTAATATTAGTTAATGGTACCGTAGGTGCCTGTGTCACAGGACATACCGGTTCTTCCCTTGAATCCCTTCGTATGTTGTCATTTATAGCTTTCTGCATTTTATTTTTTTGGTTTTGTTGGTTGTTCATTTACCAAAAAAAAAAAATCTGAAAACGCATTGATTATGCAACGTCTATAACAAATGATGAAACTTATCTACCATTACTCCTCAAATTGCTTTATTTTTATAAATATTGATCTCATAGTATCATCAATGTAATGTGGTATCGCAGTGCACCAGGTTGGTGTTTTAGTTCCTCCACCCACGATTACAGCTTACCCTCCAATTTGGCATCAGGTCACCTTTCAACTGTTTAGTTTTTACATGTTATCCATGTTGTGCCTGAAAGATAAACAAGATATAGTAAATGCTAACGCAAAGGTACATAGTCCATCTATTGGCTACAATGACATGGTAACTTGGTAAGATTGATTGCCAATAATGAACAAGGGACCAAAAAGCAATTAGTGGAGGACGGTTCATTCCACACACTCAGATACTTGAGTTGTTTTTATTGGTATGAAGAAAAGAATCTAACGACCTAATTGGTCTCCTCTAATACAATATAAGCCAGATATGGTTATAGTTAAGAGGCCATATCGTTTTAGCCAGATATCGTTTTCATACTTCTTATCATGGGACGTACGAGGCCATGCTATAGTTAAGAGTCTGTCTCCATATAATTATTTAAGGCACTAGCATTTCGTTCTTCTTTTATTTCTTATATTTAGAATGACTTTTTCCTGATTAAAAATCTCCTTATTGAGTAGTGCATGCTTTTTTCTTGAAGCCTCTGTAAGCACTCAATGTGTTATGTTTTTATTTTCAAGCTAAGGAAGGAAAGCTGATCAAGGTAAGCTTTCTATGAAAGTGATTATGATCGATGATTCTATGAAAGTGAATATTACCTACCCTAGCAGCATCTCAGGCTGCCGCAATCAAAGTATGTCTAATATTGGAATTGTGAAGGATGTGGAATAACAGTAACTACTAAGTATTGCTTGGACGGTTCCATGGAGTTCCATGTAATTATTATTTTTTTCTTTAATTTTAAAAGAATGAATTTATCGTTTGATAACAATTTGTGAGTAACAACTCATATTCAGAGATTCATGGTGTTTGAGAACAATTGTATATACATATATACAACTATTCATGTTTACAAGTTAGAAGATGACTCTTCTAAGGAATAGATAATCAAGAAAAGTAGTGTGATTAGTGTGAAATGTATAAGTACACCACGTGACTGCATGTTGGTTTTGATGGGCTCGCCTGTTGGGGAATATGTAATACATACTTGGATAGTCGTGCACGGGTGAAATCTTACCGGGATTAATATTTGGAACTATTAGATGGGATTAGGTTGAAATCTTACACTACCTTGAAGACTTCTTGACTAGTACAGTATTTTCGGTACAGGGGTATTAAAAAAAGTATGACAATTACAGTATTTCATCATTTTGTTGTGTTATTATCATCCATTCAACGACGATAATATTCTCTCATATCTATGCAACGGCGTCGCACCATAACAACTGTTTACTTGAAATGCGAAACTATCACTTTTCATCGTCATTTTTTGTTAGGTAGAAATGAGTTTGGTTGGATGATTAAACAAAAGATACGTGCAACTACAAACTTTCATCGTCATTTTCTTAGGGGGAAAGTTGTAACAATAATTTTATTGGGCAAATATATATCAATGAATTTTTTTGATTACATCGTCTTCGACGGGAAGTATTTCATACGCTTTGTTCTATTTAAAGTTAGTAATCTATTTTATATTATTTTTTATTTTTTATTGTCTAATATCAAATATTGATACACAAGTAACACAACTATATCGTGAGCATGATTTTTTTATTTAACTATAGGGAGTTGGAGCCAAAAAAAAAATATCGCATTTCTTTGATTGCATCTTCTTTGACGAGAATCATTTCATATTAGAGTTGAAAATCTATTGAAAATTAATATATCATTTTTCTTAGTCTCTCTCTGATGTGAGATCTCAATACAAATATATAATTAATATGTAGTGTTATTTTTCATTATTTAACTATAGGGAGTTTGAGCCCGAAAAAAAAGATATTGCATTTCTTTGATTACATTTTCTTTGACGGGAATCACTTCATATTCTTTGTACTATTTAGAGTTGACAATCTATTGAAAATTAATATATCGTATTTTTTTAGACTCTCTGATGTCAGGTATCAATACAAATATTTAATGAGTGTGATTTTTCATTTAACTACAAGAAGTTGGACCCTTGAAGAACAATTGATTTGACAACTTGATTCTTAGCAAGTATATGATCGATTTATGGAGAAAGAACTTTGGCGTGAAGAACTTCATATGTTTTGCACTATTTAAAATTGGCAATCTATATTATATTAATATCGTGCTTTTTAGTGTCTAATATCATATATTGATACAACTACTTAGTGAGTCTGATTTTTCATTTAATTACAAGGAGTTGCAGCCTAGAAGAATAACTCAGTTGGTCGCTTGATTCTTAAAGCAAGTAATATGATTTCTAAATTTCTAAATAAATATATAGCGGTGCATTTATTTGATTACATCATCTTCAATGGTAAGCTCTTCATATGTTTTGCATTACCTAGAGTACATCAATCAAATTTATATTATTATATCATTTTGTTTAGTGTCTCTGATATCATACATTGATACAACTATATGGTGAATGTAATTTTTCAGTTAAATACATGGAGTTGGAACCTGGAAGAGTAGTTGAGTTAACTGCTTGATTTTTAATGCAAGTATATGATTTTTGAAGAAAGATATTGGTTAACCAAGAAATATTGTGTAGGTATTTTAAAATCTAGCAAGATTGATGATAGTTGTAGTACTACTTTCAGCAGAAGACTTCAAATCCAACCTTGCCAATCATCTATGGAGTACTGAAGTTGTCAATGCCTTGATCTACTTACTGGATTTCAAAGGTTGGCATAATTTTTCAAAAAAAATTTCTTTAAGAATATTTCATAATCTCCAACGCTTTAAATGGTGGGTAATTGGTGAATTTGGTTCCAAATGATAATTGATGTTTTCATTATACACTGCAGTTGTTAGTTGGGATCCCTTTTAGGACAGGTGCGGGGCGAAGCCCCGCCTCACCAAATGGTGGCCAACTCCCATGATTCCCGGTGCGTAGCATGGGTTTCAGGCTAGTTGTCTTTATTATAATTTAAAGTAAATTACATAAACGTTAATTCCTACTTACTTGATAAGTGAATACTATTGTGTTTGGTTAAGTCCGAACCTTTTTATCAAGTAAACATACCACATTGTTGTATTGTCTCGATCTCGTATCCATAGACGATCACACGAAGTGTGAACCGATTAATTGCATTGTCTCGACTCAGACCATAGACAATCACTTTCGGAGAAAGAACTTATAAGTAGGAAAAGTTTTAGATTGAGGTATATTTGGGTACCCTCGTCTTTACAATTGGTATCAGAGCAGGCAAACACCAAAATATCTAACAATCTGTGTTTGGTGCGACACAACCTATAAGAATGAATCTAATGAGTGACTCAATTAACGTACCACCAAGATTTAATGGGACAAATTACCCATTATGGAAATTGGCTATAAAGGCATTTCTTCAATCCCGAGATTTTAATACATGGTTATTAATCGAAGACGGATACCAATGTCCGATGGATTATTCGGAGTCAAATTTTAAACGTTTAGCGTCTTACACTCTCGAAGAAAGAGTTCTTGCAAAGCAGAATTATGATGGTCTGAATGCCATCATACATGCAATTAGTCATGATCTTCTACATCATGTACTAGCCTGTAGAACTTCTAAAGAAGCATGGGATATTCTTGAGGCTGTATTCGAGGGAGATTAATCTGAAAAATAAAATAGACTTCTTTTCCTTTCATCTGAATGGGAACATCTCAATATGGATGATAACGACACTTTCGAGGAGTTTAACTCTAAACTTTCTGAGATTGTTTACACATCTTTTTTCCTTGGAAAGGCAATACCTAAAAATAAAATAGTATGTGAAATTCTCAGATCGTTACCGTCCAGATAAGAGTCTAAGAAACATGCCATAATAGAAGGAAATGATCTTTCTACACTTTCTGGAAGCTCCCTTGTAGGAAAGCTAAAGTTTTTTGATAGAGAAATTTTGCTGAAGAATCAAACTGAGAAACGTTGCCAAGAGGTTAAGGCACCCGTTGAAAAGGAGCTTGACTCAACTATTGTGCTTTTAGCGCAACTAATTAAGAAAATTTTATCTCTTGATAGACGTGTTCCTGATACATTATTGATTTTTCCATAAAAAGGGTAATGATGAAGTTCAATGCTTCAAGTGCCGTAGATTAGGACATATGGCAAAACACTATTCCAGCAGAAGAACTAGAAAGTGCAATAGGGGGCATGTCTCCACCATTGATGATATTCCGGAGGAAGAATCCAATGAAGAAATATATAATTGCAATGCACTTCTTGCCAACTCTAACTGTGATGATTCCGGTGAGTCTAATCAACTCCTAGAAAAACGTGAGTTGGGAATTAAGGAAAATGAAAGGTTAAGCCTGGTACTTGGAAACCTTTTGAAGTTCCTTTCAGATAAAACCTGTATGGTAAAATCTGAAAAATAAAAATTTGGTGAAATACCAAAAGAATCAGATACTAGTACTTCTGATAATAGGACATCACGTTCTTTAAATGGAGGAAATAACCACACCACAATCTCTCGTGGAAACCTCCATCAAAATAGATTTATCAAGACTCTTCTTAAGGGGATAAAGTTTTTGAAGGTTGATAAGTTTATTAGATCTAAAAAGGAAATTGCAAAATCATGCAATCACAAGGAAAAGAAAGAACGCAAGGAAGTATAGTCTATTGTGCTTATAAGTCATCCAAAGGATGTCTTTGTTACCTATCGTGAGAGTAATTCTCACCTTAAGACAAACTGATTGTGTTGAAGAATGCATCCTCACTTATTGCCAAAAATTCTGATTGTGAGGAAGCATAAATCTGGGCAGGTTGTTCATGACTGTTTCTTAAGTGAAAAATATTAGATATCTTTTATTTTTGGGAAAAATGGTTTCGATTTCCATAAACCAAATTATTCCTTGATTTTCTCCCATCTTATATATATTCTTCTTGTCCGAAATAAGTATCTTATTTCAATGGAGAAATCGGTAAAAGAAGGGTCATCTCTTGATGATTTAGCACTCTGTGCATTTGTTGTGACTGAAACTCTTGACGTTTCTCTTCATGATAACTCTCAAGATTCTCTAAGAAAACAGATTCTCTCTATTAAAGGTTGCATAAGATATCATGATCTGATGATAAAGGATTCAAGAGAAGTACTAGCTAATCTTCATTCTCAACTCTTGGAGATGAACAATTCTACTAATGAAAAGGGAAGTGCTCAGAAGAATTTGAATCCAGTTTTTGAAAGCAATCGTCATAAGAACTGAGAAAAAAATAGATATCAATTTTTGATTTCTTTCAATGATTGTATTGGTCTATTATGAATAAAACTATTATGAATAAAATTATTTGATTTATAATTTTCTTATGATAGTTTTCGATTTACATAACCTGTGCTTAAATGCTTTTATATTATTGCTATGTATATTTATGGGATGTTTGATTTCGGTTTTACTACCTCAATATTCGATCTCATAATGTTGTGAACCCTTTTGGTTTGGGTGACTTTTTGATTTAGCAGGATTAATTCCTAGCCCATGTTGGTAGGCTTTATCAAAGAATCATGAGGGGTTCCGATAGAAACAATATGTGAAAAAGTCACAATATGTTGAATCGGTTTTGGTTTAGCATAAAAGCATATTTGTTTCGACGGTTTTCAACTTTTGCTTGCAATTGTTAAAATCGATTTTCAATCTTTCTTTGGTAAAGGTTAGTTGCTGTTATTATTTTGTTTTTGCATAAGGATGACAACGTGATGATATTTTGATATCAATTCTCCCTGGACGAAGAAAAAAACTTATTAGAGAAGTGAATGCGAAAATTGAGGTAACAATCTTGTTAGTTAATTGTTTTCCTGTTTAAGAAAAGCCTGAATTATTTCATATATATTTATTGCTTTTGCTTAACAAAATTTCGGTACAATTGATGTTCATTCCATTATTTGTGTATGGATGATTGTGTGATTCAATTGGTTCCGGTTAAGAAAAACTATTGTTATCTTGCTTTATTGTGTGGTATCAATTGTTTAGGCTTATAAAATTTCGGTGCAATTGCGGTGCTTTAATGTCTATGTTTTTTCAATTGCTTCCGGTTGAGGTGAATAATTATGCAAGTTTATTTATTTGGTTTGTATGAATTATTTATGGCTTAACGAAATAAAAGGTTTACGGGATGAGTTGTTTAGTCCAATTCGATTCCGGATAAGAGAAACTAAATTAATTCTGATCTTAGTTAGACTTATCGAAGTAAGGTTTCGGTTATTCAAGTCTAATCGAATGCCTTAACAAGAAATGTTAGTTAACTAACCTAGTCTATGTCTTGTTTAAAACTTAAAGGTCTAAGTTTTAAAATAGAACTACCTGTAGTTTCGGTTTTGATATTGGTTATCAGAACTACTTGTAGTTTCGGTTTTGATATTGGTTATCAGAACATGGTGTGTGGAACCCTCGTGCCTAACTCTACAGGTTGCAAGTCTATTTTGAGATTTGTAAGATTCTTTTCGTGTTGTCCTTTATTTTTTCGTTTCTTTGTCATTTTGTGACAAAAAGGGGGAGAAATATATGGATTAAACAAGTGATACCAGCATTGATTTTATATTGATTGGTATCGCTAAGGAAAAGAACATTGGTGATTAAACCATCTAAACGAAAGAGTGAAAGCACGGACTAAGGGGGAGTAACATATCATATTAAGTGGTACAACAAAGACGTTCGGATTGAATATCTGTTAAAAGAATTTTTTGGTGGTTGTAGTAATGATGATAAGGGGTATCGTTCAAACTCGAACTTGTGAAGGTAATGGATTTTTAGATTTAAAAATATATATACAAATATTGACAAATTGGTAGAGAGGTACTGGGACTAATGATTCGGCCAATCTTCATAACATAAGGCTTAATGATTTATTCTCAACAATAATAGCTCAAAACATATATGGACTCTTATTTTGCCAAAGTCGATTCTCAAAACATTGGTTGTAAATGTTAAGCATGGAACATCAAATCACCTAAGCTAAGCATGACCCATCTAATCAAATAACACCCAATTTAATCAAATCATATTTCAATTAATTTTTAATGCAAAAGTCTTAAAAAGAATTAATAAAATTACCCATTTATGAAGCTCGGCCTCCTCCGTCGCCCCAGTGTTGGGGTTTAACTCATCATAGTAAAAATGCTCTCAAAATAATTCATTGATGCTCAAAAGTGTTTTACAATGAAGAGAAATACAAGAAATTGATGTAAAACAGAACTATGTGACCCACAGAAGAGGTCCAGAATCAACGACAGAGCTGAGTTGCTGTTGTCGTTGAAGAACTACGACCCACAATGGACAGTCGATGTTTCTGTTGATAAACGACTGCTGCTGAGAGTCCGTTCTTCGTGTTCTTCAGGCGTGTTAATGGCAGCAGCAGCAGCAGCAGGTAACTTCTCTGCAACTCCTCCTGCGCCTCTCTGATCGCCTCCAAACCTCCACAAACTCTCGACAAAACCTTTTCTAACTTCTCTACACCTCTTATATACTTCACAGCTCAAAGAAATCCCGATAGAATCTCTTTTTTTTTCTTCTCTGCCGTTGAAACAATAATCACCTCTGTCAGTGTTTGTACGCGTCTGTTAGCTATAAAATAGCCACCAAACTTCCTATGACTTGAACAGGACCAAATACATGATTATACAGCGTAAAACTCTCCCAAAATCTCCACAAAATCTTTGAAAGTGCACAACAGGACACGTCTCTCTGTTTTAACTTTGATTGCTTCTCCCGGATATTCTAGCCCAATTAAGCCCATGAAATCATCCATACTAGAATTGTATATCCATATCACGTCCATCCCATGAGAATCAGTGATTGAATCTCATTAAAACTCGTCCGAAAATCCAACCCTAAATCTGTCTGGTGAAAGGAAATTTTCCCGCCAAAATTTGTTTTCAAACGGTGAAGGTGACCTCCCCCTTATCCAGTTCTGGTGTCCCTTTAGCACATGTCCGAATTGGGTTACCCTTATCCATAGTGAGAGTCCGAATAACACTTTCCCTTTGGGTGCAAATAGTAATTTTTCTGGGATATTTTCAACACTTTTCAGGGTTCCTCCGGGTATTTCTGGGGTGCTTCTGGTACGTTATCTACGGAGGTTCAAATGCCACATTTTGAGCCAATTTCGCCGCAAAAGCTTATTTCTCCAAAAACACCTACAAAGACATAAAATAACCAAATAAGTACAAAATCGAGCACTAACAATATAAACAATTGGGACAAATTAGACACATAAATGCGTCTATCAAATACCCCCAAACTTATTATTTGCTAGTCCCGAGCAAATCAAATAGAAAATAAAATCCTAACTCACTGTCGCAGGCATCGTCGATTGCATTTAGCGTATGCAATAAGCCTTTAAACCCCTAGGTGGCCCTAGTGGCCGAGTTATAGTCTCGGGTGGGTTTACCAGAGGTGTACCCACAAAACCTGTACTCCAGACCTTAGCTATCTACGCAGAACCTTGGAAGGCACTAAAGAATCTCCTTGGTTGACATACTTATTGACTACAGGAAGAAGTACCCTGATGCGAAATTCCAATTGCTGTACACGAGTTTGCACTCAAGCATACTAAAATTCATATAAAGTGACAGAGCTCTACTCAGATAGTTGCACTATGGACATCATATTCGGAGTCAAAACTAATCACATGGATAGATCAAGAAGATGGATATAGAAAACATAGATGGTTTTGATGTTTACTAAGTGAACGGCGTTTCCCATATCTGTCTGAAGGCCTCCGCCAAAATGAACCTATCCTAATGGATTGAGATACTAGTCTGACTAATATCAACACACTGGCATATACAAGGGTACCAGTGGTCGATAACCTAACTCTAGGTCAACACAACTGGCATATACAAGGGTACCAGTGGTCGACTTTATTGAATTTATTCCTTTTGGTCAAATGGTCTGGTCTCAATTTTTTTTTTTTTTTTTTTTTTTTTTTTTTTTTCTTTTTTTTCATCTTTTTTTTTTTTCATCTCTTTTTTTTTCAACTTTTTTTTTTTTTTTTTCATGGTATCTCAATCACTCTAATTCACCCTAGCATTGGTAACAACTTGAATCGTGGGCCCCACCTATCACTTAGAGAAACATAGTTTAAACAAAATAAAATAAAAATAGAAGTGAAAAGGACTCAACGAGATATGGTGAAACTATCATGTTATTTCTAACACCTGAGCTCTGTGCTTTTATGAATAGACTCTTTTAGATGTTTCCATCTAATCAGATTGGTTCCTCAAACTCCTACAACCAAAATGCTTCCATCCACTTAGATTAGTTAGTGCAATCCTAAATAGGCATAAATTTCTAAGCTCTGGAGTTTATTTATTCATACTGCAACTAAAAAGTTTCTCCCATACCCCCAAACTTAAATCTAACATTGTCCTCAATGTTCTAAGATGAAATTAAAAGCATGAACAAGGAGAAACTGTTACCATTTGAAGCAAAAGAGATAAGGAAAGATATTACCGTGTTGCAAGAATATTGGGTTACCTCCCAAGAAGTGCTAAGTTTAAAGTCTTCAGCCAGACTTAGGAAAGGATTAGTCAACTCGAACCATAAAGTAACAGTCGAAATAATTGTGGGTCTTCAAAACGAAAAAGAGCTGACCAGAGGAAACTACAATAACCCAAGAAAGTGAACAAGAATAACATGCCCTTATCTAGTTTCCTGATTAAGATATTTATATCTAATTGCGGTTCAGGTTCAGGTTCTATGAAAGGGTCTAAATAAAATATTTTCCTCGGATGCATTTCCTCATAGGTTGGATCCAAATTATTAGGTCCTAGAGTCTGGAAAAACTCAAATAAGAACTTAGAATCACAAAATAATAATAACCTAAATAACTGAGGATCCTTTAAGTCAATCAGGTTTGACTTATATAATTGACCACAGTGAGAGTAGTGGTCATTCTTAAGCAAATGTGTCGATTCTAATTTCCTAAAGCATTTAGGTTTAGTCTCACAACTTAATATTCGACACATTTGAAATCTATATGTTCCCACATATGGAAGAAAACTATTTGGTGGGAAAACAAAATCAATCTTGGTATTATTGCCTGGGTTAACCACATCAACCAGAGGATGGGTTTCTAACAGTTGAGACTCTTGTTGGATATCATTAGGTTCTGGAAAACGATTATGAAGATAATCTTGTAAGATGGTTGAGGCATTGATGTCAAGTCCCAAGTGAGGGACCTTACTAAGAGTTAAAGCACATGGAGAATGATACTCACCCCCAAACTTAGAGTTTTCGACGTCTCTAGATAGACTGGTCATAACCACCCTAATTTCTAGGTCGGCAATTGATTTTTCTAAGTCAGGTTCATCCTCGCTAATCTCTACGAGTTCATCTAAGACTATTGTTTCTAAATCGTTTGACTCGATCTCAAGATAAACTGGTTCCTCTAAACCATCATCGGTTTCGTAAACAGGACATACTACATCGTCTGAAACGGGGGTATCTCTAGTCAAATCCTCGTCCTTTTGAATAGGTGAATAATTTTTAAAATTATTAGGATCTGAACCAGAAATAATATAATCATTATAAGGCTCAACTGGGGTAACAAATTCCTGATCACTATTCCCACATATTTCAGATTCTTCATCATCACTATCCTCATCATCATGATACAATTTTTGAAATTCAAGAATTCTCAATCTTTGTTCCAAACTACATGGTCTATGTTTATAATATTTCTCATAGATCGTTAGAGGTGATTCCTCAATAAAAGTTGGAGTATCCATATATCGCTGCCCACGCATATATTCACCAAGAGTCATTTCCGAAGACTCTCTTGATAACGAGAATTTCTAGACATATATTCTCGCAACGTCATCGCAGGTGGCGTCTCCTCAAAAGGATTCATCACCGAAGAAATATAAACTACAGAGGTATTCTATACAATCACAAACAAGGCCGACTCGACTCCACCAAAGCAAACCTAAAGATTTCTAGCAAACAAAAAGCATGATGGCTCCACTTAGATTGTTTCTAGACCAGCTTCTATCTTCGAAAGGGAATTCGTTACAATTTGAGCAAACCCCTCTGGAATCAATCCGAGTTTAAGCAAGTTGAATCGAGGCGAGGGAAGCTCAGAGGAGCTTTGATACCCAAACCTCACCGATCCAATGCGGCGCAGTCACGCATTCAACTCGCAGAAACCGTCAAGAACTTCGAGGTGTGCTTAAAGAGTAACCAATATTTTTCGAATGATTGTCCTGTTAAGCTCGATACCCTATAGGTCTCTTTCTAGTCCAAATTTTAGGCTTAGGTTCGCTTTAGGTTTCGTTTTCCTAAGGCGGGCAAGAAGGGAGCGGTGATGAAATCCGAACCCTTATCTTTATGGTCCAGTCCTTGCCCTTTACTAGGAATTTAAAACAGTCCATTCAAGTCCTCAACATATTCACCTTAAGGAGTCCAGTAACCCGCTTGCAGGAGATTCGCGGGTGTTTAGAATTTTACCTCCCGTACCAGACGGGCGAAGAACCGCTGAAGTCGACTCGGGCCACGACTCCTATGCCGTGTGCGAACCCGAGGGGCCGAGACGATATAGTAATCGTCGTCCTTCCCTGCACACAGTTTATATAATAATTTTTTTTTTAATAATACCCTTCCGTAGGGTTAAAAAAATAAAGTCCAATTTTTAAAGTCCAAAGTCCAAAATAAATAAAAAAAATTACAGTTTTCCTCACACACTCTAAAAAAAATTAAAAATTAAAAATTAAATCCTAAAATTGTCCTTTTTTCTTCTCTTTTCGCTTTTCGCTTTAAGCTTTTTCCTCTCCAAGTCCTTAGTGCTCCACTTCGAACCTGTAAATCAAGACAAAGCAAAGTAAAAAAAAAAAAAAAAAAAAAAAAAAAAAAAAAAAAAAAAAAAAAAAACCTAAAAATTCTACCTAAGCACAAATCCGTGTCGGCGGCGCCATTTTGTTAAAAGATTTTTTTGGTGGTTGTAGTAATGATGATAAGGGGTATCGTTCAAACTCGAACTTGTGAAGGTAATGGATTTTTAGATTTAAAAATATATATACAAATATTGACAAATTGGTAGAGAGGTACTGGGACTAATGATTCGGCCAATCTTCATAACATAAGGCTTAATGATTTATTCTCAACAATAATATCTCAAAACATATATGGACTCTTATTTTGCCAAAGTCGATTCTCAAAACATTGGTTGTAAATGTTAAGCATGGAACATCAAATCACCTAAGATAAGCATGACCCATCTAATCAAATAACACCCAATTTAATCAAATCATATTTCAATTAATTTTTAATGCAAAAGTCTTAACAAGAATTAATAAAATTACCCATTTATGAAGCTCGGCCTCCTCCGTCGCCCCAGTGTTGGGGTTTAACTCATCATAGTAAAAATGCTCTCAAAATAATTCATTGATGCTCAAAAGTGTTTTACAATGAAGAGAAATACAAGAAATTGATGTAAAACAGAACTATGCGACCCACAGAAGAGGTCCAGAATCAACGACAGAGCTGAGTTGCTGTTGTCGTTGAAGAACTACGACCCACAATGGACAGTCGATGTTTCTGTTGATAAACGACTGCTGCTGAGAGTCCGTTCTTCGTGTTCTTCAGGCGTGTTAATGGCAGCAGCAGCAGCAGCAGGTAACTTCTCTGCAACTCCTCCTGCGCCTCTCTGATCGCCTCCAAACCTCCACAAACTCTCGACAAAACCTTTTCTAACTTCTCTACACCTCTTATATACTTCACAGCTCAAAGAAATCCCGATAGAATCTCTTTTTTTTTCTTCTCTGCCGTTGAAACAATAATCACCTCTGTCAGTGTTTGTACGCGTCTGTTAGCTATAAAATAGCCACCAAACTCTTCCTATGACTTGAACAGGACCAAATACATGATTATACAGCGTAAAACTCTCCCAAAATCTCCACAAAATCTTTGAAAGTGCACAACAGGACACGTCTCTCTGTTTTAACTTTGATTGCTTCTCCCGGATATTCTAGCCCAATTAAGCCCATGAAATCATCCATACTAGAATTGTATATCCATATCACGTCCATCCCATGAGAATCAGTGATTGAATCTCATTAAAACTCGTCCGAAAATCCAACCCTAAATCTGTCTGGTGAAAGGAAATTTTCCCGCCAAAATTTGTTTTCAAACGGTGAAGGTGACCTCCCCCTTATCCAGTTCTGGTGTCCCTTTAGCACATGTCCGAATTGGGTTACCCCTTATCCATAGTGAGAGTCCGAATAACACTTTCCCCTTGGGTGCAAATAGTAATTTTTCTGGGATATTTTCAACACTTTTTCAGGGTTCCTCCGGGGTATTTCTGGGGTGCTTCTGGTACGTTATCTACGGAGGTTCAAATGCCACATTTTGAGCCAATTTCGCCGCAAAAGCTTATTTCTCCAAAAACACCTACAAAGACATAAAATAACCAAATAAGTACAAAATAGAGCACTAACAATATAAACAATTGGGACAAATTAGACACATAAATGCGTCTATCAATATCTACCTATCTTCCTTAGGGGGAGTATTAGCTTTGTTATTATAATGTCAACGACGACATTTTTAAGGATTGAATGTATGCAATTTATTGTGCTATTGAATTCGGGAATCAATTGTATGTGTAATGAATTCTTGTAATTTGTTTATCCATATGATGTAAGAGTTTTTTCACTAAAATTAACAAAGGGGGAGATTGTTAGAGTATAGCTCGGTTGAACCCACCAAGCGTTGGTATGTCAAGTTTGGTTGTCATATTTTAGTGAATCAAAAATCATGTTATGAGTCGCTTGATTATGTACTAGAGTCAACTTCGTATAGCGTAGCTTGAAAGTATTAGGATATGAGACATTACAAGTATTGCGAAGACTTGAAGATGTGAAGAAGCAAGGAGCTACAACGACAACAATCATCCTTCCATTTGAGGTTAGTGATATTTGACTTGAATTGTTTCATTCCCTAACGTATCTTTCAAGTCGTGCGTATTGAAAACAAAACTGCGAAGCATATTTG
Source organism: Papaver somniferum (assembly GCF_003573695.1). NCBI lineage: Eukaryota > Viridiplantae > Streptophyta > Magnoliopsida > Ranunculales > Papaveraceae > Papaver > Papaver somniferum. The sequence goes on from NC_039359.1 coordinate 87,612,459, forward strand.
AACTCTAGATAGACATAGTATTAAGGAATACAAGAATAGGTTTATTGCTTAACCATTAAACTTTGTAGATAAGACATCGCCATAATCATTTGAATGCTATTGTGATTATGTATGGGTATGAGGTGAGGATTTCATCCTAGGGAACAATGTTTACATATGTTCTAAGGAAGTAAGTTCATAAACTTGTTTGTGAATCGAAAAGGAAATCGCCAGGCGTTATAGGGAGTGTTATTCATTGCATATCTTGTGAACATCCAATATGTGTGATTTAGTAGAACCGTTCATGACTTGTTTGTGTTCTTGGTAAAACTATTCACAACGGCCTGACTTATGTATTGGTATGAATTTTATTAGTGAAACCGATCTAAAGTAATCACCTGAGATGGTATGATCGGGTTTGTGATTTTATGTCTGACCAAAACTGGGAAAAGGGTAAACGATCCTAGTAAGAGGTGTAGTACATCACAAAGGGGAGCCGATGCTTGTTTGAGGTGCAGCAGGTTTATAGCAGAAAGGGGAACCGATCCTATGGACATGTGCAACACGTTTTTAGGCAAAGGGGAACCGATCCTATGGACATGTGCAACACATTCGATTTAGATATCATATATATGCGGGGAACCGATCCTAGTACCTAGTCAACAGAAGTTTGGAAAGCTAGTGTGACTATGCACAATACTCACATGAAGGTAGAACCGAAACTTGTTTTGGTAGAACCGTTACACCCATGATTTGTGATTGAATGATATTTGATCAATCACATAGTTCTTGAAAGTCAGATGAACCAATTCTAAACCTTTTTCGAAGTGTGGCAAATAGGTTTCAAGGTTGTAAGTGTGAAAGAGAACTTACAAAGTTAGGATGTCGACATACTTTGAACACGTGTTGTGAATGTTTATTATTTAATTGTTCAAAGTTATTCGTTAATAGCTAAGGGAAGAGAATCCCAGGATCGAAGCATAAATAAGTTAAGAATCTTTTAATTAAGGTTATTAATTTCATTTTTACTAAAATAAGAATTAGTAATGTGCATTTACTAATTAAAGATTTTCTGAGAGATTTCGATCATTATTTTTGGACAGAGCATTTCCAGGAATTATGGAAACAGAATTTTTGCTTTAATAAATATCTTGAGAATATTTTCGGTTTTGGAAATTCCTTGGTGTCCAAACTTCCTAGTCTATAGATACTGAAGTTTGCATTTCTAGCAAACTAATCATTCATAACAACAAACTACGTCTTTTTGTGTTGCTACTGGTGAAGCCTCCTATTCGGAGAGGAGAGTAACCTAATTAGGAGAAATCTCTTACAGCCGCTCGGTTTAAAGTCTTCTTTGGGATTGAGAAGATCTAGGCAGTACCGTTGGAGGGAAACTAGATAATTACAGTTTATCGTTTGTTTTCATTGATTTGATTGACTAACGGTGGTTGAAATTTGATTGCACCTAGTTTTTTTATGCTTGAGAATCTTCTCTTCTGATATAAGATTAACTCAAACTAGTTCAGAGTTTCGACAGGGATCTTTAGACTGTTGTTAGTTCTAACGACGATCTTGTGATAATTCATTGTAAACAGACTCCGTTCTATGCGTGATTGATCACTACATATTCAAGTGATTGTGTGCAGGTGTTTATTGAAGATCTAAGAAGATTTGAAAGACGAAGAAGATATTGAAGATTTCTGATTTGTGAGTTCATAATCTTTGGTGTGCACAATACTTGTTTCGGTAAAAAGAGGATCCAACTAATAATCAGTTTTATCCTTGTGATAGAATTGGATTGATTAGTTGAGTTGATCGGCATCAACACAATCTTTGGATTAAGAGTGTTGATCGCAAAATATTGACGATTACTTTGGTAATTGAACATAAGATAGATCTAAGGACCTGACGAAGGAGTTTATGTTAAGATAAACATAAGAGCCTCTTTCCGACTCATATCACTTGTTGAAGAGAGTTGATACTAAACAGATTTGTTGTTCCTTTACTGTTTGGAATACGAACCAAAGGAATTGATCCAAGCACGTGACTTATTTATAAGTTGGAGGCGTGGGAATACATACGGAACTAGGTGAACTATAGTTTTAGTTAATTGGTCTCAACTATACGAAGTTAGGTGTAATTTTGTGTAGCGTCTTAATCCTGAGAGTATTCAATTCTGGACAAGGTCCCAGGGTTTTTATGCATTTACGGTTTACCTCGTTAACAAAATCTTGCTGTGTCATTTACTTTTATTTTCCTCAATTATAATTGTCTTTATTATAATTTAAAGTAAATTACACAAACGTTAATTCCTATTTACTTGATAAGTGAACCCTATTGTGTTTGGTTAAGTCCGAACCTTTTTATCAAGTAAATATACTTCGTTGTTGTATAGTCTCGATCTCGTATCCATAGACGATCACACGAAGTGTGAACCGATTAGTTGCATTGTCTCGACTCAGTCCGTAGACAATCACTTTCGGAGAAAGGACTTATAGGTAGGAAAAGTTTTAGATTGAGGTATATTTGGATACCATCGTCTTTTCACTTATCATATTATTATTTTTACGGGTGATGGTCCATATGAAGACCCGATATAACTTACTTTTTGATTAGCCGATCGTATTGTATCTTAAGAGAATTCATAATTTATATACAGAGAAAAAATTATTCATTGTTAATTTTAGCTAGATATTTTAGTGATATTGTGAATGAACTTTAGGGATTGAGATTTGCCCCTGGTTTCAGAAATAGGAATAAAGAAAAAACTTTCATTTTCTCATAAGAATTCTAATTACTTTTACTTTTCTTTTATCAGTCTTTTTCCATCAACACTTCTGCATGGATCTTTTAAGATTGTACATTTCTTAATAGTTTACACTCCTCAACCTACTCCACCTCCTCCTCCAATTTCACTTCCACCGCTCCACCAATGTCATAATACCCAACATTTGTACCACCACCTCGTCAATTGTCAAACTATCCATGTTTATTTTTACCACCACCATATCCTCCTCCTTTTACTCCGTCAAGTTATTCAAACTCCAACTGGTTCAAATTACAATACTCTAATTAGTGTTGATGAAAATCCAAACAAAACTTCGAGTACGAAAGCTTATTCAAATCTATTAAAGAATACATTGACCAATGGTGGCATAATTGGTCTTGTTGTTGTTCTAGTGTTTGTGTTGTTCGTGGTTTGAGGAAGAGAAAATCGAACACGCCTCCTATTTCTTGTAGTGGTATAACTGTCATTCATAGAATTGAAAGGTTCCGGAAGAAGAAGAAGCCATTTGGGTATTCTTAGTTTGGAGTTCGCTAGCTAGTTTTCATTGCAGTTAAGATTGTTTTAACTTTTTAGTATGTATCTTTTGATTTCACTTTTTTTTTGATAGAAAATTTTTGAATTACTGAAAGAGAAAAGATATATGACTGTGTTGAGAGGCTAAGCTGTCAATTTTGTCTTTGTCTAGTAGTTCGAAAATAAAACCAGGAGGATCTCGTTCGTAGCTACAATTCTGATTTCACTTAAGATTGTACTTGTATTATGTTAATCAATGAAATTTTAAGGTTTTTAAGATTATCAAGTATTTAACTACAATAATTTAATAACAAGATAATTACTTAAAGATTTAGATTTCTCCTATTTCTCATCCCACTTTTCTTATTTCACATCCCTTTCACAATTTCTAAACCCTTTATTTTTCGGTTCTGAATTTTTCTTTGTACTACCTACAAAAGTAAATTGACTATGACTATGTTTACTACGACTTTTTATTTTGTATTCTTCTTCATCAGTCTCTCATTTTCAGTAAACAAAACCAAAAACCAACAAGTTTGAAACCCTTGGTTAGATTTCTATTAATCATACATTTAAAAAATTACAGTTGAGTTTTAATTTCAACTTTTACCTCATTCGTGGATTTTGCTTTAACATTCCTTACCTTCTTATGACGCATCTTTTAAATACAAAACCAAAAACGAGAAGCAAAATTAAAGGAAATATGATTTTGTGTGCAAATGTGTATACGACTCCATGCCATTAACTGCAATGTTTGTTTTTAGTTTTCCACTTTCGGAAAATAAAAGCGACGTATTTTTCGAATAAGCACTTGTACCGGATTGTCAATATCCAGGGCCATACCGAAGCTTGATCACATATCTCCCACGATAATGTTCAAATATAGTGAAACTAACATAAGAAATTGATAAGGTGTTATCCACATATTACATTTACCTTTTTCATTTCACATTATAAACCCCATTACAGTGGAATGATAACAGACTTTAGTTTATGGTCCTTGGTATATCTTTAGCATTCCTATTTGACCACAAAGAAATTCTGGATTTCTAATTTTGTGCATATTAAGAAGAAAGTACAACATTCCTGATTTACAATAGGTATCTAAGACTGGACTTGGCAAAATTATAAGTTGGTGAATTGGATATAACTTACGAAGGACATTATATTGCTAGTGTGTGCAGTCATTTTGATAGTAATTCAGTTGCTTTACTTTCTCCCTATCTTGTGTTTTATAAGCCTTTGACTATCTTGTAGATCATGTTAATTTCTCTATCCTCAAGATCTTTGTCTCTTCTGTTTTGTATTTTTACTCTTCCTCACTTTGGATATCTCAGTCTGTAGAAATACAAAAGAGAATTGGGGCATATTCAGTAGCACTAGAGATAATAAATAAGTGCCTCTCAATCTCTTCTGAAATTCTAAAAGATGTAACTAGAGAGTGTGAGAACTTGGTTGTTGGCTACTTCATTGGAAAAAGACGCTCCTTCTCGGAAGTTCAATTTGCAATCGCCAATACTTGGAAGATGAAAACAGAGGTAAAAATTACTATCTATGGAAGCAATGCTCTCTTCTTCGAATTCTTGAATATGGAAGATAGAGCAGTAGGACTAGATTTTGGATCTTTCAACATATTAGGCAAACTGTTTGTGCTTAGACCCTGAACACCTTTGCTTGAAAACTCAATTACAAAGATGAAGACCATTCCTGTTTGGATATTGATTTACAATGTATCCATATGTGGAACAAAGTGGATTAAGTCCAATTGATAGTTTTGTTGGTAAGCCCCTGCTGATGGATGAATGTACTCTCAAAAAGATTAGACTTACCTATGCTAGAGTCTTGGTTGAAATCAATGTCGATTGCACTTATCCAAGCCACATTCCTCTATGGATTGATGGTACTTTCTTTATGAATCTTCCGGTGGAATATCAGTGGAGACCACCAAAGTGTAGTCTTTACTTTTCCTTTGGGCACTCCAACAGCAAATGTGATACTAAGGGGACAAAGAGTAGAGCTCATTGGACAACAAAGAAAAAACAGCATCTAGGAGGAGTTGGGAAGATCTTATCAACTAAGGAAGTAACAATGGAGAGGGATAATGAACAAGGTCAGCTTTCGTTACTTGAGCAGTTCAATATGGTACCCGAAGTTGGAGCTGAAACAACAGAAACGATAGTTCCTAATGGCACAAAACCGATCATTAATGTGACTGAGTCAGAAGAACTAAATGGGAGCATTGAAGAAGGATTCATTTTTGCACCTTTGAATGACAGTCTGATCCTGCAAGGAGAAAAGAGTTTTGGATGTTGTTTTTGATAACAGTAGAGATGAAGAAGAAGAGGTAATAGAAAAAGAAAAGGTTCTTGGTGAGTGGGTTTCTTATAAAAGAAAGAAAGACACCGGCAAAAATAAATTGGAAAGTGAAATTACATCATCTATCGATCCCGCCATTCCCCCAGGTTTTGAAATCCATAACAGGTTTCATGGATTCGAAAAAGAAGAAAAGATAGGCATTTCCAAATTGGTTTTGGAAGATCCAAAATCCAGCATCGCAAAGTCGTCTTCATGCAAGTCAATTGCCGGAATCGATATGAAATTGAATATCAAATCCAAAAGTACAGGTATGCTCCCAAATGGTACTCTTGCAAGCTCAAAAAAGAAAAAAAATCCTAAAACTAAAGTTGTTAACAAAATCTCAGGAGATAAACTAATGGAGCATGGTTCTTTATGGGGCTTAGATTTTTCACCTCTAAAGACTAATCGCGAACAAATGTTTAGATATCTCGCAAAAAATCACGATGACTTTATCGTTCCGCCAGTATGCAGTGGTCTTTTTTGTTGTTTGCAACTTTGCTTTAGCTGTATTTTTGTTTTGTGGCTTCTTTTATGGGCACTTCGTTCTTCGGTTGTATATGCTCGCACACGGCTTATGTGCCTTTTAATCTATCCTTTTGATCGATCAAAAAAATAAAAAAATAAGTGCCTCTCAGAATCCATTTGTGCTCTCTTACGTGGTAGATTTGACGGTGACAGTCAGACTTCAGACTTCTGGTTTCATTCAAAACGCGAATTAATGAGATATTGGAAGCTTACAAATACTCACATGAATCAAGGTGTATCTGATGCTTCTTTATTGGGTTTTGAATTTTTCCTCTTCTTGGTTGGATAAAAGCTCACTTGTTCCGTTCCATGTGAAGCCTGCATGATAGAGAACATATTTTGGAGCAGCAAACAATGTTAAGGCATCTTGAGGCAATATTGTATCATAAAACTAGCTAAATCAGGTCAATATGCAGATGATTTGAGAGAGCTAATGAAGCTGGCATTCCTTATCTTAGATCTGCATGCAAAAGATATCTCAGTTGATGCGTTTCCAAGCTTGTGTGCCAGATCTCCTGAAGGTTGCTCCTAGTCTTAGTTGTCTAGACATTGTAGCTGATTCAGATGGACTACTGCGCGCCTTACGGGCTAAGGTGAGCACAAAAATTGATAGTATTTCCATGTGGCTTACATTTGCTGTCTTAATGAGATGGATAAACTTACCCTGTATATGACATGGCCAGGGTAGACCAAAATTAAAAAAGCCTATTATATTGAGGGAGTAGCATTGTTATATAAAACCTTATCACTTGTGATGATTTGGGTATTATTTTGAGGGAGTAGCATTGTTATATAAAACCTCCTCACTTGTGATGATTTAGGTATGATAGTGTTTGAGAAAAACCCATCTCATACTGTCACCCCAATGCTTAGTGTTGAGGATTAGTTCCACATAGCTCACCTTCCTAGGCTAGATCCTCATTATATGCATGAGGACCACTCCATTCACTCATTGTCAATTGGTTTTTAGTTGGAAGTCCAAGTGTTAATATGGTATCAGAGCCAGGCCTAGACATTGTATGTGAAGTAAGACCGTAAGACCCGACCCATGAAGGGGGAAGAAACTCATGCAACGGTCCACATGTCAGGTACTCCTCTACACATGGAGGGGGAATGTTGAGTTGAGGATTAGACCCACGTTGAAAAAGCGGGGGTCTAACAATGACACCCAATATTATGCTTATCAATCTGTATGGACTAACTCCAATATACTTTCAAGAGAATCAACTATACTCAATCTTAATAAAGTATATCAAAGAGTTATATCTCTCTTTCTCGATTCAATTCTTACTCAAGCAAATAGAAATCTGCGAGTCTAATTGAATACAAGAGAAATCACTTGAACGGTACCAAAGACCAATGTTCAAGTGTCAATCAATGTAAATCAACAACCAAAGGTTGGATATTCTAATTGATTGATTTAACGCACAACCTGTGATATTTCAATTATATAACAAAATATATTGCGGAAAAGAAATAACACAAACACCAGAAGTTTTGTTAACGAGGAGGCCGCAAATGCAGAAAAACCCCGGGACCTAGTCCAGATTGAACGCCACACTGTATTAAGCTGCTACAAACACTAGCCTACTAAAAACTAACTTCGGTCTGGACTGTAGTTGAACCCAAATAAATCTCATACTAATTCAAGGTACAGTTGCGCTCCTTACGTCTCTGATCCCAGCAGGATACTACGCACTTGATTACCTTAGCTGATCTCACCCACAACTAAGAGTTGCTACGACCCAAAGTCGAAGACTTTAATAAACAAATATGTCTCACACAGAAAAGCCTACAGGAATAGATAACTGTCTCCCACAGAAATACCTACGAGTTTTGTTCTGTCTTTGATAAATCAAGGTGAACAGGAACCAATTGATATACCGGACTTATATTCACGAAGAACAGCCTAGAAATATAAATCACCTCATAATAATATTAATCGACTAGCGAAACAAGATATTGTGGAATCACAAACGATGAGACGAAGGTATTTGTGACTACTTTTCTATTTTGCCTATTGGAGATATGAATCTCAAGCCAATCTTACGATTGCACTCTATCACGATAGAAGCAGCAAGATCAGATTACGCAACTATAAAGAAAATAGTTGGGTCTGGCTTCACAATCCCAATGAAGTCTTTAAGTCGTTAACCTACAGTGTTTTGTGAAAAACCTAAGGTTAAAGGAGAATCGACTCTAGCTTACACAACTAGTACACACAGGAGGTGTGGGGAATAGGTTTCCCAGTTACTAGAGTTCTCCTTTATATAGTCTCGAAATTAGGGTTTGCAATCTAAGTTACCTTGGTAACAAAGCATTCAATATTCATTGTTAGATGAAAACCTGATTAGATTCAAGCTAATATCTTTCAACTGTTAGATCGAACTTAGCTTGTTATACACACATGAAATGTAACTTCATTTAGGTTTGAGTAACCGTTCCTAAACGTGTAGACTAAGTTGGTTCAACAATAGTTAACCAATGGTTAGCCATATGAGCACTTTCATATCAACCTTATTCATCTTCACCATAACTAGTTCAAATGACTCAAATGAACTAGTTAGAGAGTTGTTTAATTGCTTAGATCTCATAGTAGTATACAAGACACAATCCAAGCAAAACAGTTTTGATTCACTCGAATCGATTCATGAACATTATAGCCACGGTTTGCAAAGATTGCATTTCTTATTATATAAATATTTTATTTCATGAACAAACCGATTTTAGAAAGTAACCTACCTAAGTATGCGAACATGTACGCGTACTTAATTAACCAGATTGATTTTATTTTCCACTTCCAAACTCCAGCATAAATTCACGGACGTGAACTTTTCGCCAGTATGCGTACGGGTACGCATACTCACCCGGATTTCCAACAACCGCCAGTACGCGTACGGGTACGCATACTTTGGGTTCCCGGGTTTTGGACTTTTACACAAATGTGATAACACACCATGTTTATATCCAAACATGGTTACATGTTCTAAACTCTCATTTCAATCATTGAAACTTTCTTAGAGGATGTTATATAGTTGTTATTCATAAAATATTTTTCATCAAAGCGATTTTCAAGTTATTGAAATAATCAACATGAGTTTCTTCACGAGTAAATATGAACTTGGCCAAAGCGAAAGCTTACCAACACATATTTCGAGAAATAGATAAGCGAGATAAACTCGGCTCAAAAGAGAAAATGTGTATAATCGAAGTCTATATAGCAATACGACTTTTGCCTCAAGATAGGAGATATAATAGATATACTTTTGAGTGATAGATAAGTTCAAGTCTCCACATACCTTTTTGTCGATGAAGTTCCACCAGTTCCTTGAGTAGTTCTTCGTCTTTGCATGATGAACGTCGTGGAGTCTAGAGCTCAACTACACTTACTATCCTAGTCCGAGACTTAGCTATAAGTTGACTAGAAATCAAGACTTATAGTTTTGGCAACTAACTTGACAAACAATCTTGAGATAGCAATGCTTGCGAGTTCGACCGAGAAGTGCTCCAACACACATAACTTACCTTCCTCGACTATATCCTCCTTATATGCATGAAGTCCACTCTACTCACTGCCAATTAGTTTTGGGTTGTGATTTTGTGGCAGACCGGAAAATTACGCCTGGCGCGCCTGGTAGCGCAGACCATAACTCCCCCGATGCGCCATGATGATGCTACAATCGGGGCCTTAAGGCTAGGAAAATGCACGTTCATTTTTCCTTGCAAGCATGCTCGTGGAGCATGATGCAACTAAATTAGCTTCCACATCGTTCAAACTTACCCTTATTCCGCAAAGGGTTTATTAAGAAAACAAAAACTTTCTTAAAACGACAAAAATGACCTTTTGAGACCGTAAACGATGAAATTTGGCTAAAATTCCGAGACCGTGATACTAGATCACGTCTTGATCGTTGGGTCGTTTCCAATCAATATAGACCCGTCTTGAGGTAAATTACGACACTCGGGGTTTTTAGCCTCCAGATAGGCTATAGCTTGCTCATCTGCATCAATTAGTTTGGCCACAATCATCTCCTGTGTCGAGCTACCGAGCCAGATAATATGAGAGGCCAATATACCGCAATCATCTGTCAAATAGATGATATGAGCGACAAAGTGCTGGACCAGCAATGCTGCAACTCATTGCGGATGCCTACATACCCTTACCTACTCTAAAGGTATCAAGCACAAACTGTATTTCACCACCGAAGGGACATAAAACTTAAATCAACTCGTTTGCGAGGTCGTGGCCAAGCAATAATGATAATGGCCTAGTCCGTGTAGGCCGTTTCGTCAAAATGCATATATGATATGCATTATCGAGCCCATGGAATGGCATAGTAATGCCCATACTTAACATTTTCCATTGGCAAGTCTACGCAGCTGTAAATGGGGACTAAGCATCATTTATACCGTTCCGTCTAAGATATAAAGCTTACTTGGTACATGGTCCGTATATGCACCTTCAACCAACTACCCCTCCCTATATATGTTAACTTGACATTTTTACAACTTTGAATAGGGGAGGAAAAATCATTCACCAAGTCCCACTTTTACTATTCATGGTTTTTGCAATATATTTTCCAAATACCCGGCCATGATGGTTGTTCACTGTTCACTGCCAAACCGATGTTCAGCCATGATGGTTGTCCGCTGCCAACCCTATGTCCAGCCATGATGGTTGTACATTTTCAACGCATTGGCCAAGGTCCAATGTTCATTTTCCTACGCAACGAAAGCTTTGGATGAAGCTTCATCTCGGGCCATGATGCATCTTTTAGCATGCACCATGCTAGAAATACGGATGCCCCAAGTGCTATTACTTAGTAGACCGATAATGCTTGGTGTCATTGTCCGATGTTTCGTCTGTTACTTCAACTAGTACTCTTTTCTTTTCTTCATCTGTAAGTTCCATACTCTCATCATTCACAAGACAAAATAATTTGATCTTGACTGAAACTTTCAATTTTACTTGAATGAGCAAATAGGATTTTTACTTAAACGTCCAATAATTTTATAATATTAAAATAATAATATTTTAATATTTATCGGTGGAAATGACCTAATGGTGATGAGACCATTTGATTTGTAAGTTTTTTTGGAGAATTGAGCAGTATTCAGTAAAGTATGGCGAATCGAGGATTTGCTCAAATGAGGAAACCAAAGTTTATGGAATAATAATACTCCCCTTGTCTTTTATTAACCATCCTAATTGACAAAGTCAGGATATTAAGGGGACCGTAAGAAATGTCATGACTAACCCTGTTAAATGCTACATTATTACTAAAATTAAAACTGACGTATTAAAAAATATAAGTCGTGTAATATCATTATTTTGAGAAATATTTTAAGAAAAAAAATGATATCTATATTTTATTATGAAAATCCATATTATGAAAAAACTATGTATGGACATGTAGAAGTTTTATTAGGAATTTTATAGCTGTCCATAAATTATTATGTTTAAAAAGGGAATGACGATTAATATGAAAGGTATTGAATAGTTTTTTTTCCATTATATACTATTTAAGACTTTGAATTGAGTTTATATTAAAAATGATTTTATGATTATTAAAAATAAAGGGTGTATTTGATAGTTTAAGTGGAAAATATATCTATAAACAAAGCTGACAAATAAAAAAAGACAGACTAAAATAGAAGATAGGACAGATAAAAATGACCGAGAGAGTAATAAAATAAAAGAAGTGGAGAGGTGTGGGACTGGCCACGGTCACGGTATGGCCAGTCGGTAGGCCGGGTCCCGCGCCTTTTTCTTTTCTTTTTTGGGGACTAATACACATACCGAGTGGAAATTCCGAGAAAGGTGAATATTTATTACTAATCCATGGGATTCATCTGAGAAAACCCGTGAATTGAAGTTATAAAATATAGTAGGGAAAATAACATATTTTCTAAGAATTCAATTGATGAATATTGCACTAGAGTTAATTAATTGATGGCTTCATACTAGTAGATAATTTTTCTATCAGTATATTTATTCGAGAATCGAGGTATGAGAAGGTAGAGGCATCATACCCGTCATACTCGTTTTGAACATTTCTGCATAGTCAGGGAACATATGTGACATCCTGAAGACGTTATTGCTCTATACTAGTGGTCAATCCATCTAGGAGTCGTCCAATCATTCTCGGTTCTATACAAAACTGTATACTGAAGTTGTTCAGTATAAATGATGCAATACACAGAATTTTGAAATCTCAGCTGAGAGACTTCAATAATTACATATTCATGCATGCTCTAAAGAGGCTACACACTCAATCAAAGATCATTGTGAATTGAACTTTCATGTCTAAGTTATAAAATATGAATTTCATATAATTGTCTGAAGCTAGGATAGGAGTATACAAAACTATAATTTTGCAATTTTAGCCTTCGTCAAAAATCCACCATCAACAATGATGCAAGGTTCTTGATGGTTTATATATATGTGCATCTTCTTCTTTGGCAAGGAAATATTTTCATACACGTTTGGTAACCATTCTTGGTGTAAATCCTTGCAAGAAATATTGATTCTCCCTTATAAGAATAAATTAAATCGTGTATGTACTTTACAAGTTTGTTTCTTATAAAAGATGATAGCAATACTTGGTACTCATGATTATTCTTGCGTATTGCTCGAATCCCTTGAGATCTATTTCTTGGTTATCATATTTATACGATTGGAACACCGTCTCATGATTTTTTTCTCAAAAGTTACGGTTTTAACTTTTACATTCTTAATAAACTAGGAGGAGTAAACTTTTGATAATGATGGATAAAAATTTACTTGTGAGTTTGTTAATGTCCAAGGTTGGCATGTTGTTCCCTTGGGAATAACATCTTATGGGGGAGAGTTCTTTTGAACTTATGCTTAAGTTTCTGGGGAGAGCGGATATGGAATTTGTAGGAGATACGTGTACCTATATATCCCCTTGATGAAGATGCCAAGTTTACTTAGTGACATTGTCTAAACTAAAAGTTGATATGTGTCTCTTTAGTCATGAATACTCGTTTGTTAAGATGCATTATGATCCCTACTTTTCACCTTCGCCAATTTTTTGACAAAAGGGGGGAGAATTATTAAGTAGTATCTTACTACATACATATGGTTTATAGATCATTATGTAAGGGGGAGTGGATTTATATCTATAGTTTTTACCTATTACGCAAAAGATATAAGTATTGACTAAAGGGGGGAAACATATCATTGTAGTATTACTTCGAATTTGTGGTACAATTAGAATTTGAGGAAGGTAATAATACTAGGTTTATGTATGACAACCATTGATTTGAGTGATTTTATCATTCAAAGAAGGCTCGCAAGAGTATCCTCATAAGTTTTATCGCTACGGATCTTCAACAACAACTGTGCTGAGTTGAACACGCACAAAACCATTGAATAACTTGAAGTACGAAGAATTCAAAACGATGTTGAAGAACCAAGGAAATCAAGCATGATAGATTTTGGAGATGAAAGGTTTATTTATTTTAATTCATATGTATTGATAGTTTTGTCATTAAAATTGGAAAAGGGGGAGATTGTTAGAGCACTTCTCGATCGAACTCGCAAGTTTTTATATCTCAAGCTTGTTGACTAAGGAGAAGATTGTTAGAGCACTGCTCATATAAAGAAGGTTTCGAAGATAAGATACAACGCTCGTCGCCAAAAGACGAAGTTTAACCTCAACCTCGGCCATGTCGCCAAAAGACGAAGCTCAGCCTTGTCGTCTGCCATCGCTGTTAAAAGATAAAGTCCATCCCTTGGTGCCTAAAAGTCATGTTCATTGGTAGGTCTATAAACAATCCTACAATAACAACTGCAAGTGCACAGTGTCCCAATGTAATATAGGGCAAGCATAAGTCGATCCTCAGGGACAAGGTGGGTGTAGGGTTGAAGCTACGGTCTTACTATACTACTGATTTCAGAACAAAGAGTAACCAAAAATGGGGTTTTTATTTTGTCGATACGACTGAGAGGTTGGTAGTGACTGAAATAGTAAAACAAAATGTAAAGCAATGATAAAAAGGACACTAGGGTAGTCAAATCCAGCACTAACCTACACTATGTATTCAACTTATGTCACTATTCTTGTCCTTATAACAGATTCAAGTTTACCTTGTATCTAAGGTGTTTCTCCGATTGATAGTTTAATCGCAACTAAGGTATCTTTCCAAATCATTAACTGTCTAGTTAAAGCACAACTAATCTAAGGATCAATAACAGTCTGGTTAAGCTTGAGTTCCAGCATAATAAACACAGTGGTATTCTAACTACAATGGATACATGGCATACACTGTGAGAGCAAAATGATGACGTACTAAAATTAAATTCTATCTTAAAATAGTTTCAGCATTCAAGAACAACACACAAAGTATGAATAACATAGTAGCAGGCTAGGGATTCATCTAAACCCTAGTTATTGGATTAGAATATGATAATAATACTGAAAAAAAATACAAACTACAGCTTGGTGCACCGGCTAATCCAGGCATGCCTTTCTCTCTACAATTTCCTCCTTATTTATATAAAATTTCACTCAATTCCTCTATTATTTGATAATTGGAGAATACCCATTCACCCAAAACGCGTTTCCTGATGAACCCCTTCTGCAATTCAATTTTACAGCTCCTTGATTTGATGTTCTACGGGTGTTTGAAGATTACCCTAGCCTCATCTCTCTCAATCCTAGCTTCTAGGGTTACTGTTATTGACAAGAGAAAAGATAAGGTTGAGAGAGATAGAGACTAAGAGTCTAGTTACATAGGGTGGATGATAGAGTGGCTGAGCTCAGAGGTGGTCGGGGATGGAGTTGATTGATGGAGGTGAAATGAAGTGATAGTTCTGCAGAGGTTGGAGAAGATGAGAACGAAGTGAAGTAGATATTTTTGGCTTCTGTTCGATTAGGGGAGGAATAGCAGGTGCTTAGGTGTTGGACGAGATCAGCAAATGTCGATGTACCGCATGTAGATGCCATTGGATGCTCAGCAGCTACATTGAATCTGACGGCTCAGGTAGGAGGAAAATTTGGGTCCTAGGTTTTACTTCTTCTGTGCCCAATTCCTCTTGAAAGTTAATATTTCCAACCCACACCTAGTTTTGAATCTTGCAAACAACATTCTTCACTTGCGTATTGATAAGTGCATTAATTCATATGATTTTAGTGTTCATTCCATACTTGCTTTAGCTATTATTCTTGCATATTTTTGTATTATTACTCTTGATTTCTCTCATTTGTCTCTATTAGGTGAATCATCCACAAAGGAGCTAAAAAATTCTGAAAATAGCTATGAAGAGGAGTATTCCAAGTATCCAAGTGCCCAAGTCCAAGAGAAGTGGAAGAAGTGCGACGAAAAGGAGCAAAACGCTCAAAATCAAGAGACGTGCCAAAGACCGATCTTAACTCATTCAAATTAAGAATTTCTCATCACCATCTTGAAGAGAATTGAAAGATAAAAATAACTCAAAAATAATGAGGTCATTCCGAGTTCGAATGAATAAGTTGTGTCCAAAACAGCTTTCATCAAATACCAAAGACAGTGAGGTCCGCGAACTGTTTCGCATACCGGGTTCGCAGACTTAATTCCGAAAATTTCTGCTGGAATTTGAAGTTTTCTGACTGGGTTCGCAAACTTAGGTAGTAGTAAACATGTATTTACACTTTGGAAGACCTAAGGGCACGTTTGGAGTCGTTGGGTCATATTTTCGGGTCGGGTTCTTGAACCGAATTAAATACTTGGAAACCAAGTAATGTAAACCTATAAAAAGGTATTAGTTCATAGAATCGATAATCTCATATTATACTTTTGTTCTTCATTAATATTTTAGGGTTTACCCCTTTAGGGGGAAACCGCCATTATTCATCTCCTTTGTAATATGATTAGCTAAATCCTTTGTTGATTAAGGATGAATTCAATGTTCTAAACGTGAAACTTTATTAATAATACAAATCTATTGAGAGTTTTTATCATCATCATTTCTCTTTACCATATCTAGGGTTTATGGGTGATTATTAGATTGGTTTGGGTGCGCAACTAGATTGGTCTATTGATTATTCTATTATTAGTAGAAGTTATGAGATAAGTAATCGTCGATTACCTCTCTACACAAGTAGAAATCGCGAGACCTTACAGAGGGATTCTGTGGAGCAATCGTGTGTGAAGAAAATACCAGCAAGTAAACCTTGATCTAAGAGTTTAACTACTGGGATCAATCTAAATTCACAAAGCTTAAAGCATTCGATTTGATTACACCTTGGGTGATCTACTACTTGGTGGTTCGTTTGATAGAATCTGGTAGGCGAGAACTTCCGTATCCAGTGATAAAAGGAGTTTTGGGGATAACACATATCTAGCTGTTATTCTACGGTTGGTGATGAATGGTTCTTACGAACAATAGATAAGTATTCTAATCTTGTTAACGCTTGGTAACGGCGAAGGATTCCTTAATCATCCTTTTCATCTTTATTGTCTTTTTATTTATCTCACAATCAAACCCCCTTTGTTATTTACTTTATCTTTCTGATCAAATAACTTATCAATTACACAGCTCTCTAGGGAACAATATCTTACTACCGATATATTATCAGTTTATTAGTGGGAAATATCTTTATTAATTTGTTGCATTAACGACGCGCATCAAATTTTGGCGCCACTGCCGGGGAGCAGTTGCTAATTGATTTGTTTTTTGCTTAGCTTGTTTTTATTTTCTTTTACTCTTGTGAGTCGTCATGTTTCCTTACGGAAATAACATGTACGGAGCACAAGATCAATCACATAATAGTGGTAATCAGTATGGTTTTTCAATCTCATTCTTATGAAAACTACCAACCATCCTATGGGTATAATCAAAACCAATCTTTTGGATATGATCAATATCCCAAGGAACCTTATGGATATTCACATACATATCAGCAACCTTATGACGGGTATGTAAGTGAACAATCACGAGGACGGAAGGATAGTTATGCTTCTGATCAATTGTTTCCTAGTAATGTACAGATGAAAGGGAATTTGGAACTAAAAAGTTATGATACTGAATCAAAACTTATTCCTCTTTGTCGTGTTTTTCCTTCACTCTTTCCAAAAGAGGAGATTGTGCATAAGGGTGGAAAGCGTGTTAACATCAAAAAACTATGTGCGCGATACAACCAACTGGAATAGGCCGGTGTATCACAAGAACTCTTGATGAAATTAAGAAGTCCATAGACATGGAATTAGAACATCGTTTGTTGGCGGTTTTGAGGTTGACAATGATTCCGATGAAGATGAACAACCTCTTGAAAGTCCTTGCAACATTGATACGATTATTCCTACTCTGGATCATAATAAAGATCCTTCGCCTATTCAAAAGGAGGAGATTGGGTATGACATATCTATTGTTATAAACGGTGTAATGTACTCAAACTAAGAAATTAGGAGTTGCATCAATGAACTAGACGTTTTAGGACATGATTCCAATTCGGATGATGAGAGTGTTGATGAAGATATCGAGATTTAGAATCAAACCAAATTGATTAAGTCGTGGAAGACCCAGTTGAGCTTGCCAAGGATTATAATGATGCTGAGATTACGGTTGAAGCAGACGAAGAATGAATAAATAGTTTGATAGATGACCACAATATAAACGAGGTAAATAATTCATTACAATTCTTTAAGAATGACGAGGATCCCATAATACAAGAGATTGTGAAAGGTTTGTCTAATCCTTTGCATGATTCTATATCTTTTGATCCACCTATCCCAATTGAAATGGTTTCCGAAAGAGTTGTTAACCCGATTTTTAAGGAGCTACCTCACTTAGGTTTGGGTATATGTGCTATTAATATTCTTAAGAATTATTTTACTTCTAAGTATCCACCACTTGATGTGTTTTATTCGAGTATTGTGCAGGTTCACCAAGTTGGGGAACCTTTTGAAGTTCCAAATTT
Source organism: Papaver somniferum (assembly GCF_003573695.1). NCBI lineage: Eukaryota > Viridiplantae > Streptophyta > Magnoliopsida > Ranunculales > Papaveraceae > Papaver > Papaver somniferum. The sequence continues at coordinate 87,630,546 of NC_039359.1, forward strand.
CTATGTTCTCTATCCACTTTTGAGTGTAGAAAGGACTAAGTGTGGGGGAAACTTCAATAAATTGATAGCTTCAATATTTATATTTTGTTCTAATGTTTTTGTGAAGCTATTATTTGAACTGCAGATTGTTATTTGGAAGGATTACCAAATTTTCAGATTGTTGGTGTATAGACGATAACAATAACGTCGGGCTGACGACGTTAAACCAAGCGCTAAATGGGAGGCAACCCATCGGTTTTGTATCTATATCCATTTTGTTTTTAATTTTCTTAGTTTTGCATATCATATCTTGCATTCTCATCTTGAATTTTACAAAGTCCTAAATCTATAGTGAAAGTTTTGACGAAACTATTTTCGCTAGAAACATTCTGACTGCGCACCTGTCACAAAAATAGCTCCCGAGACTTCATACGGAGTCCGATTTGATTGGTTGACCCCAAATTTTAAAGAGGATAAACATACCTTTCTTTACCAAAAAGAAAATCTAAATTCGGAGTTTGATAAATTGGAGCGATAGTCCTGGACATTTGAGTTTTGGTATTTTTCCAGAACTTTTGCAGATTGCATGACAGTCAGTCCGGAAGCCATAAAAGTCAGAAAATTTACCTAAATACTGTGCCCTTTTGATACTTTATAGAAAGTACGTAGGCGAACAACTTTCGTTTAGGATGTTTTTCCTAGTTCCCTACCCATTGGTATAGTTTTCGAGTTTAATTTTTTGTTACGTCTTCAGAATTTCCGGTTTTGAACATTGAGGACAATGTTGAGTTTAAGTGTGAGGGAGCATTTAGTATCATACTATTTGCATATACACATAATAAAATAAATCATACTCTTAGATTTCTTGCATTCTTGAGACTTCATATTTTGGAGTTAATTATGAGCTATTTAGGATGACACACTAAACCTTTTTAAGGTTGAAACAGTTCTTACTGCTAGAGATTAAGTCCCATTTTGTCATTCTAAAATCCTTAAATATATATGTTCATAATTGAATGCGAAACTCAACTATGGTAGTCATTTGAAAGATTCATCCTCGCAATTCAACATTACTGAATCATTTTCTTTTTATTTTTGCAGTTTTATGTTTCTCTAAAGTGATTTGGTGGGATTCTGATACTGCCGTGGATGTTGTAGCAAGGTAATCATTGGTTGAGCATTTGAAAGCCCTGTAAGTCAATTGTCTTACACACATAAAGAGTGAGCCGAAAAGGGAAAAAAATATATATATATATAAGGAAAAAACATAGTCGATAAAAACAAAAACCTATCATCATTATATAGCAAGTCAAAAAGACTATTTTTGAGGTTCTTGACACTTGGATAGCAGTATGTGTGAAACGTTTTCCCTGTCTCCGTCGCCTAAGAAAGCGTGGAACGCAGGATCCAAGGCAACTATCATGTACTTGCTGAAAAGGAACATGCGCTTAGAGTATCTAATCATATGGTCGAGTTAAATGGGTGCTTCTCTCAACTATTGTGCTATAAATAAAGATCCTTTGACGACATTCATACAAGTATTGTGGGTAACATCTTTCACTTAAGTCAACATTTGCACACTTCACTTTTTTATTTCCATTTTCTTATCTATCCATGTGGTTTCAGTATGCGAGTGTTGTGACAAATATTGCAACAAGTACGATGACTATCTTAGTAGAGTTTTCTAATCAGGTTGAATGTCACACGTAAGTAATTGCTTGTGTGTGCGGATTGAAATGTATGTGGGATGTTTGTGGCTAAAGAACTTATTCAAGCTAATTATTTAGCTATTACTTTGTGTCTATCCTTAGTGGTTATTCCAAGGCGAGAAATTGGAGTAGGTTTTGTGGGTATACCTCTTGTAAGCCCTCACGAGATTATAACTCGTCCATTAGGGACACCTAGGGGTTTAAAGTCTTGTTATTCATGCTAAGAGTAATCGTATCCTCACGACATAGAGTTGTTGTATTTAGGATTAGTTTTATTTAGTTTGCTCTAGGACTAGCAAAAGCTAAGTGTGTGGGAATTTGTAAGTACATAATTCATATGATTTTAGTGTCAATTCAATACTTGCTTTAGCTATATTAATCTTGCATATTTTCATATTATTACTCTTGTTTTCTCTCATTTGTCTCTATTAGGTGAATCATCCACAAAGAAGATACAAAATGGTGAAAAGAGCTATGAAGAGGAGTATTCCAAGTATCCAAGTGCCCAAGTCCAAGAGAAGTGGAAGAAGTGCGATGAAAAGGAGCAAAACACTCAAAATCAAGAGACGGTCCAAAGACCGATCTTAACTAATTCAAATTAAGAATTTCTCATCACCATCTTGAAGATAGTTGAAAGATTAAAAGAATGAAAAAGAATGAGGTCATTCCGAGTTCGAATGAAGAAGTTGTGGCCAAAACAACTTTCATCAAATACCAAAGACAGTGAAGTCCGCGAACTGTTTCGCATACCGGGTTCGCAGACTTAATTCCGAAAATTTCTGCTGGAATTTGAAGTTTGATGACTGGGTTCGGAAACTTAGGTAGTAGGAAACGTGTATTTACACTTTGGAAGGCCTAAGGGCACGTTTGGAATCGTTAGGTCATATTTTCGGGTCGGGTTCTTGAACCGAACTTAATACTTGGAAACCAAGTAATGTAAACCTATAAAAGGGTATTAGGTCATAGAATCGATAATCTCATATTATACTTTTGTTCTTCATTAATATTTTAGGGTTTACCCCTTTAGGGGGAAACCACCATTATTCATCTCCTTTGTAATATGAGTAGCTAAATCCTTTGTTGATTAAGGATGAATTCAATGTTCTAAGCGTGAAGCTTTATTAATAATACAAATCTATTGAGATTTTTTATCATCATCGTTTTTCTTTACCATATTTAGGGTTTATGAGTGATTATTAGATTGGTTTAGGTGCACAACCAGATTAGTCTATTGATTGTTCTATTACTAGTAGAAGTTATGAGATAAGTAATCGTCGATTAACTCTCTACACAAATAGAAATCGCGAGACCTTACAGAGGGATTCTGTGGAGAAATCGTGTGTGAAGACAACACCAGCAAGTAAACCCTGATCTAAGAGTTTAACTACTGGTATCAATCTAAATTCACAAAGAAGCATTCGATTGGATTACACCTTGAGTGATCTACTACTTGGTGGTTCGTTGGATAGAATCTGGTAGGCGATAACTTTCGTATCCAGTGATAAAAGGAGTTTTGGGGATAACACTGATCTAGATGTTATTCTACAGTTGGTGATGAATGGTTCTTACGAACAATAGATAAGTATTCTAATCTTGTTAACGCTTGGTAACGGAGAAGGATTCCTTATTCATCATTTTCTTAATTATTGTCTTTTTATTTATCTCACAATCAAACCCCCTTTGTAATTTACTTTATCTTGCTGATCAAATAACCTATCAATTACACAGCTTTCTGTGTAAACGATCTCGTACTACCGCTATATTACCAGTTTATTAGTGGGAAATATCTTTATTAATTTGTTGCATTAACGACACGCATCACGGATGAGGTGCAAACAATATTCTTCACTTCCTTCTAGCGCGAGTATTTGTTATCTCTCTCTCATTGTCCCTAATTTTGCGCTCTTTTGGTTTCTCCATTCATCCAAGCTTTATTTAATACCTAAAAACACAAAACTAATTAGTACAAGTATTTATTCTTGAAAACAATGAAAATACAGAATTTGGGATAATATATGATTTTAAAGCACAAAATATGAGATAATTGCCAATAAAAAGTTTTAGAAATATGCACTATTTGGCACTCATCAAATACCCCCAAACCTGAATTTTACTTGTCCTCAAGTGTGAAACAGAAATTAAGAAATCCTAACTATACCATTGTCGCTGGTCTCTCGAATGCATTTAGCGTATGCACTAAGCCTTTAAACCCCTAGGTGTCCCTAGTGAACGAGTTGTAGTCTCGTGAGGGTTTACCAGAGGTGTACCCACAAAACCTTCTCCAACTTAAGAGTGTATCAGAGTCCTAAGCATCCAAGGATCTATGAGGACATAGAGTTTATGCATGCTAGAACTAAGAAGTTAGAACTACCAAAGAACGCATTCTCATCCTTAAGAGTTGAGCGTGAAAGAATTAGGGTTCGAGAGTGATCACAAGCCTCTACTTCTGCTTCATTAATAGGGTTTTATGATAATTGCACTCTAAAATACCGCTTTCTTAGTCTCTCATGTGTGCATACATGAATAAAGAGAGAAATGATGCATAAGTTGAATGGTGCGAAGGAGAACCTTCCGAGATAATTTCTGGAGACTCCACAAGATTGTGGGAATAAGAATGTTTTTTTTCTGATGATCTCTAAGAAAGGAAATCAATCATTATCAAGGATGGGAGTACTCACTTACCTTCACATCCGATCGACAATCAACACCACTCTCACAGCATCCATAGAAACGTCTTCAATCTTCGGTCTTTGGTCTTCAACTGTTGATGATGAACTTATGAATTTCGTAGAACCTTGATAATTTCTTACTCTTCTGTTCAGTTTCCTTTTAGATTGGAATTTCTTCTTAAATTCTTCTTCTTTACCATGGTGTTATTTAAACAAAACTAAGAAAATAAACCACAATAATTGATATTTTCTTTAATTATTTTTTTTAAACAAATAACAAAAACAGAATTTTTCTGGCCCTCTTGTGATGGATGAAAGTTAAGATGTGGGATGTTCCCCACTGAAATCTCTCGCCAGCTAACGGGTTTAAATTATTGGGAGGCGCGGTTAGTTTAGATGATGGGTTTATAAAGGGTCTGGCCATTAGGAGAGCAGAAAAGGCAGTGGAATTGATGCAGGTTTTGTCCAAACTCCGTGATCCTCAGAGTGAATTGTTACTCCTACGTGCATGCATGGGAATTTCCAAGTTGTTGTTTGGACTTCGTATTGCCAGCCAGCATACATTATGGAAGCAGTAGGGATTTTTGGTAGAGGTGATAGAGGGCATTGTGGTTTGTGGGGGTTCATTCTTTGGTGATCTACAATGGAGGTTATCCACCTTACCTATTAGATACAGAGGACTCGGCTTATATACTGCCAGTGAGGAAACTTAATATGCTTTCCTAGCGTCTCGTGTCCAATCTTGAGGTTTACAAGATCGTATTTTAAGGAGTAGTGGGGTAGAAGGTATGGATGACAGTTTTAACAAGGCTCTGAAGACGCTACAAGTAACTTTTCCTGATTTTGAATTTAACAGTTTTACTAATAAAGGCACCGCCCCCACAAAAGCCTAAAGCATTTTGGCGAGTGCTGTTTTTGGTAAAGTAGTTAAAGAAATGTACAGAGTTTATGAGTTGTCGGATACGCAAAATGTAGTTTTCAGGTGCCTACAAGAAGCACATGCCCAGGACTTTCTCCTTGCTATTCCGATTGAGTGCCTTGGACAGAAGATGCCATCCTTGGAGTATCGTGCCATTCTCAAATACAGGTTGATGATCTCGTTATACCCATTAGATACACAGTGTCCTGCTTGTTTTGCAGGGTGTTTGGACGCCTATGGGGAACATGCAGTCCATTGTAAGGTAGACCCCGGGTTTAAACATAGGCATGATCATGTGAGGGATACTATATGATGTACTTTGGAGGTCAGGCATTTCATCAAAGAAAGAAGCAGCTGTCAACTTTTTGACAGATCCACTTGAGGGGAGATCAAAACTCCGCCCAGCGGATGTCCTTATTTTTGGGTGGGAAAACAGAAAACACGCATGTGTTGACCTCACTGGTGTTTCTCCATTAGTAGGCATAGGACATGGTACGTTTACAGTCGGACAAGCATCACTGAGAGCTGCCTCAGGTAAGATAGCGAAACATGAGAAAACGTGTTTTGATAATGGACATGTCTTTATCCCCTTCGCTTTTGATACATTTGGTTTCTTGGCTCCAGAGGCGGTTGGACTCCTCACAAAAGTTCAAAAATTCATGCACAGTAATGTCATGACTCCCAGTTCGAGAGAGTTTGTTTTTAAGAGAATAGGATTTGGAATTCAAAAAGGGTTAGTGGCGCAGCTTGTTGCTCGCTTGCCTGCTACCTCAATGTAGTTTGTCGCTTTTGATTGGAACATTCAATAGAATGAATATTTATTTATTGTTTGAAAAAAAATAACAAAAAAATAATAAAACTACTAAATCCGTGGATGAAGGACTTTAACACTCAATTCTTCAGAACTTGTATTGTCTTGATTTCATAAACTTCAAAAACTCTCATCTTCTTTGATTTTCTTTGCTCTTGTAAGATAAATCTTCAATTTGTATGTAGATTTCTGCTCTTTGTACTGTATCTTCACTTTGAATAGGAACTTTTTACTTTTCCTTGAGTTGTTGTATGTAAACCTCGGACTATTTCAACTTTCTTCATAAAATCTGACGTCGCTCTGCTCGTTGATGATGATGTGTTTCTATGGATATGTCGATGTTGTTGAGAGAGAGAGAGAATGGTGCTAAATGCAAATCAAACTACAAGGAGTTTTCATCTTTAGACGTCATCCTCATGATTGACGGAATTAGCACTCAAGAGATCAAAAATAGTGCTGAAAGTGGTGCGAATTTGGGTAGCTCACAATTCCTACCCAGAATTTACGTACGGCGACACACACTCTAAAAGGACTTTTTAGATAGTCACGAAAAATAAAGGTCAGTGCCTCGCTTGATGTACAATAGGTAGTCTCCATTAAGTATGATCACAACTCTAATACCAAATATCTTTGCTGCACCTAATTCGCCCACTAGCGTGGTTAAATCCAACTTTAACGCTCTAACAACTAAGAAATCTGATTATGTTCTCCAGTACTTCCAAGTTCAGTTATTTCGGTCAGACTCTAGTGACTCTAAAATCTCTACAAGTTGGAGGTTTTATGCAGAAATTTACAAAGATTTGAAAAACAAATTTTTTAAGCACAACAAAAGACTAAAAGTTCTATATGCAAAATACTCCCCTAAACCTAAATAACATTGTCATCAATGTTTCAAAAGATGGTAAGAATTTAAACAGCAACATACCATGAGAACAGTGCAGATTAGATTTTAAAGGAGAGGGATTACTAGATGCAAACGAGAGCAAGATCAGAACTGCATTATTCAAGACTAGAATCCAACATGAAATCAGCAGTCGTCACACTGGATTAGCACACATATATACATGAAAAAGCTAGAAAATATAATTACCTACTGGATTATATACAAGAAAAATTCACCATAAACCAACAGCCTAAAGAGTTGAGGATCAACCCAAAAGACGGAATTCAAAAATATCAACAGTCGTACACAAACATAACATGAGAATACAAGTAAGACTGTTGATATAAATGAGCTACCCCCAAACCTGGATTTTTCAACGGATATACTTTTGGACACAAAATCTCGCAGTTTTGGAGGCTCATCATGCACAAGGTCCAGTTCAAAATGAACTGTGTTAGGAACGGGAAGAGAAACAAGAGCTCATTCCAACTGTGGCTCCTTAAACACATTATATTTAGCTGCAAAATGGTCCAAAAGAATTTGAGAAGCACACAGTTCCAGTCCTAGATTAGGTATTCTCAGAAAAGTTGGTTTTACAATTTTGTTACATACAAAATCTAGGTTGGGTGAAAGAGTCTCAGTTTGTGGCTTAGGCAGAAAGGTAGGCACGTCTAAGTTGCTCATGTGGATGATATCAAGAGTACAATTATTACCAGTTACATTAACATCTCCTAAGTCATCTACAAGTGTTGCAGCATGATCCTAGTCAAAGAACAAACCAACAAGCCCGAGTTCAGAATCATCATTATCCAAAGCCTTTGTGTCATGCATAAGAAAATCGTAGGGAACAACATACTGTGTTCTATGCAGGGAATCCAATGCATCTAAGTTATATTCATTTTTAGGCTCAAAAATATCACTATGCAATCTAGTTTTTCCCAAGTCGGAAACAAGTAGTGCTATATCATGCTCACAGTCATTGAACAAATTAACAAGCCCCAATTCAGAATCATGACTATCCAAGTTACCCAAATAAGCATCGGAAGATTCAGCAGCATATTGCGACTTAGGCAAGGAATCAGACACATTACAGTTATTTTCATGTATAAGATTATTAGTGTCAACAGACAATTCAACCTTCCCTAGGTCATGATCAGCTTCACAGAACAGTTGTACAAGCTCCAAGTCATCAACAATATCATCCACATTTAAAGACTAGGATGTATGATGATCAAAGGAATTACCAGCAGTGGAGGTTTCTACAATGTGCTCTAATGTTTCAGAGTCGCGAAACTCTGCGATTCTATCTTCACAATTGAAAACCTCATCTAATATCATATCATCATCATCATCATCATCAAAAATACATGAAAATCTTACCCCGTCCAAACTATTAGTGTTTTCTACCTGTACATCTACCTCCAAAGTAGGTGAATATGCATTAAAATTTTCAACAGTAGGGTAACAAACACTATTTTCAGAATTGAATTCTTTTGGAGAAATAAACATTTCATGCTTTTAATTAACATGCTCATCGGTCTTTTTCTTATCATTAAGGGTAGTGACAACTTGGTTCATTGTAATTTGTAAACCAAGGTCATTGGTCCAAGGAGAAATCAGGTCAGTTGACTGTACCAGATTACTGGTCTGTGGGTAGGGATGATTCTTATGGCAGAGAGCATCAAAATGGTGCACCATGGACTGCCTAAAGTCATGCAAAATATAGAAGTTCTTAACAAGATGGCTTAAGCTATCATATAAGGTACAAGCATGTATTTCAGGGTAGTGCTCGATTACATGTTGTTTGCTGTCACAAAAGGCACAAACAGAAACTTCAACTTGCCTAGATGCATGAGACGTGATAGATTTATCATATATTTGCATTTCTAAAGCTGTTATTCGAGCTTCTAACTGATCCAAAAGTAATGAGTGTGTGAGCTAGGAATTATAAAAATGTTCATTTTATCCCTGTGGCGAATGATACATGTGCGAATAATCACTAGGGTCCAAGTATTGAGGCTCAGGACTATGAAAATGTCCATACCAATCCCTATAACTATTGACATCATGGTATGTGGGAGACTCATAATGTGAAGCATGCTCGTAAGAAAGTTCTCTGATTGATTTCTGTGATGATTTCTCATCCTCATTTGCAACCAAAATCCTGACATGATCTCTTTCTAGTGACAGACTGAGTTATCGGAGATAGGACAGTCACAAGGTTTAACAGGGATTGAGAGATGCACAGTGATATAACAATTCAGCTAGCGGGTATGTTACCCAACTAATACAGGATCATGCACTTGGTTGCAAGGTTCGATAAGGTTATGCAAAGCAACTAGTTCAGTAAGCATTCATGGCAATTAGTCAAGGCAGAACAACAATCAACCTGTTCTGGTTATCAGACAACTAAGCAATGCGCAAGGTCACGGGATCTAAAGATAATTCATGCACTTAGGGCCAAAATGTTGTAGAGACTAGATAGTACACAGTACACAACAAATTCAGTAGGTGAACATACCAGGGAAGCAAATCTTGCGGAAATGGAATAGATACACAGAAGTATTTACACAGGCACAACAAGTTGTATTAATCAAACAAGTAGCAATGTGCAAAGCATGGCCTTATGCGAAAAGGTATCTTGACTATGCAAGCGTGCATAAAGTTCTCAACATCTCAGAAGTTGACAGATGCACAAACAGAGATGGTACTTGCAGCCAGTGAAAATGCCTCAGGGTTATGCCTAAATAGATATTCTATGTTGCAGGGATTGGATAGTGTTCAGTCTGGAAGCTAGGTTAGCAGGCAAACATGGGGTATAAATTAGGACAAATCATGAAAGGTTCAGAGAGTCAATCGAGTTACAGGTATCAGAGATAAAAAATTTGAGATTCGAGAATAATACCGCCGGTATAAACCGAGTTTAGGCACTTCCACAAATTGTCCTGCTCCGTTTTCTCCTTTCCTTGGCTTGTAAAGCAGCACCACGGGTACCCGTAAGCTCAACAGCAAGCCTCAGATCCTAGAATGGTACACATGAAGTAAAAACAACAGAGCGCTATCACTGAAAATTCCAGAACTCTGCAAAATGAATCTACGGAATGGAGCCTATATCTCAGAAAGGGATGGAATACAGAGATGATGAAACTGGAATTTTGACAGAGAGATACGAATGGCTATTTGGACTGATTGGGACTGAAAAAATACGTAGCTATGGGAAAAGTACAATAAGGTATGATATGCAAAGTACTGAACAACTCCAATGCTTACCACCTTACTGATGCAATTTCCGTGAAAGAAAACTACAGAAACAGTTGTGTAACACCTAACACAGCTCAGGAGTCAGTTAACACTAAGGATATTTAACTGAGATGAGGGAAAGTCAGTTTTGCAGGTTTAATGTTCAAGTGCAGGTGACAGAAAAATTGTAGTAGATTGATGATCTATAGGTGTTACTATTCTATGACTCAACTAAGAAATTTACAAAGTGTTCAGGCTATACTACTAGCTACAGAATTACACCAATCCTACAGATGCAAGGTATATGAAACAGATCACCATAAACCTAAGTTATGCTAAAATGCTTACACCTGCGAAAACAAGTTAAGTGACAAAGTAACAAGATGCATTGATGAGAATGCAGTGTGACAGAATGCAAAAGATAGAAATAAAAATTATAACTAAAATGCTACAGAACAAAGATACAGAATGCAAAAGCAGGCTACATGTTGTAGTGACTAATGAATTGAGAGAAAACAAAAAAAACCCTGCACTACAGAATATGACCCAATATAAGAACAATATGTACAACCTAAATTACAGAGCACAACTAACTATAGATGAAAACAATCCTTAACTAGATATGAATACGAAACAATGATTGGCTATCCTACTGAGATAAGATGCGGCTATGCCGATGAAACTGAAAATAAAAAAAAAACTACAACTAAGTTACACTATAACAGAAAAAGTAAAATCTAACAAGTATATATACAACACAGATGCAGTTTTGAGAATGAGGGTGGAATGATTAAAACTACAACTAATACTGAAGAAAATATGTACAAAACTTGGCTAAAATCAAAAAAGTGAAGAAGAAACTTCAGATACACCGCTACCGAGTCCCCGGCGGCGGCGCCAAAAACTTGGTAGGTATATAAACAAGCCTACAATAACAACTGAAAGTGCATAATTTCCTAATGTAACACAGGGAAAGCACAAGTCGATCCTTAGGGACAAGGTGGGTGTAGGGTTGAAGCTATGGTCTTACTACTACTGATTTCAGAACAAAGAGTAACCAAAAATGGGTTTTTTTTTTGTCGATACGACTGAGAGTTTGGTAGTGACTGAAATAGTAAAACAGAATGTAAAGCAATGATAAAGAGGATACTAGGGCAGTCAAATCCACCACTAACCTACACTATTTATTCAACTTATGTCATTATTCTTGTCCTTATAACAGATTCAAGTTTACCTTGTGTCTAAGGTGTTTCTCCGATTGATAGTTTAATAGCAACTAAGGTATCTTTCCTAAGCATTAATTGTCTAGTTAAAGCACAACTAATCTAAGGATCAATAACAGTCTGGTTAAGCTTGAGTTCCAGCATAATAAACACAGTGGTATTCTAACTACAATGGATACATGGCATACACTGTGAGAGCAAAATGCTGACGTACTAAAATTAAATTCTATCTTAAAATAGTTTCAGCATTCAAGAAGAACACACAAAGTATGAATAACATAGTAGCAGGCTAGGGATTCATCTAAACCCTAGTTATTGAATTAGAATATGATAATAATACTGAAAACAGATACAAACTACAGCTTGGTGCACCGGCTAATCCAGGAATGCCTTTCTCTCTACAATCTCCTCCTTATTTATACACAATTTCACTCAATTCCTCTGTTATTGGATAATTGTAGAATACCCACTCACCTAAAACGCGTTTTCTGATGAACCCCTTCTGCAATTCAACTTTACAGCTCCTTGATTTGATTTTCTACGGCTGTTTGAAGATAACCCTAGTCATATCTCTCTCAATCCTAGCTTCTAGGGTTACTGTTCTTGACAAGAGAAAAGATAAGGTTGAGATAGATAGAGACTAAGAGTCTAGTTGCATAGGGTGGATGGTAGAGTGGCTGAGCTCAGAGGTGGTCGGGGATGGAGTTGATTGATGAAGGTGAAATGAAGTGATAGTTCTGCAGAGGTTGGAGAAGATGAGAACGAACTGAAGTAGATGTTTGGCTTCTGTTTGATTAGGAGAGGAATAACAGGTGCTCGAGTGTCAGGCGAGAGCAGCAAATGTCAATGTACCGCATGTAGATGCCATTGGATGCTCAGCGGCTACATTGAATTTGACAGCTCAGGTAGGATACAGATTTGGGTCTTGGGTTTTACTTCTTCTGAGCCTAATTCCTCTTGAAAGTTAATATCTCCAACCCACACCTAGTTTTGAATCTTGCAAACAACATTCTTCACTTGCGAATGAGGTACAAACAATACTCTGTTTTCTCTCTCCTATTGTCCCTAATTTTGCGCTCTTTTGGTTTCTCCATTCATCCAAGCTTTATTTATTACCTAAAAACACAAAATTAATTAGTACAAGTATTTATTCTTGAAAACAATGAAAATACAGAATTTGGGATAATATATGATTTTAAAGCAGAAAAGATGAGATACAATACTCATCAGATGTCCACGGATGACTCATGAGCATGAGCGGATGACTCATGAGCATGAGCAGATTTAATATCTCCGGTAAGTACGACATTATCCCCTATCTGAGATCAGAGACTAATTCCGAGTACATCCCCCGAGATACAACTGGTCACGTATACTCTAGGCCACGACTCGTCTTACTTGAGTGGTCGCAGTCGTATGCGTCAAAAATAATTCACTTTCTCACTCAACTAGATATAAATATAGTACGTGATAAGAAAGAGTTCGTTCCCACAGAGAGGCTTTTGTTGTTATCAAATTTTCAGATTCTTAAGTAACCAAAGGGGGGGGGGGGTTGTTTTATCTAAATAAACAAAGCAATAAAAATAATCAAAAGCAATAAAATAATTTGAATAATCAATAAGGAGAAGATATTGGTCACGGGATAATATCATTCACAAACATGTATTTTCATCAATGACTAGAATTGGAATTTTAATCTCTCATTTACTAAAATTCCTAGGATATCTTGATCGCAAGAGTATCCCATTTATTTCCCGATTTTATCACAAACAACATTAAAAGATGCTATTGTGAAATCTACCTAGAAAGCAACCTAAAGTGTAAAAGCACAATTAAGTTTAACTCCCAAAGAGAAATAAGTTCTATGAAATAAGACCAATCAATGCAAACAAACATGTAAAAGCACTAATTAGTTTTAACAAAGGTTATGATTCATATGCAGTTAAAAAGATGTATCACTACAAGTAATAATGGCACTATGCTACTTAGAATCAGGGATAAACAACTATTTCGTATTGAAAACCCTAATATAGCAATAGAGATGAAGACTAATCTAATTGATTCCGGACTCAACCAAACTAGCATTCAAATCATAAAACAATATCAACCATGAATCATAAACAATAAAGTTTTGAGACAAAACTAATTCATTGATTTAAATAACATGCTTGAGAAATCAACTTTTATCCCATAACCAATAATTGAGTTTAGTTACTCATAATAATGGAGTTCATCATAATCATAATCATAAAATAATTGAAGAAGATGAAAAATAAAACGAAAGCAAACCATAGTTGTAGCTATCTCCAAAGCTCCAAGAATAATACGTGTTATCCCAAAAGTTGTAGGAGTCTTCCTTTTATAGTCCTTTCTTTCCAAAATTAGGTCTAGTCTCCAAAGTCCATTAGATGAAAATCCGCTTAGCCCAAAAGTCATAAAAACCCGTGTAGAAACTATGCCAAAAAGTCGCCGGAAGTTGGCCGAAGGGTCGCCGGAAAGTCTCCGGAAAACAGCTCAGGTGACCGGCAAAGTCCGCCCGGTCACCAGTCAACGGTCCAACTCAGTTGGGTCAATGATTCGACTCGGTCAAACCACCGAGTCAAACCAGGTCATAAGAGTCAGATGTATGTATCAGCTGAGTCAGGGTCTAACTGGGCTGAGTAGGTTTTGGCCAAGGCCATTGCAGGCCATCTTGCCAGGCTAACCACTGTTGCATCATCATGGTGCGGCTCACTCAACCCTGATGAATGTTCCAATATAACACAACTCTGTTGCAAATTCTGCCATCAGCTCCAACTATATTTCTTTGCATCTTCTTCAACAACTCGTAGAACTTCCAAACTCCACCTATGCTTTATCTGCCATTACAGCTCAGACTTATGCAATCAACACAAGCACTCTCCATCACCAGCTTCAGTTCACAACAATATCTGCAGCTTTACTTCATTAAATCCTCTTTCTCGCCTTCACCAGTTCTCGATCATGCTCTTCCATGTTATTTCTCAGCTGTAGACTCTCTCGTTCAAGACAAACTCAAACCACAACCATTCTTCTCATTAACCAACACCAGCTGAACTGCACCTATGCAGCACCCATTTGCAATCCAAGCAATGAACTGGTAACTAATCACAGATTCCATAATCTTCAACTCAAACACCACTTCCATTTCCCTGCAATTCATCTCAACCAATTACTCTGCAGCTCAAATTCATGCCTTCATCATAACTTCAACACACATCTCAAATTCAACCTCTGCACCTTGCACCTGCACCACTGCCACTGCAACTTCACAATCAAACTGTACTCAGCCATCTGCTACGCAGCTCCTCCACAAACCCATTAACTCAATTCTCATCTCTTCACAGCACCACTATCAGCTTCTAAGTCTAGCCTGCCTTGCTCATTTACTTGCAATTCAGTTGCAAGACTCATTCTACACAGCCATCACTGCTATCCCTTCTCAGCTTCCATGCTTACCTAAATTCATTCCAATTCAGCTGCACCGGTCCCCTGTCAGGCCAACACTTCTTGTAACCCATTTCTCAACAGCACCAGACCCTCTTATACTCAGGTCATACTTCAATGCACACAAGCATTACTTCAGCTCCATCTGCATCTCATTACAATTCATTGCAGCTCAGCAACTGCATTGCTGGTACATGTTCCAACTTAACAACACCAATGTATCATCTCTTGCACTAATGAATCCAATTCATACCCAATGAATCTCATATCAAATCAACAGCAACGCCACAAATTCATATCTGCACCTGCACTGCCTAGCAAACACCAAAGAACCAGTTCCATTTCATTGCTCCTTGTAGCTGCAACATGTCTTTGTGGTCTTCTCCTGTTAAGAGTCCTAAGCATACATCTATGGCAATCAATCAATTGCAACAGTGTGTTGGTTTCAAGCCTCATCAATCACCCAAAAATCAAGACGAATCCTATTTAATCTCAAGCATTTACAGATTCATAACCACCTTGTTCATGGCAACATTCAGTCATATGATCCATTCTTCTTTCTTAGCTGAATAACTCGACCCCAAATTGTAGCAGACCCAAGACAGCATCATCAAACTCTGTTCTTCTTTGTTCTTCTCTGACTCAAAAACAAACCCTCATTTCAGAAACCCCATCTTCTATTTCAAACAAACCAGAAAGCCTAGTTTTTATATCTTCTCAATCAACAGAATCGAACAACAACCTTCCTCTTCATTACCGACGAGAAAGACGAAACCAACACTAATTCTTCCTTCTAAGCTTCATCAATTTCATCCTGAAATGACATTTCTGCAAATAGAGTTGCCCCTTAACCTTAGCTTGATTGTATTTAGAACTCCTCCAAATAGAGTTGCCCCTTAACCTTGACTGGGCTTCAGATATTGTTCGCCCTGAAATGACATTTCTGCCCTTCTACGCTCCATTGATACGCAACCTTAGCCTGCTCCAAGTACATCTCGCCTAGTAATTGCATATGAACTGACGCTTTTTCCCTTTTACTCCAATTGGGTGATTTCTTCTTCTTTTTCTCCGTATGACTCCAGAGTACCTAATAACTCAAAAGCAAACATAAGATACATAATTCACAAGAAAAATAGCAAATAAAGTATAAATACTAGATATAAAATTAGGTGTTTTAGACACCTATCAGATTCGCCCACACTTATACTTTGCTAGTCCTCGAGCAAATCAAACAAAAATAATTATAAAAGAAAAATACATACAACTCCGTCTCGTCGAGCCTACGGTCACTTTTAGCATGAATAACAAGCCTTTGAACTCCTAGGTGTCCCTAGTGGACGAGTTATAGTCTCGTGAAGGTTTACAAGAGGTTTGCCTACAAAACCTACTTTTCCAACTTACTAGTTCTCCGTAATAATAGCATCCAACGCGCTAAGAAGACATAGAAATTCTGCACACTAGCAATAAGAAGTTAGACACATAAATGAACACAATCTCATCCTTAAATGTTGAGAGAGAAGTAACCATCCCTTATCGAGAGAAAATCAGGTTCGGAGTGATCAAAAGTCTCGACTCTGCCTCACAAGAAAGGGTTTTATGATATTGCTCTCAATAAATAACTCTTTATGGGTCACACATGTGTCCAGGTAGGAATGAAGAGAGAATCCCGCGACACTTTGAATGGTAGGAAGGTCAAAACCCTCCGAAATGTTTTAAAAACCCACATCTTTTATCATTTTGAAAACCATTTTTTTTCTGACGATCTCTTAGAAAGGAAATCAACCACTTAACGAATGTGGGAATATGCTTACTTACCTCGTTATCCGTTCGGCGTGCAGTTAGCACCACTCTCACAGCATCCATAGAAACGTCTTCGATCATTGTCTTCATTTTCGTCTTCGGTCTTCAATACTTGATGTTAATTCTTGAACCTCGTAGAATCTTGACAATATGATTCTTTCCTCAAATTCCTTGTCGCTTGAAACTTCATTATGGATATTTCTTCTTCCGTTGGCTTTATTGAATAAATACAAAACCAAAAATGGACTAAATAAACCAAAAATATAAAACAAATGGATTTTTTTTCTTTTTTTTTCGTTTTTTATATATATATATAATAATTTTTTTTTTTGAATCATAAAAAAAAAACAAATTGAACCTAATAAATTTTCTCTTGTCTTTTTTTTTTTCTTTTTTTTTAGACAAGAGAAAATAAAATACAAACTAACAAATAAAAATAATAAAATTGCAAAACAAAGGCCATGGTGTAAGTAATTTACCACTCAATTTTTCACAACTTGAATGCCTCAATATCATAAACTTCTTTAATTCTCATCTTGATAATATTCACTCTTGCACAATAGTCTTCAACTTGTAATCGGAAATATGCTCTTTGTATTGTTGCTTTACTCAAATCTGAAATCTGCTCATTTGTACATAGTTGCTTGCAAACCTTGAACGTTTTCAACTTTCCTTCGAATTTGTGATGCTCCTCTTGTTGATGATGATGGTGTTTCTATGGACCCGTTGGTGTAGAGAGAGATAAAGTGGATGGTGCTAACTGCGAACAAGAATACAAGTGGTATGTAAGTTAGCAATTCGATGTCACCATTCATGATTGATAAAAGTAGCACTCAAGAAATCAAAATAGTGCTGAAAATTGGTGTGAAGTTGGGTAGCTCACCATTCTACCCGGAATTTACGTACGGTGACACACACTCTAAAAGCACATATTTAGACAGGTACAAAAATTGAAGGTCGGTGCCTCACATGATGTAACAATAGGTAGTCTCCACTATAGGGGATCACAAATCTAATACCGAATTCAATTTGCACCTCATTTTCCACTGGGATGGTTAAATCCAACTTTAACTCTTATACAAGTAAGAAACCCGATCATGTTCTCTGTCATCTCTAAGTTCAGTCACTGTTATGAGATTCTCGATGTAATCTTAGCGACATGTATACTATGTGACTCTAAACTAACTACAAATTGGAGTTTCTTATTAAAGCAAAAGTTTAACCACTCCCCCACACTTAAACTTTACATTGTCCTCAATGTAAATTGAATCATCCAAAGTAAGTTAAGGTGGGAAATACACGACAATAAAAAGCTAAAAACAAGATAAAAATACTTAAGAATAAAAAGATAAAGGTAAAGATACAAAACCGGTGGGTTTCCTCCCACTTAGCGCTTGGTTTAAAGTCGTCATCCCGACTATCTCCTTGCTTTCTATGACTCCTCCACAGGGAGTGCATCCACAAAATTAACTCCTTCCACCACTTCGGAAGAGAAGTTCTCATAGTATGGTTTCAACCGGTGCCCATTAACTTTAAACTCCTTGCCTGTAGAAATACGACGGATTTCGACTGCACCATGAGAAAACACATTAGTAACAATAAAAGGTCCAATCCAACGTGACCTTAATTTACCCGGAAATAATTGCAAGCGAGAATTAAACAAAAGTACTTTCTGTCCAACACAAAATTGTTTTCTAGAAATCATAGTATCAATGCCTTAGTTTTCTCCTTGTAAATGCGTGAAGTTTCAAATGCATTATTGCGAAGCTCCTCTAGCTCTTGGAGTTGTAACTTCCTTTGCTTTCCAGCCCCATCCATCTCCATATTGCATTGCTTGATATCCCAAAATGCCTTATGCTCAATCTCCACGGGTAAGTGACAAGGTTTACCATACACAAGCCTAAAAGGAGACATACCAATAGGTGTCTTCTATGCGGTTCTATAAGCCCACAAAGCATCATTAAGTCGCATGCTCCAATCCTTCCTGGTTGGATTCACCGTCTTTTCAAGTATAGACTTCACCTCTCGGTTGGAAACCTCGGCTTGTCCATTCGTTTGTGGATGATAAGGTGTTGCAATCTTATGCGACACATTGTACTTCCTTAACAAGCCTTGCAAGAACCTGTTTTTGAAGTGTGAACCTCCCTCGCTAATTATGGCCCTTGGAATTCCAAACCTTGCAAAAATATTTGCTTGCATAAAATCTGAAACCACTTTAAAATCATTAGTTAGGGTGGCCTTAGCTTCCACCCATTTCGACACATAATCAACAACAAGTAAGATGTAAAAATTTCCATGAGAGTTGACAAAAGGACCCATAAATCAATACCCCATGCATCAAAAACTTCAATAAATTGAATAAAAGTTTGTGGTATTTAATTTCGAGCACCTAGATTGCCTATTCTTTGGCACCTATCACAAGTTATGCAAAATTTATGTGCATCCTTAAACAAGGTTGGCCAATAGAAACCGCTTTCAAGCACCTTGTGAGCGGTTCTCTTACTCCCAAAATGTCCTCCGCAAGCATAAGAGTGACAAAAAGACAATATAGAGTTAAATTCAGATTCGGGAATGCACCTACGTAATACTTGGTTACCTAACCTTTTAAGTTTGTCTCTCTCAGCACGAGACAAGTCCTTTGGGATTTGTTTAGAAACTAAGTAATTAACAATATCCGCATACCATGGTTCTCCAAGGGCAATTGAGAATAGTTGCTCATCCGGGAAGCTTTCACGTAATGGGAGAACTTCCTTGTCCACAACAAGTCGGCTCAAGTGATCCGCAACGGTGTTCTCAATTCCTTTCCTGTCTTTGATTTCAAGATCAAACTCTTGCAAGAGAAAAATCCATCGTATGAGCCTCGGTTTCGCTTCTTTCTTCATTAGCAAGTACCTAAGTGCTGCATGATCATAAAAGACAACAACTTTTGTACCAATTAGATAAGAGCGAAAATTTTCTAAAGAAAAAACAATAGCTAATAACTCTTTTTCAGTGGTTGTATAGTTTTGTTGGGCCTAATTTAACGTTCTAGAAGCATAATAAATGGCATGAGGAATTTTCCCCACACGCTGCCCAAGCACCGCACCAACCGCATAGTCACTTGCATCACACATGAGCTCAAAAGGCTTTCTCCAATCCGGTGGTTTAATGATAGAGGCTGAAATCAAAAGCTCTTTCAAGCGATTGAATTCCTCCATACACTTTTCATCAAAGTTAAAAACCACATCTTTTTGCAATAAATTGCAAAGTGGTGATGCTATCTTGGAAAAATCCTTGATGAACCTACGATAAAAACCTGCGTGTCCAAGAAAAGAACGTATCTCCCTCACCATAGTGGGAGGGGTTAGAGCACGAATAAGGTCAATCTTAGATTTGTCGACTTTCAAGCCTTTATTAGATATTATATGGCCTAAAACTATGCCATGAGTTACCATAAATTGGCACTTCTCCCAATTTAGCACAAGGTTTGTTTTAACACATCGTTCAAGGATTAATGACAAGTTGTGCAAGCAAAGGTCAAATGAATCACCAAAGACACTAAAGTCATCCATAAACACTTCGATTATGTTTTCAACATATTCTGAGAAGATACTTACCATACACCTTTGAAAGGTAGCTGGAGCATTGCACAAGCCAAAAGGCATCCTTCTATAAGCAAAAGTACCGAAAGGACAAGTGAAAGTGGTTTTCTCTTGATCCTCCGGCGCTATCATAATCTGATTGTAACCTGAATAGCCATCAAGGAAGCAATAATAAGAGTGTCCATCTAAACGTTCAAGCATTTGATCAATAAAAGGTAAAGGAAAGTGATCTTTTCTAGTAGTGGCATTCAATTTTCTGTAATCTATACAAACCCTCCAACCGGTTTGCACACGAGTTGGGACAAGTTCATTCTTATCATTCTCCGCCACCGTCACACCTGATTTCTTTGGTACTACTTGTACCGGGCTCACCCACTTGCTATCGGATATGGGGTAAATAACACCCACGTCCAAAAGATTTATGATCTCCTTTTTCACAACTTCCATCATGGGAGGGTTCAAACGACGTTGTGCATACCTTGTAGGCTTTGCATCGTCCTCCAAACGAATTTTGTGCATACATACGGCAGGGCTTATACCCTTGATATCGGCAATTGTCCATCCTACGGCCGTCTTGTACTTCCTTAGCACCCTTAGAAGTTTTTTCTCCTGTAATTCACTAAGCTTGTTAGAAACAATCACAGGTAAATCTTCCTTATCACCCAAGTACAAGTACTTTAGGTGATCGGAAAGAGGTTTCAATTCTAACTTTGGAGATTTAACAATTGAAGGTACAATATTTTCATCACTACATGGTAAAGAAATAAAAGAGATATTATGAGTTTCCGGTCATCCTTGTAGTGAATTAAGATCACCAAGGGCTTCCTTGACTTCATTACCACACTCTACACCATTATCCATGGATGTAGTCAAAACAGTTTCCAAAGCATCATCATCATTCAATTCAAACACTTGTTGTGCCAATGTATCCATAACATCAATGGAGAAACAAGAGTGGACATCGCTAGGATATCTCATCGTCTCGAAAATGTTGAAACGTATTTTTTCTCCATCAAACTTCATAGTTAGCGTTCCCTTGTCCACATCAATAATGGTTTTCGCCGTTTTCATGAAGGGACGCCCAAGTAGCAATGGAAGAGACGAGTCCGGTGACCCTTCATTCATCTCTAACACACAAAATTCAGATGGAAATACAAGTTGATTAACCTGCACAAGAACATCCTCAACAATACCCATTGGTTAAACATTAGAGCGATCGGCTAATCGCAATACAATTCCAGCCTTTTTAAGAGGACCTAACTCAAGTGAATTGTACATAGATGCAGGCATAACATTAACGGATGCACTTAAATCCAACATAGATTTGTTAAATGTGGTGTTACCAATTGTGACTGGAATGTCAAAGCTACCGGGATCCTTACATTTCAGTGGGAGTTTGTGTTGTAAGATTGCCGAAGCATTCTCCCCCGCACTTATCACTTCATTATCTTTGAGCCTTCGCTTATTGGTACACAAGTCCTTCAACACTTTTGCATACTTGGGAACTTGCTTGATCGCATCAATGAGTGGTATGTTCACATAAATCTTCTTTAAAACGTCTAAAATCTCCTTTTCTAGTTCCGCCTTCTTGGAACTTGCAAATCTGCGAGGGAAAGGTAAAGGAGGAACATAAATAGAAACCGGAGTTTTAGAGTTAGGAATAGGTACCTCAGAATTTTGGGGAGAATCATCACTCTTCTCCTCCAAAATAGGTTCCTTTGGTGTTTCCACCTTGCCCGAATCAGTAACTTCGGGTTGCACAAGTTTTGTACCACTTCTCAACGTAATAGCATTGACACCCTCTTTTGGGTTAATAGGTTGAGAAGGGAGTTTCCCACTATTTTGTGCCTTCAATTTTTTATATCAACCGCCATGGAGCCCATTTGAGTCTGCAACTCCTTGATAGCACTCTTAGTTTCTTGTTGACTTTCCTTAAACATGGTAGAAATGCCTTGCATAAAAGTTTGAAGCTTTACATCGATATCGGAACCTTGATTTTGCATCGATTGTTGTGGTTGCTGAAATTGTTGTTGTTGTGGTTGAAATCCACCCGAACGATTGAATGTAGGTTGTTGCACCGCGCCTTGCTTGTTTGCATAACTAAAGTTGGGGTGATCTCTCCATCCCGGATTGTAAGTGTTGGAGTAGGGATCATACCGTCTTTGTTGATTTGGAAAGACCGCACTAGCTTGCTCCAACTCTTCACCATATGAAGGTAAAATAACCGCAACCATCTTTTGCATCATTTGCTCCATGTTATCCATCCTTTGATCACGGTATGATGATGACTCCGTAACTTCATGCACTCGCCTAACCATTGGTTCACCTCTTGTGTAGAATTTTTGCGAGTTTGCATCCATGCTTTCAATCAACTCGGTAGCTTGGGACACCGTCTTGTTCACTAGTGCACCACCACCCGCTGCATCAAGAATATATATATATCACTTGATTGGAGACCTCTGTAGAAGTATTTTATTATCATCACGTCACTAAATTGGTGGTGTGGACAGCTTGCCACCAATCTCTTGTATCGCTCCCAACATTCATACAAAGATTCTCCTACGTGTTGCTTTATCCCACAAATGTCTTTGCGAATTTGAGTAGCCTTTGACGCGGGAAAGTACCTCTATAGAAAGAGTTTCTTCAACCCGTTCCATGTAGTGACACTTCCGGATGGTAAATATTACAACCATTCCTTAGCATTGTCTGCCAAAAAGAATCAAAAAGCTTTCAACATTGCTCCATCCGCATTAGTCTCCGGTGGAAGCATAGCCATGATGACGTTGTGGAAATCCATGAGATGCTTGATTGGATCTTCATTATCCATGCCATGAAACTTCGGTAACTCTCTAATCAACCCCGTCTTGATCTCGAAGGTTGAGTTTGTCTCAATACACCACCGTTGTGCATCAAGCCTATGAGAAGCCAAGTCCTTGAGTGTACGATTTGTATCACCCATTGCTTCTTCTTCTTCAACTAGTGGTTCTTATACAAATGGAACCTCTTGTTCTTCTTCTAGTTGTAACTCTTCTTACACTTCTAACTCTTGTTCTTCCGTCGTGTCTTGACTTGGTTGGAGTATTGTGCCTCTTCGAGTAGCTATCCCGCACCTTGGATAGTTCCAATCTTTAGAAGCCAGGGATTAGGTACCTGAAAACAATTCTCGCAAACAAGTGAGAAACAAGACAAGAAAACAAAAAGAAATATGAAAGCAGAAATGATGATAAGAAACTAAAAACTTAATAACAAGATGTATGCCTCCCCGGCAGCGGCGCCAAAATTTGGTCGCAGTCGTATGCATCAAAAATAATTCACTTTCTCACTCAACTAGATATAAATATAGTACGTGATAAGAAAGAGTTCGTTCCCACATAGAGGCTTTTGTTGTTATCAAATTTTCAGATTCTTAAGTAACCAAAGGGGGGGATTTTTGTTTTATCTAAATAAACAAAGCAATAAAAGTAATCAAAAGCAATAAAATAATTGAATAATCAATAAGGAGAAGATATTGGTCACGGGATAGTATCATTCACAAACATGTATTTTCATCAATGACTAGAATTGGAATTTTAATCTCTCATTAACTAAAAGTCCTAGGATATCTTGATCGCAAGAGTATCCCGTTTATTTCCCGATTTTATCACAAACAACATTAAAAGATGCTATTGTGAAATCTATCTAGAAAGCAACCTAAAGTGTAAAAGCACAATTAAGTTTAACTCCATAAGAGCAATAAGTTATATGAAATAAGACCAATCAATGCAAACAAACGTGTAAAAGCACTAATTCGTTTTAACAAAGGTTATGATTCATATGCAATTAAAAAGATGTATCACTACAAGTAATAATGGCACTATGCTACTTAGAATCAGGGATAAACAACTATTTCGTATTGAAAACCTTAATCTAGAAATAAAGATGAAGACTAATCTAATTGATTCCGGACTCAACCAAACTAGCATTCAAATCATAAAACAATATCAACCATGAATCATAAACAATAAAGTTTTGAGACAAAACTAATTCATTGATTTAAATAACATGCTTGAGAAATCAACTTTTATCCCATAACCAATAATTGAGTTTAGTTACTCATAATAATGGAGTTCATCATAATCATAATCATAAAATAATTGAAGAAGATGAAAAATAAAACGAAAGCAAACCCTAGTTGTAGCTATCTCCAAAGCTCCAAGAATAATACGTGTTATCCCAAAAGTTGTAGGAGTCTTCCTTTTATAGTCCTTGCTTTCCAAAATTAGGTCTAGTCTCCAAAGTCCATTAGATGAAAATCCACTTGGCCCAAAAGTCATAAAAACCCGTGTAGAAACTCTGCCAAAAAGTCGTCGAAAAGTCGCCGGAAGTTGGCCGAAGGGTCGCTGAAAAGTCGTCGGAAAAAAGCTCAGGTGGCCGGAAAAGTCCTCCCGGTCAACGGTCAACGGTCCAACTCAGTCGGGTCAATGATTCGACTCGGTCAAACCACCGAGTCAAACCAGGTCATAAGAGTCAGATGTATGTGTCAGCTGAGTCAGGGTCTAACTGGGATGAGCAGGTTTTGGCCAAGGACATTGCAGGCCATCTTGCCAGGCTAACCACTGTTGCATCATCATGGTGCGGCTCACTCAACCCTGATGGTTGTTCCAATATAACACAACTCTGTTGCAAATTCTGCCAACGGCTCCAACTCTATTTCTTTGCATCTTCTTCAACAACTCGTAGAACTTCCAAACTCCACCTATGCTCTATTTGACATTACAGCTCAGCCTTATGCAATCAACACAAGCACTCTCCATCACCATCTTCAGTTCACAACAATATCTGCAGCTTTACTTCATTAAATCCTCTTTCTCGCCTTCACCAGTTCTCGATCATGCTCTTCCATGTTATTTCTCAGCTGCAGACTCTCTCGTTCAAGCCAAACTCAACCACAACCATTCTTCTCATTAACCAACACCAGCTGAACTGCACCTATGCAGCACCCATTTGCAATCCAAGCAATGAACTGGTAACTAATCACAGATTCCATAATCTTCAACTCAAACACCACTTCCATTTCCCTGCAATTCAGCTCAACCAATTACTTTGAAGCTCAAATTCATGCCTGCATCATAACTTCAACACACAGCTCAACTTCAACCTATGCACCTTGCACCTGCACCACTGCCACTGCAACTTCACAATCAAACTGTACTCAACCATCTGCTACACATCTCCTCCACAAACCCATTAACTCAATTCTTATCTCTTCACAGCACCACCATCAGATTCTAAGTCTAGCCTTCCTTGCTCATTTACTTGCAATTCAGTTGCAAGACTCATTCTACACAGCCATCACTGCTATCCCTTCTCAGCTTCCATGCTTACCTCAATTCATTCCAATTCAGCTGCACCAGTCCCCTGTCAGGCCAACACTTCTTGTAACCCATTTCTCAACAGCACCAGACCCTCTTATACTCAGGTCATATTTCAATGCACACAAGCATTACTTCAGCTCCATCTGCATCTCATTACAATTCATTGCAACTCAGCAACTGCATTGCCAGTACCTGTTCCAACTCAACAACACCACTGTATCATCTCTTTCATTAATGAATCCAATCCATACCCCATGAATCTCATATCAAATCAACAGCAACGCCACAAATTCATATCTGCACCTGCACTGCCTAGCAAATACCAAAGCACCAGTTCCATTTCATTGCTCCTTGTAGCTGCAACATGTCTTTGTGGTCTTCTCCTGTTAAGAGTCCTAAGCATACATCTATGGAAATCAATCAATTGCAACAGTGTGTTGGTTTCAAGCCTCATCAATCACCCACAAATCAAGACGAATCCCATTTAATCTCAAGCATTTGCAGATTCATAACCACCTTGTTCATGGCAACATTCAGTCATATGACCCATTCTTCTTTCTTAGCTGAATAACTCGACCCCAAATTGTAGCAGACCCAAGACAGCATCATCAAACTCTGTTCTTCTTTGTTCTTCTCTGACTCAACAGCAAACCCTCATTTCAGAAACCCCATCTTCTATTTCAAACAAACCAGAAACCCTAGTTTTTATATCTTCTCAATCAACAGAATCGAACAACAACCTTCTTCTTCATTACCGACGAGAAAGACGAACCCAAAACTAATTCTTCCTTCTAAGCTTCATCAATTTCATATCTCCTGCTACCCATACCATCGTCTCCATCTCAGATCCATAACGAACCTTTCTTTTCCATAACTTCGAACCAAATTCAACAGCATCACTCTGAATCTCTACAGCATAACCATTCCTTCCATTTCCGTTTCATCACCAGCAATTCACCATCTCAATCTTCTCGATTTGTTCTCAGCCCCTGAATTCATGGCTGTTGTTCTTCCTCTTTCTTTTAGTTTAAGAGTGCCGAAAATGATTGAGAAGATATCTTCTGTTTTAGGGTGTAGGAATGGGGCTGAATATAGCCACCCCAACACTTGAGATAAGGGTCACCCTATCTGGCAACCCCTTAACCTTAGCTTGACTGTATTTAGAACTCCTCCAAATAGAGTTGCCCCTTAACCTTGACTGGGCTTCAGATATTGTTCGCCCTGAAATGACATTTCTGCCCTTCTACACTCCATTGATACGCAACCTTAGCCTGCTCCAAGTACATCTCGCCTAGTAATTGCATATGAACTGACGCTTTTGCCCTTTTACTCCAATTGGGTGATTTCTTCTTCTTTTTCTCCGTATGACTCCAGAGTACCTAATAACTCAAAAGCAAACATAAGATACATAATTCACAAGAAAAATAGCAAATAAAGTATAAATACTAGATATAAAATTAGGTGTTTTAGACACCTATCATTGAGCCCCATGAATGGTTCCTAGAACATCCCCACAAGATACACTGACCATTCTATCCCTGGGCTTCATGACAGACTCTTAAAACATCCTTTCGAGATACACTGGTCTTGTCTAATCCGTAATATGGACAAAGTCACGATTAACTCCTAAAACATTCACACGGGATACTCTGGGTATCATAGAGACATTCCCGTAAGGACAAAAGACCTTATTAGCCTCGTTATCAGTCCACTAAGACAAAAGAGACTCAAATTATATAAGAGAAAGTCCCCAGCCGTCCCCATAAGCTCTGAGCAATACAAACACATTTTAGGGTTTTGTACGATCACAAAACTTAGGCATATGCCTCACCTATGGCACAGGCCTCTTTTAAAGCATCTCAAACACCCTCACGGCTAGTAAATCGAGTCTGAATTCTATTCGTTTATCTAAAAACGTGAATATTGTTGGATTTAGTGGCAAACAAACAAAGCACCACTTGTTGGGGAAATACAAATAGAATTAGCCCACAAGAAACTAGATCTTTGGATTGGCGTAGAATGAAAGATAACAAGATGCAAGCACACATGAAGCAATAAGTAAAGAACACAAGATTTAACGTGGTTCGGCGATATGCCTACGTCCACAACTGGCTACGAATTCTTCTTTATTATTATGGAACCACCAAATAGAGAATTACATACTTAACGATTGACGAAGCAATCCACAAGCTATGATCCAACAACATGTTGATCACAAACCCTAAAATAACTCTCATGAACAAACGTTCTATAACTCCGAATAATGTCTTAAACCAACCTGAAATAATACCTATCTCATAACTGAGGTGATCTCCTTTCTAAACGATGTCTCTTCCAAAACCAAAGGTATACTCTATAAATAGGACAAAGGGTACATACCAACAAGGACCCCTTCCAGAACGACGCCTCCTCTGAAACGACGATCTCCTCTTAAAACGAACACCTTCTTGTAAACAAACAAGGAAATCTTCTCTTCACCCGAAGATTCCTTACACACCTTAGTAGAGAATACTTCTTCAACGTATTATTCTTCCTCAGACCATAACAGTGTACTTTCTCAACAACAACTGTGTATCTTTGAACACTAGAGAATGGTATCTCTCTCTCTCTCACTAAACACCACTTCCCTAGAAACCTTATAGAACTACATCGTGTATCCTCTAATTCTCTCTTGAAAACCGTACCTTTCCATCACCATATAAGCCCCCTTATATAGTAATCACAAACTTGGCCTCTAAGTAAACTTAGCCTCCAAGTATTTTCTTAAAGATGGAAACCCTGAATAAGCTTTACTAATTAAATAGGGAGACTGATTAGGAAATAATTACTCAATAAGAAATCCCTCAACAGGACTCCTTAGCGGGCATCAGAACTTTCCAGACCCAAAGAAGGCCTTCGGAATTTTCCAGACCCATCTAGAAACTTCGATAATATTTCAACAAATGGGATCCCTGGAACTTCACACGCCCATATGAGGGACCCAAAAGCAAGTACTCGGCTTTCATAAGATGCATGTGGCCATCCACAAAAAGATAGAGCTCATCTCTTTTTGTGTTCTACACATGATTTTCAAGGCATTCTTTGCCCCAACATATAACTCATCCTAGTAATATTCGTAAATCAGAGAATATTATTCTATCTTGACCCATGTTAGCTATTGAAAATATCATACCCTGTCAAATTAACATGTCATCACAAAGGCTACTTCAGTCATAAAAAACGGTGGATATCAATTAGGGTTTTGGTCTGTTGGTCTACAACACGTATGGGAAATATCCAGATATTTTCTCATCACATGAAAGTGAGTAAAGTGATCAGTCAAAGGAATCTAAGATAAGGACGGTTTCACTTACGCTTAGCTATTTCTGAAAATACGGGCAGAGTGCTCTGCACGACAAGTAAAACCTGTTTTCACTGACTAGAAATCATAGAGTTCAGCTATAAATACGTCCTCTATTTCTCCAAGATAACAACAACTTTATCTCAACAACTCAGAGTAATTCTTCTGCAAAACTTAGAATACACCGACTCTCTCTCTCTCTCTTTCTTTAGCTTCCCTCCCTAAGACCAGCCCTATTTTATCCTATGACCGAAGCATACTTCGAACTACCAATGTGCGTGGTTTAGGTGTTCATGCCCAACCTCCCCAAACTAACACTAAGAAACTCTAAAATACCACTTTTACCATATCACCATTTTTAGTTAACTACAAGTACGTAAGGCAGGTGGGGAGTGTATAATGGGTAAATTGTAAACAAGATTTTACGAACCGGAAGCCATTAGGTTTTGAGGTAGAATACTACTATAACCAAGAGATGTTGCATAGGTATTATAAATTCTAGGAAGACAGGGTGTGGTTGTAGTGCTACGTTGAGCAACAAACTTCAAATATAACATTTCCAATTATCTTTAGGGTACTGTTGTTGGCAATATCATGGGTAACGTATTGATTTCAATGGTTGGTATAATTTCAAAAATATTTTCATTAAGAGGTATTTTTAATCTCCAACACTTTAAACAGTACATAATTGGTCAATTTGGTGTCAATTGTTAATCTACTAAATAATAATTGGTGTTTTCTTTATACATTGCATTTGTTATTTTGCACCCCTTCTGGGACGGATGCAGAACAAAATCCGTCTCACCAGTTGGGGACCAATTCTCATTGTTCTCAGTACGTAGCTGTTGATGGTAGTTTTTAGTTTAGGGCGAAAATTGTAAAAGTCTATCTACCTGACTCGACATCGGAAGTAATAGACCTTGATATGTCCATATTCCGCAAGGAATTTGAAGAATATATCAAAATATGATGAGTTCCTATGCCGCTCTTAATATTGTATTGAAACTCAAGCTCCTAGATGAATTGTTCACTAGTATAGATCCTAACGAGTATTTAAGCTCCTAGTTGCATTATTCACTAATGAAATGGAGCCATTTAAAAGTGTTGAGTGCCTAAGCCTCTTCGCTCATATATGTATTGAGAAATTCAATATATTTATGTGTATAAAATTTACTCAGAATGGTGCATGTAGCAACAATCCAAAATATTTTATAAATTTTATCTTGCACCAGCATTATTCACTAATGCATGGCATGCCTAGTGTTTTCCTATGCTATGTTCCCCAGCGAACTCTCAATATTGGCATGACATGATGATTAAATGTTCGCTCGCAACAGAGTAGCATGAATGTCCCGAAGTGTCAGTATTGAGACCTGCATGAAAACACTTACATAGGCTACACCACCCTCTGACAAAGAGATCAGCGCGTTCACACACCTTTTAATTAAAAGTTGTGTGATCGAACGCGTTTAAATTCCCTAAGGAAAATCTGGACTGTTCACATCAGTCTCAAAAAATAATCACGGCCACACGATTTGGCCGCGTGATTTAACAAACTTAGACTACTCCTAGCAGAACTAGGCAATCACTATAGCGACCACCGACGGGCCCACTAGTGCCCTAGTCGATCGAGTAGTCTTTTGCTCATTCACAAGCACTTCCAACTCCGACCCAAACGTGGGTGTTCGCGCTATTTAGAAGCTCAAACGAGCTAGACCGACCATGACGGTCTGAAATTCATCACGTCCGTCCAACTTGGCCAGCCAAGTTGGACGTCTTAGATTGAGCTTTGGGCGATCAAAAAGGCGTCATAGCAATCACCGCCGGGCCCACTAGTTCTCTAGTTGATCGAGTCCCATATTTCCCATGCACAAGCGCTTCAAACGCCGACCCAAACGTGGGCGTTTGCGCTGCGTAAAAACAAAGCTCGAACGAGCTAAGACCGTGAAAAACGGTCTCAAAATCCATCATATCCGCCAAACTTCGCCAACCTAGTTGGGAGGCTTAGATCTTCCTACGAACGATTAAATAAGCATTAGCATGATTATTGGCGGACCCACTTTCCCTTTGGATGATCGAATTGCCTATGGCAAGCCTATAGGGTGCTCGACCGCTTGCACAAACTTGAGAAGGCACGTTGTGTTCAAAAACCCTAATTTAGGTCACGACAGTACATAACTGTCGTAGATTTATCACAACCATCCATCTTCGCCAGCTAAACGAGCGGCATAGATCTAGATTCAAGTGGTCCCGAAGGTGTTAACGTGATCACTGTGGACCCACCTTTACATGTGATTGACCAACCTACGCAAACTAGGGCTCAATGCCTCTAAAGGCACGCCCAAAGAGGGGTGGGCCACACGGCTCCCTAAACCCTAAAGTTGCGTCAATAGAAGTATGCAACTGCCGCAAATCATCTCGTCCACCCAACTTTGCTAACCTAGTTGGATGGTGTGGATTTGTTTTTCGAAAACAAACAAAGAAACGTTGTGAAGATCGGTCATACCTCTTCCACATGAGTCGATCGACCAAGTAATGACTTGACCTTAGGGTCCTCAAACGATCACCCAAAGGTGGTCGATCATGCTGCCTCCTTTAAAAAAAAAAAAAAAGCAAAAACCTAGGGTTTGGTCGGACTAGCTCCGGTTTTTTCTCTCCTCTTTTCTCTTTGCGTTCTTTGTGCTAAGATTTGGCGTCAATGGCGCTAAATCAATCAGTTCCGCCTGATATGGGTAATCATCCAAACCAGTAACGCCATGATCTTGCTCAAAATAGGAATCGATCACGTTCAAGGCCAAGATTAACTTTCGTTCCAAAAAATGGTAACCCTAATCATGGTGCGGACAATTCCAAAGATGGGAGTAGTTCGTATGCAAATATAGTTAAGAAGAAATCAATTGTTATGTCCAATATTGATGCAAACTCTTTGTCACATCCTCCGGTTCGTGTCTCTACAGGGGAGATTGTGATCACAAATCCTAAAGATGTCATTCGACGTTCCAAAGAAGTATGGAAATTCATTATTGTAGGCCGTTTTGATTTTAAAACCCTAGGTGCTAAGTTTGAAGATGTTAAGCGTATTCTCTAAGATCAATGGAAATTAACAGGCCAAGTCCAGTTTATTCCATGGGTGAAAGGTTATTTTGTTATTAAGCTTAACAATGAAGTTGATCGTAAAAGAGTTAGCTATGAAGGTCCGTGGAAAGTTAAGGAACAACAATTAAAGAAGCTGCCATGGACACCTATGTTTAATCCTGAATCGGGAAAAAACTCAAGGGAAACAGTTTGGGTGCGTTTTCCATATCTTCACTTTGAATATTAGGAGGAGGAAATCTTATTTAGAATAGCTCGTGGCCTTGGCAAGCCTGTAGCTGTTGATCCGAGAACACTAAGAGTAGAATATGGCTATTTTACTGCGATTCTTGTGGGTATAGATTTTTCAAAACCTTTTCCTAAGCTTGTCATTAATGATGAAGATTTTCCGGAAGGTTTTCGTCATGGTTATGATTTTTTGAATAAACCAGAATTTTGTGATCATTGTAAATCAGTTGGTCACACTTTATCCCAATGCATATCGGCTAAGTATAAAGATTGGAGAAGTTGCATGATGCTGAGGAGGATGCATTGAAATGTGCGGCCCTTAAGGCTGATATGGATGAACTGAAGGATTATTGGAAGAAGGAAAAATATGTTAAGCCAAAAGATAAGCCTCCACCACCGGCATACACTGGAGGAGGAGGAGAACAATCATTGGATCCCAAGGATAACAATGATGGGTTATGTATTGGAGGAGTTAGACATACTGGGCGTCGTACTCTGATTCCCTGTCCATCTTCGAGTATTGCTGGAGATGGTAATATTGCAGACATTCCGCATGTCTTGCCTGAATCCGCTAGCACTAATCTTACAGCTGGTTCAGTGCCTTTACGTGAACTTGTTGATGATGCTGCTGCAATCTCTTTGGACCTTGAAAAGGAAGAAGAAGAACTTTACAAAGTTTATGATGAACAAAAAAAGATAGATGATGATATGTTTAAAGCTGTAGATCTTGCAAAAATAGAACAAGATGCTCTCTTGGCTAAATTGCAAAACACTAGACAATTGTTTATGGAAAAGAAGAGGCAAGAGGAAGAGAAGCGTGCTCAATAAGAAGATGGTATTTTGGACGTAGAGAAACAACAACAAGAAGTTTCTCAACAAGATGTTTCACAAACGCAAAAAGTTCAAGACTCACTCTTAGTAACAGGTGAGATGCAATCTAATTTTATTTTGGAAAAAATTGATGATGGTTTTAGTTCTCCAACTAGAACGGCTAGAAGATCCTCTCCAATTCGAACTAACGAATTTCTTGAGACTTCTAATATGTTTGAAACTGGTATTGAAGATAGTGATATTGAAGCTGATGCATTGCCTATTACGGAAAAGCCGCCAGATTCTTTGCAATATGCTAGTACTAGTAACGTAGAGACTGAAGCTGAAAAATTGGAATGGAGTGTCGCTAAAGATGAGGAAGATAAACTTAAAAGAGAGTTAGCTGAGAAGAAGAAGTTGGATAATTTGGCTAAGAAGGGCGCTGTTAAAACCGCGCCAAAAAAGAAAAGCAAACTTGGTGTCAAGCCGGTTGAGGTTGATGTCCAAGTTGTTAGAAGAGGTAGAAGTCAGACACGCAAAGAAGATGATAAGGGTTCAGCAAGCCCTTCAAGGAGCATGGTTAATTAATGCGTGTTTTTTATTGGAACGCTCAAGTCTTGGCTAAGGATGGTGCAAGAGCCAAGTTGCATGAGCTTTCTTTCTCGCACAAACCTGACATAATTTGCATTGCAGAGCCGCATGTTTTCTGCAATGTACGTTTTGTTAGGTCGCTTAAATTGGTTGATTTTTGTGAAGATGTTATTACAAATGAGGTTGATGGAGAAAAAGGTAATATTTGGATTTTATGGAGAAATACTCTATTGAGGCCTGATATTTATCTTCTTCAAAGCAAGCAATTACTGTGAATTTTGCAGGGGGTTTCATTACGGCTGTTCATGCTTCTTATAATCCGGTGGTAAGAAAGATACTTTGGCGTCAATTGGGTTTAGGTTTTATATCTATTCCTTGGTTGGTGTTGGGAGATTTTAATTGCATTTTACGCTTGGAGGAAAAGAAGGGTGGAAGGCCGATCAAAGAGGTTTATATGAATGAGTTTCATAGCTGGATTTCTGAAAATGGTTTGGTTGAGGCTGATGCTATTGGTAAAAAAATATACTTGGTCTAATTGTAGAAGTGGATCTCAAAGAATTGTCTCTAAACATGATAGAGCGGTTTATAATGATGCTTGGTGCTATAAGTATGCGAACTCGAGATGCAAGGCCTTGCCTAGGGTTTGTTCAGATCATTCCCCCCTTTTTGGGTTTGCTTTTGAAAATCCAAGGCCAGATAAAGTTCCTTTTCGAATTCAGAAGATGTGGCCTTCCCATCCAGGTTTTATGCAGTTGGTTGGGGAGAACTGGAGTTTGGATCTTAATGGTGCTCCCCCTTTTGTTTTTACTTCTAAGCTGAAGAGATTAAAGGAGGTGTTGAAGATTTGGAACAGGACTATTTTTGGATATATGCAATTTCGCTTGAAGCAATCTGAATTGAAACTTGAAACTGAGAATGATCTTCTTGATTATGATCCGGCTGATGAATTTCAATTCCTAAGGGTTGCCGATGCCAAAAAGGATGTTGATGATGTGAGAACAGAGTTGGCAATTATGCTTAAGATGAAGTCGAGAGTAACTTGGTTGGAGGATGGTGACCAAAATACTCGTTTCTTTCATAATAGCATCCGCATGAGGAGAAGTCAAAATACCATCTCAGAGCTTAAGGTTTCTAACGATACTACTTTGTTTTTGTAGGATGAGATAAAGGATTTCATTGTTAACCATTATCAGTCCAAGTTCAATGGTGGTGACTTTCATATTGATCCAGTTTTATTTGATATTGATCATGAGAGCATTTCAGTTACTGATAGTGCTTACATGGATGCTATTCCATCTTTAGAGGAATTTAGAGTGGAGGTATTTGACCTGGGAGCTGATTCTGCGCCTGAACCAGATGGCTTCACAGGCTCTTTCTATAGACAGTGCTGGGACATTATTTCTAGAGATCTTTTTAATGCAATTACAAACTGTTGTTCTATGCATAAAATTCCCAATGGCATTAACTCTAGTTTTATTTTTCTTATTCCAAAAAATAACAAGTCTGATGCTATTAAAGATTATAGGCCAATTGACTTGAGTAATTTTTTCTTCAAGATCATTACTAAGATTATGGCTACCAGGCTTGGTATTATGCTAAATAAGATGATCTCTGAAGAGCAAGTGGCGTTTATGAAGGGTAGAAACATTCATGAGAATATAGCTTTGGCGTCTGAATTGATCAATGAGATCAATACGGAAATGAAGCATGGAAATGTTGGCCTCAAACTGGATATTGCTCAATCTTTTGATACGGTAAGTTGGGATTTCATAGCTGAAGTTTTTCGTCAATATGGCTTTTCAGATTCTTGGTGCATGTGGGTTCTTAATATCCTTAGCTCAGCTCGGATTTCTGTCATGATTAATGGCTGCCCTAAAGGTTATTTCAATATTACTAGAGGTCTGCGTTAAGGTGATCCTCTCTCACCTTTGATCTTTGTTCTTATTGAAGATGTTTTAAGTCGCAATCTTTCCAAGTTGTTTGCAAATCATAGTATGAATGTTATGGTTAGTAAAAAAGGAGTGGCGGCTATACACTTACTTTTCGCGGATGATATCCTTATATTCTGCAAAGGTAATCTTCATAGTTTGCAAAATTTGAAGAATATGCTTGTTTTGTATGAATGTGCGTCTGGCCAGTGCGTAAACTATACAAAGAGCAAGTTTTATTTTGGAGGTGATAGAATTTCTCGTGCTATTGCTATTTCTAACTATTTGGGTATGGAGAAAGCTTTGTTTCCGGATAAATACTTAGGTATTCAATTGAAACCTGGTATTGTTCGGCATATTCATGTTCGCCAAGTGGTTGAGAAGATTATGGACAAGTTGGATGGCTGGAAAGGTAAACTTTTATCATTTCAGGCAAGGTTTGTGCTAATTAAGTCGGTGATTTCTAGTTATGTTATTCATTCTATGGTTGTTTATAAATTGCCATGCACGGTTATTAAGCAAGTTGAGAGGGCCATTAGAAATTTTCTTTGGTCCGGCGATGCTGAGAAACGTAAATATTTTACGGTTCTATATGATGATCTATGTCTCTCAAAGCGTGAAGGTGGTCTTGGCATTAAGAAGTTAAATCATGTTAATAGGGTTGTGATAATGAAGCTTTGGATTTGTATTATGGATTCAAACAAGATTTGGTCCAGATTTTTGAGGGAAAAATACTTTAAGATCAACGGAAATCTGATATATTATAAGTTGGGTTCTTCGGTTTTTCCTGGAATTCGCTTGGTTTACAATTTTTTGCAGAAGCATACACGCTCAATTATAGGTAATGGTGCTAATACTTCCCTATTTTTTGATAATTGGTGTGGTGATTTTCTATTGCGGAAAGACTTGGCATCACTTCCAAAGGCCCTAATGATTTTAAAGCTAAAGTAAGTGATATCATTTTTGATGGTGTTTGGGTTATTCCTGAAAAACTAGAGATTTGATGATTCGTTGTAATATTGATGTGGAAAACTTGTCTGTTATTGCTGGTGGTGAGGATTATAAAATTTGGGATTTAGATAGCAAAGGCGTTTTTCATTTAAGTCGGATAAGGCCGCTCTTAAGATACTGGTAGAAGTTGTGCCTTGTGCAAATATATTTTCTAGACAGGTTGTGCACTCTACCTTGAGTGTGCAATACTGGAAGATTTGTGCCAAGCAATGTTGTGCTAGTGAAGACAATATTATTAATAAGACAGGTAGAAGCATGCCTACTATGTGCCGCTTATGCAGGAAAAGTTGCGAAACTCTTAGCCACATCACTTGGCATTGCAGAGTTGCTAGGAGGATTTGGGCTTGGGTGGATGGAATTTTCAAGCTGGATCCAAGTGAAGACCTGGTGGACTCGTATAAGGCTGCTAAGGGTCGAAGTAGAATGATAAAGGACCTGTGGGTGGTTGCAAATCTTGCAATTGTCACGGAGTTATGGAAGTTACGTAATAAGTCTTATTTTGATAATATGGTTGTTCAATGGATGGGATTTAAAGGGAGAGTTTATCAGGTAATTCGTGATAATTCAATTATAATGAAAGGCCACATGCATAATACTTTAGAGGAGTTACGCATTCTGAATTATTTCAAAGTGCGGCATAGATCATGCAAAACGTCTACTCCTAATCAAGATGAAATCATGATCTGTTGTGATGGTGCATCTTTCGGAAATCATGATCTGTTGTGATGGTGCATCTTTCGGAAATCCAGGCCAAGCTGGTTCAGGTGTTGTTTTCCGTGATGCAAGTTCGGAGGTGCTTGGTGTTCTTTGTGTTGGCCTTGGTTTCCAAACAAATTTCTACGCGGAAGTATGTGCGATTATTTATGGTGCGATCATGGCTAAGAGATGGAATATGCGGAGTATTTGCATTCTTTCTGATTCGAAGAGTTGCATTCAAGCTTTTCAAAAGGGTGAGCTGCCTTGGTAGCTGGTGCAGAAGTGGAAAATTGTGAAGTCTTTCTACACCAATGTTTGTTATATTCACAGATTTAGGGAGGTTAATTTCTCAGCTGATGCCTCGGCCAAGCAAGCTTGTTTGCTGGCTGAGGATACTTTCGAGTTTTTTGAGGGTAGGCCAGGTTTTAATCCATCCATGGAATGGCCTGGAAGGGTTTATTATTGTTTCAAATAGGTTTCCCAGTGAGTGGCCTAGCGGCTAGTCATTAGGAAGACCTAGTCCCTGTACAGTTTTTCTTTTTTTTAATTTTATTTGACCGAGAAAAAA
The DNA here is from genome assembly GCF_003573695.1 of Papaver somniferum. Taxonomy (NCBI): domain Eukaryota; kingdom Viridiplantae; phylum Streptophyta; class Magnoliopsida; order Ranunculales; family Papaveraceae; genus Papaver; species Papaver somniferum. The sequence continues at coordinate 87,668,444 of NC_039359.1, forward strand.
AAAACATGCTGCCTCCTTTAAGACGCATATCCGCGAATTATTCAATCAGGCTCTAAAACAATGATGCTTCATACACATCAATTAGTTTGAGATGCTTAAATGCGATGCTTCACATGCATCGAATACATACAATATTTTATATTGTCCTCATAAACAACTTAGTTGTTTCACCTAATAATACCATGCTATTATCCGCGGCGGGTCCCACGACTTGACCCACTTATTCGAGACATCAAACATGTCACAAACTGAGGGATGCTTACTGGGGTATTGGTCTGGCATTTTACCGCGTGCGACGTGCAACTCGTCCATTGCGAGAATGTGTCAGGAAAGACGGACGGTTAACAGCAATGGTAGTAGTGGGTGAAAGTGTGATCAGTTCTCCTTCATAATGGAAACATGGTGATCACCACTCTTCACACAACCCCACTTCTCCACTGCTTAATCACCTCCACTTCCTACGAGATCAGGGCGTGCGCTCAATGACTTGTATAAATAGGATTTCAACCTATTTCAACAGGACAAGTTTTATCAACACAAGTAGCTAGAAACCATTTTCTGATACAGAAGTCATAAACAGCCACACCTTCATAATTCAACACTCTGATCTAAAACACCTTCTCCGCTTCCCTCCCTAAGATCAACCCTTCTCCTTCACATTGTGACCGAATTGAATCTGGAACAACCATTTCTTGGTTTAGGCCAGAGTCTTACAGATTGATTTCTCAAACCTAAAAGCATTCTCGTGCAGTGCATTTGTTTAGGGTTTGAACTCGTTTCTCATCAACACACCCCAAATTACCAAAAACATCAGAATCAGTTTTTACCCATAAATAGTAGCACAACTCTCATACTAGTTTAACTACAAAAATAAAATAAAGGCATAACTGAACACAATGGCAATATAAATAGCAAGTTGGATACAATATTACAACTAGTTTCGCACCCAAAATCTTCTATGATGCAGTACTACATTTTTTCACTTGTTGTGCATATACAAAAATCATAAGAGCACTAAGTTTTTGAGACTTGTCTATATAAAAGTGAAAAGGCGAGGGTACCCAAATATACCTCAAGCTAAAAATTTTCCTACTTATAAGTCCTTTCTTCGAAAGTGATTGTCTACGGACTGAGTCGAGACAATACAACTAATCGGTTCACACTTCGTGTGATTGTCTATGGATACAAGATCGAGACAATACAACAACGAAGTATGTTTACTTGATACAAAGGTTTGGACTTAACCAATATGATTGCTTATCAAGTAAATAGGAATTAACGTTTGTGTAATTTACTTTAATTATAATAAAACAGCAAGATTTTGTTAACTAGGAAACCGCAAATGCAGAAAAACCCCGGGACCTAGTCCAGAATTGAATACTCTCAGGATTAAGCCGCTACACAAAATTACACTAACTTCGTATAGTTGAGACCAAGTAACTAACTCTATAGTTTACCTACTTCCTTATGTATTCCCACTCCTCCAACTTATAAATAAGTCACGTACTTGGAACAATGCCTTTGGTTCGTATTCCAAACAGTAAAGGAACAACAAATCTGTTTGGTATCAACTCTATTCAACCAAGTGATATGAGTCGGAAAAAGGATTTTCCGTTTATCTCAACATAAACTCCTTCGTCAGGTCCTTAGATCTATCTTATGTTCAATCACCTAAAGGTAATCATTTAAGATTAAGCCAACTACACCTTTAATCCGAAGCATCGTGTTGATGCCGATCTACTCAAATAATCAATCCAATCTACCACAAGGATAAACCGATTATTAATTGGATCCTCTTTTACCGAAACAAGTATTGTGCACAAAAAATATTATAAAACCCAAGTTATATCTTCAATATCTTCTTTGTCTTCAAATCTTCTTAAATCTTGAATAAAAACATGCACACAATCACTTGAATATCTTGTGATCAATCACGCACAGAACGGAGTCTGTTAACAATGGATTATCACAAGATCATCTTTAGAACTAACAATAGTCTAAAGATCCCTGTCGAAACTCTGAACTAGTTAGAGTGAATCTTATATCAAAAGAGAAGATTCACAAGAATAAACAAACTAGGTGCAATCAGATTTCAACCACCGTTAGTCAATCAAATCAATCGAGAAAAAAAGATAAACCGCAATTGTCTAGTTTCCCACCAACAGTACACGCTAGAGCTTCTCAATCCCAAAGAAGACTTTAAGCAGAGCGTCCATAAGAGATTTCGCCTAATTAGGTTACTCTCCTCTTCGAATAGGCGGCTACACCAGTAACAACAACAAAAGAGTAAATTTGTTGTTACAAAGGATTAGTTTGCTAGAAAGGCGAACTTCGAGTATTTATAGACAAGGAAGTTTGGACACCAAGGAATTTCCAAAACCGAAAATATTCTCAAGATATTCATTAAAGCACAGATTCGGTTTTCATAATCCCTGGAAATGCTCTGTCCAAAAATAATGATCGAAATCTCTCGGAAAATCTAATTAGTAAATGCACATTACCAATTCTGTAATTTCCCTACAAAATGAAATTAATAACCTTAATTAAAAGATTCTTAACTTACTTATGTTTCGATCCTGGGATTCTCTTCCCTTAGCCGTTAAGGAATATCTTTGAACAATTAAAGAAATAAACATTCACAGCATGTGTTCAAAGTTTGTCGACATCTTTACTTTGTAAGTTCTCTTTCACACTTACAACCTTGAAACCGATTTGCCACACTTCCAAACAAGTTAGAATTGGTTCATCTGACTTTCAAGAACTATGTGATTGATCAAACCAACATTCAATGACAATCATGGGTTTACGGTTCTACCAAAACAAGTTTCGGTTCTACCTCCATGTGAGTACTGTGTATAGTCACACTAGGTTTCCAAAAATTCGGTTGACTAGGTACTAGGATCGGTTCCCCACATATATATGGTATCTAACTTATATGTGTTGCACATATCCATAGGATCGGTTCCCCTTTGCCTAAAAACGTGTTGCACATGTCCATAGGATCGGTTCCCCTTTCGGATATCAACCTTGCTGCACCCCATACAAGGATCGGTTCCCTTTGATGTAATGCACCCCTTACAAGGATCGGTTCCCCTTTCCTTTTAATTGGTCAGACATACAAAATCCGATCATACCACTGGTGATTACTTAAGATCGGTTTTACTAATAAAAGTTATACTAATACATAAGTCAGGCCTTTGTGAATAGTTCTACCAAGAACAAAACAAGTTGTGAGCGGTTATACTCTATCACACATATTGGTTGTTCATAAGATATGCAATGAATAACAAAACCAATAATACCTGGCAATTTCCTTTTCGGTCCACAAACAAGTTTATGAACTTACTTCCTTAGAACACATGTAAACATTGTTCCCTTGGATGAAATTCTCACCTCACACCCATACATAATCACAATAGCATTCAAATGATTATGGTGATGTCTTATCTACAAAGTTTAATGGTTAAGCAATAAACCTCGTATTGTATTCCTCAATACTATGTCTATATAGAGTTCAAATATGCTTCGCATTTATGTTTTCAATATGCGCGACTTGAAAGATACGTTAGGGAATGAAACAGTTCAAGTCAAATATCACTAACCTCAAGTGGAAGGATGATTGTTGTCGTTGTAGCTCCTTGCTTCTTCACATCTTCAAGACTTCTCAATTCTTGTAATGTCTCATATCCTAATACTTTTAAGCTAACCTATACGAAGTTGACTCTAGTACATAATCAAGCGACTCCTAACATGAGTTTTGATTCACTAAAATATGACAACCAAATTTGACATACCAACGCTTGGTGGGTTCAACCGAGCAATGCTCTGACAAAAAAAAATTAAGGAATTTTTAATAAATTAGCCATCTTTTTGAACTATATTTAAGAAAATTGTCGTTTTTTTAATCATTATATAAAATGGTCGAGTTTGACATTTTTTGTCCCGTTTTTGAAAAAAAAAACGGGTAACTACAGTTAACTGTCTATGTGTCAGTTATTTACTTTAGAAAAGACATATAAAACCCTTACATGAACCAACAAGGTAGAACCTAGTTAAACCGAACTAGGAGACATAGTCCCATAAAACCCTAATAATAAAACTTAATCAAATTAATCAGATTTCCATTATTCATTAATGAATTGTTAAATTACAAATAAACTAGCAGACTTAGAAAATCCAAAATTTCCAACAAGAATAACCATTGAATCAATAAAAATAAACCATAATTAATTCCTGTTTCGAATTTTTCTTCTTCCATGGTCTTTGTTATTACCATGATCATATCCTTCAAAATTAGTAACTCTTAAATCTCTGATACAAATTAATAGCAATTGAATCAACGGAAACAAACACCCAACTGAAAGCTTAAATTACCCCTTACCCCAATTAAGAGTACTGTCGGTGGTTGTTGGAAACGAACAAAGGAGGAAGAACGAGGATTTGCTTCCATCATGGGTGATGAGTTGGTTAATGAGTGTTGAGTCTGTTGCTATCAATCATGGGTGATGAGTTGTAGTCGAAAAAGAGTTGGAGGAGCATAAAATAAAAGATGGTCTCCGCTGTTGTTGAATGGTCAGAAAACGAAATGATTCAAAGCATACATGGTTTTGGAAATTTTCCTCTTAGTTGATACATAATGATGGTTAAAGTCATTGAACTCGAGCTCGAGTCAAAACAGGGGATTGATACCTCGTGTTGGTAGATATGGTTGATGTCCGATTAATATACGAAGTTCCACGGTGAGGGGGAGGAATGCTCGAAATAACCGTGGAACTAAGTTTTTATATACATAGAGATGTATGGTTAGGTTAGAGTTAACCGTAGAAATAATATTAAAAATAAAAAAAATACAAGAGACTCTAAAATCCGTTGATGCTAACTGTAAGAAAATAAGAGAAGAAAATTATTTTCAGTTTCGTGGAACTGGAAACTGAGCGGTAAAGGCCGTCAGTTCCTGGAACTGACATACCATTTACAATATGCACTGGATTTCTTGCGGCCCATTTGGGTAAGTCTTGTGACTCTTTTTCACGCTGGTTAGGTTTGGATGGTAGGAAATACCATATGGTCCTAGAAATGATATATTAGAGAGAGTCTAGTCCAATTGACCTAGTCAATTGTCCGTTTGGTCCATATTGGAAATATAAATTATAGTTTGGTCCTAGAAATTGTAGTTTGGTCCTAGAAATTGTAGTTTGGTCCTAGTATGACGTCATGGATGATGTAATCTTCATCATGTAGTGGCACAAATATCCTCTTGGGACCGTTACGCCATCCATGACGTCATCCTAAGATATATATGGTCAATTATCAAGAGAGAAGATATTATTTTTAGATTTATTTTCTCTCACCTCCATATTCTCAGATCTACTTTCTCTCTCATATTTTTTTTCTTTTCTCTGCAACTATTTTTCTGCTACTGTAAAGAAGATGAAGAAAGAAATAAACAGTTGTTGTTGATAAATGATACCCGTGATGGTGTTTTGAATATGAACTCGTGATTGTTGTTGTTGAAGATGTGAAGACGATAAAAGAAGATGATGAACGACAGAGTTTTAAGGGTTTGTTTGGTGTTGTTGCTGTTGAAGACGACGAAGATGATGAAGAAGATGAAGATGAAAACGACGACATTGATGATAGTTGTGAAGGATGAACTAATATCAGATCTGAAAAGAATGAACTCGTGTTGAAGATCTTGTTTTTTAGATCTTTGTCTTGCTGTTGCTGTTGTTTAAGACGATGAAGATGATGAAGAAGATGAAGATTTGTGTGTTTTTGCGTCGTTTATTTAGGTTTTTATATGGAGTTCATTTCTGGAATGAACTCTGTTTTTTTTTAGGTTTTTATATGGAGTTCATTTCTGGAATGAACTCTGTTTTTTTTTAGGTTTTATATGGAGTTCATTTATGGAATGAACTCTGTTTTTTTAGGTTTTTATATGGAGTTCATTTCTGGAATGAACTCTGTTTTTTTTTAGGTTTTTATATGGAGTTCATTTCTGGAATGAACTCTGTTTTTTTTAGGTTTTTATATGGAGTTCTCTAGAATGAACTCTGTTTTTTCTAGGTTTTATATGGAGTTCATTTCTGGAATGAACTCTGTCTTTTTTAGGTTTTTATATGGAGTTCATTTCTGGAATGAACTCTGTTTTTTTAGGTTTTTATATGGAGTTCATTTCTAGATTGAACTCTGTTTTTTAGGTGATTTCTGAAAAAATAAGTAGAAATTAACAGGAGTTCATTTTGAAGAATGAACTGCTACAAAAAAAGTAGAAATTAACACGGAAAGATACTTTTGTCCATTTAATATTTTTAAATAATTACAGACCAAACAGTAAAGGCATTTTCCCAAAGGACCAAACTGACATGGGCCCACCTAAAAAGGGACCAAAACGATATTTTTCCCATTTGGATGTGACTTGGTGGCTATTTTTAGTGACCTATTTCGATCGGATTCTATCAATGGCGCTTATATACTTGGAGACTATTTAAGAAACACTTCTTGACCTAAACTAATATCACATCTCATACTACATTTTTGTTATACATTCAATATTCTAGGGTTTATCCCTTTAGGGGGAAAATGGGTAATCATGTAATCACGAGTAGCTAATTCTTGTTGATTAAGGATGAATTCTATGTTCTAAGCAAAGCTTCATTAATTAGTTATACAATTTTGTTTGAAGTTCTAATCATTAGCATTTGCTTTCACTATATCTAGGGTTTATGATTGGTTTCTAGATTGTTCAAGTGACCAATTGGTTTATTCTATTGCTAGTAGAGAGTTGATCGATCCGTACGTAATTGTCGAGCGTCTCTTACACAAGTAGAATTCGCGATACCTAGCAGGATTCTTTGGAGAAATTGTGGAATGAATACAACACTAGTAAGTGAACTGAGCGTACTGAGTTTAACTACTGGGATCAACCTAAGCTCACAGAATATAAAGTGTTCGATTGAGTTACATCTTGTTAAGCGTACCTTGACGTGGTTCAATTGGATATATTCCGGTGACTAAGCTACATACTTGTTATCTGGTGATACAAGGATTTTTGGGGATAGCTAAGCGTACCTGCTATCCTATGGTTGGTGATAAAGGTTCTTACGAAAGGTAAACAAGAATACTGATTGAGACAACATTTTTTTGATGGCGAATGATTCATAATCATCTTTTGTTTATTATTCTCTTTAGTTAATTATTAAACCAATCCCCCTTAATATTTTCCTTCTTTTATAGTTTTGCTAATCCAAATAACAAATCAATTACACATATCTCTGTGGGAACGATCCTAACTCACTATATTAAAAGTTAATTATTGGAAAATATCTTTAGTAATTTGTTGCACTTGCGACACGCACCAACATACATAAATTTTTTTTTGAAACCATAAATATTTTATAACCTTCAAAAGGTTTAAGAGTAATGTGAATACCATTTTGGGTTCGAGTAATTTGATAGCCGACTTCAGAAGAGCGTGTATCATTCCACCAGGTAGTACAAAATTATCGTTTGAAGACGCCTTATATTATACCAGCTCCTACAGGAATCTGTTAGTTTTTAAGGATATTGGGAATAATAGTTACTACCTTGAAACAAATGATGAGCATAATATAAAATATCTTTGTATTAGTTCATCTCTTTCGTGTCAGAAGTGCGTTGTATAGAAGCTTAAGGCTCTCTCCTCTGGGTTTTATCTTACGAACAATCGAATCTCGTGTTGTTATTAACCAGAGTTTTAATGACCCTGAATTATTAAAGCTTTGGCTTGACCGTCCTGGACACCCAGGTTCTACCATGATGAGTAGGAAAATACAACATGCCCATGGACATCCTTTACAAAACCAGAAGCTTCTTTTAAGCAAGGATATGAACTGTGTTGCTTTTTCCCTAGGAAAACTGATTACAAAACCATCTTTAACAAAAGTTATTGTTGAATCACCAATATTCCTGCAAAGAATACATGGTGACATTTGTGGACTTGTCCACCCATACTGTGGGCCATTTCAATACATTATGATATTGGTAGACGTATCTGCTAGATGGTCCCATGTTTGCTTATTATCAACACATAATGTTGCTGAAAATACTGGGGTACCAAGTACACCGCCAACTTTTTTCGTTCAGCAAACTGTATAGACAAAATCTAATACAATTTCAAGTAAACCAACTGAATGATCCTTGACAATATGTATATAGAGTTTATATCTCTACCTATTCTAAATCAGTATATATATGTAGACAAGAGTCCATCAACCTGATTGTTAAGAAGATTACTTGGACGATCTCAAAAATCAATATCCAAGATCAATCTAGTTGTATCCAAATAATCCAATAGGAATTCTGCCAAGTAATTAACTTGTCATCTATCTTTCAAGATACAGATTCAACAACAAACAAGTCTCGTAACCGATCACAATTAGATGGACGTATATACTAAGATTGAATACCTAAAACTTTCGTATATCCAATTATAAAGATAAAAAATTTAACGCGGAAAATAAAAAACACAAGACACCACAAATTTTGTTAAAGAGGAAACCACAATTGGAGAAAAACCCCGGGACCTCGTCTAGATTTGAACATCAAATTGTATCAAGCCGCTACAAATACTAGCCTACTATCAAAATTCGAAATGAAATATAGTTGAGATAGAATCCACCCTCCAAGCGATTTAGTTACAGTCGCAGTCCTTATGTCTCTTGAACCCCACAAGGCTCTTCGCAATTGATTCCCTTAGATGGCGTCCTTTACAGCCTAAAAGTTGTTTTAACCAAAGTGAAGACTTTTGATACCAATCTGCCTCTAACAGAAAAACCTATTTGATTTCCGTTTAAATAAAAAGATCAAGGTGAGGAAATATGTTTACAATATACAAATTAAGCTAGCAAACTTCACTAAACCAGAACATAAGACTCCCGACGAGCAACCTAGATTCTTAACCACCTCTCAAGAACAATCTTTAAAAGAACAATTAAGATCAGTTTTCAGATATCTTTAGAAATCACAAAGTCTGAGCTGAAGAGAACTTTGCGATTACTATCTATCTTGCCTGAAAGATATTACAAAAACCTCGATAAAAGAAAATCAATATCACGATACACGAATTATCAAGGTAAAGATAGTTGGACCTGACTTCACGAATTCCTAAAACCGAGTCTTTTAGTCGTAGCCCTAATTATGTTTCTCGGAGGAAACCGAGGTCTATAAAGGACGACTCTAGAATCAACTAGGACACAAAGTGTTAGGGATTGATTTTCCCCATTGAAATAGCATCTTTATTCGTAGTTTTCAAAGACTTTTGGTTGCTTAGAATTCAAGCTAAGATAACTTGGGAATCAAGCAAACACTTTTAGGTCTTGAAAATACAATAGAAAAATATACACTGTGGAGCGGTTTTGGAACCGTGTATCATGACTGTTCAGTTAAAAAAAACAGAGAAGAAGTAGAAGTTTAGAACAAGAGAAAAAATGACGAAGAAGACCCTAATTCTCGACATATACAGGGTAATGAAAATTACTAGTACATGCCTAATATTACCGAATATCGGAACTTAACCAACCGTATGGGGCCTAATTCGGTTTCGTTACGATAAGGACAAAAAGTACGTTAAGGAGTCCGGTTCCGATATCGAAAATCCGATACATCGGTTAAATCCCTATAGAATCTCGAAAAAAGATATCGGGCTTCGGATAAGAATGACATCCCTACATAATCCACTCCATCTGCTTCACCAATTAAATTGGCATATGAAACAGAGATAAATAATAAATGGGAATGATGGAAAACACACTCTTGATCAACATAAGTCTACCCATTTTAGATAAGTATCTCCTATGCCAATAACTTAACTTCTTCTGAAATCTTTGTAAAATGACATCTCATACTCCTATTGTTTTAGACTTGCTACCCAATGGAATTCTTAGATATTCTATAGAAAATGCAGTCAGACTACATCCAAAACAAGCTTCACATCCCATTGTATTTGAGCATTTCTAACAAAAACAATAATACTTTTTCTAAAATTGACTGTTAGGCCAGAAACCAACTCAAAAGTCAAAAAAATGCTTTTTAAGTTGTTCATTTGATCAACCTCGTAATTAAGAAAACAATAAGATCGTCTGCAAATTGGATATAATTTATAATGCATGCATCATCATTGTACACTGTCTTGAACCCCTCCATTCAATTCAAAGAAGCTGTTCTTTTGATCATTGAAGAAAGTAATTTCACCACCATGCGATAAACAAAAAATGTGAAATAGGATCACTTTTCTTAATCCCCTTACCACTTCTGAATAAATGAGAAGGTACCATTTATAGTCATAGAAAATCTAGTATTAGAGATGCACCATCTTATCCATCCTCTCCATCCATTGCCAGAATCTAGACATTGTACAGTCCAGACAATCCCAATTTATGCTATAAAAAACTTTTTCTAAATCCACCTTCACCACCAATCCTGCAATGCCTTTTCTCTCCCTTGAATCAATGCGCTCAAAAACAACAAGAATAATATATGTATTTGCCTATCATCTACAAAAACAACCTGAATTCAGAGATAATCGAAAGCAAAACCACTGTAAGTCTTTCGGCCAAGATTTTTTGAACCATGTAAACCACGTTTTTATTTTTATTTTTTATTTTTGATAATAAGAGAAGATGCATGTAAATCACTTTCAAAGAACACATACTCAGTTTTATATATTCGTTCTCACTATTTAACTAGAAAAATCAAATAAAGGAAAAACGTGAACCACAAGTAGGAGATTATTAGATACGACATCTAACTAGTTTCGCACCTAAAATCTTTTATGGTGTGGTACCTCATTTTTGCCATGTGCATACACACGAACATGGGAGCACTAAGTTTTGAGACTTGTCTATATTGAAGATTTTATCTCTTGCAAAACTCTTCAATTTATTTTACGGAAAATGGGTCATTTGTCCAAATACTTTTAAAACATGGTTCAAATGGACGAATAAGGATGAAATTGGATTCATCCTGACTTAAACTTAAAAAATAGTAAGAATGAAACTGGATGCATCCTGATGTAAATTAAAAATAAGAAAAAATATTTGAAAATGGGTAGGATGAAACTGTTTACATCCTGACTATTTTTACATTTTTGTTCATTTAAACAGTATCAAAATCTAAATATTATTTTCATCCAGGAATTGTTGATTTTGGTCTTTTTAACCAATTTTATGTTTATTTTATCTTCGAGAGATATCCCATGAGAGGCACGTTTTTTATATTCGTTACATTCCTTGACTGAATCACACTCATTGTAATCAAAGTTTCACGAATTACTTTTTGTAATGCTTAATATTTGGTCAAAGGAAATAATGGGTAGTTGCTAGCTGGTGGGCAATTAGTGTAATCAATAATTATCAAGTTCGATTGACTTTTTGTGTTTATTCATAAAACAATTAGGAGTCGCTCACCAGGAAATGGATGGATCGGTCGAGTTAAGAACCAATTTCCGACGTCTCAGGATGTTAACTTAGCTATAACAAAATTGAAGACAAAAAATGCTTTAGAGAGGCAGAGAGCAACAATCAAGAGGCAACTGCTCTCATAATCTATGCCATTAGTGGCTGGAGTCAAAGATGCATGCACTTTCTGGTACAGTCCAAGTAGCCCACATCATTTTTGGCTTCTCTTAAATAAAATCCACGCTTTTATTAACCATAACCCATTTAACTTTGGTCAATATATTTTTACTAATATTTGAAGTTTGGTCTTTTTTAATATTATTCATAGCCCACAAATTAGGCTAGCAAATCAGAGAATAAGTGAGAGAGTGAGTTAGTGAATCATTAATAAACTTCTACCAGAAAAAAAAAACGTTTTAGGTTTTTCTTCTTCTTTTCTGTTTTTTCTTCTTCTTTCATATTAGAGTTCATATACATGAGAAAAAAAAATTAACCTTAGAACCCTAGTTATTATTGTATACAAAGGTCATAAAATTATTATTTAATATTTGTTATCAAAATGGAAGAAAATTCATCAAGTTCTCTAACACCATCTGAAACCCTAGAAAAATCAATTGAAAACTTACTGGAAGATTATGTTGGTACCAACAATTCTACTGATACCTTGATTTCTTATAACGAGGTAATACTACAAATATTTTATCTTATTATTTAATTACATGTTGTATTTGTAATTATTGATTGTACTATTTTATTATGATTATATCTTGATTTACGTAATTAAATCATGCATATACTATACAGAATGAAAATGATGTACCAAATCATGAACAACAACTAATAAGATCGGAGCCAACATCAATTCAACCTCTTGACACGGGTTTTTTCTATTTAACAAATGCTTTTACAACCAATCAGGTATGGAATTTTGCATATTCATTTATGTTAAAAATGTAGTTATTTGATAGTTAGTATAATTAATTTTAAATATTTATTGGCCAATTATTGTAGTTATTTGAAAGTCGTCAAAACATGATTAATTGGTGTCAATCAGTCGGAAAGAAGAATCATACAGTTGTGATTATTAGAAAATCACAGCAAAAACCGAACGGTAAAGGGTCTTTCGTCATTTTCGCATGCGAAAGGTTCGCGTTGCATGTGGAGAAAATACAAAACAATTCCAAAGTGATCGATCAACACAAGAAAATAAAAAGAAGATCCGCGAGATCAAAAAAATGTGATGTCCTTTTGAATTGAGAGGTACTTGTGTGGGTGGAGTTAAATGGATTGTGCGTGTGAAAAATGGAACACATAATCATCTGGTATATGACAACCTTACTGGTCATCCTTACCCAGGGAGGTTGACACCAAAAGAGACGGATCTTTGTATTGCATTGTCACTAAGTGGAAGTACCCCCTCTCAAATATTAACTCACTTGAAGAAACTAAATTCTGATAATTGTTCGACAGCGATGACTATCTACAATTGTATGGTGCAATTCCGACTTAAACAATTAGCCGGAAGAACAAGAATTCAAAAGATTTTGAATGAACTAGAGAAGAATCGCGACTTGCATGTCCCACAAATGGGTGGAGAGGAAATTTATAAAAGAGTAACTAAAGCTCTTAGATACACTTACAGTATTGCGACAAAGGATTACTGGATGGCCTTGCCAGAGATGGGATATATTTTTGCTTCAGCATTCAACTGTATCTTTACAGTTATTATTGACAAAGGGAACAACTGCTTCTTACCTTTGAATACTGGCCCCCATAGAGATGTCAAGAATGTATTTATCTTCAATATAGATAATCGAAATTTTGTGAAGGCAATCCTCAAACCAGCAGCTCCCATTCCACCGGTGTATCCCAGATGGGAAACGTATGAAAAGAAGCGGCACTTATGTGGACTCCTTATTATGAAAGAATGCACCAAGGATGGAATGAACTTGTCCCATTTTCTGAAGTCCAAGATGGTCCCATTGAAACCATAGACCTTAGCTTAGATTTCTGCCTTTCGGATCAGAGTTCTATTATGATTCAAGTATTAAACTTTTTTGTTGAGTTACTTTCAAAGTTTTAGTTTTGTTTTGGATATTATAAGGTTATTTAAGTTTGATCTTTTTTTTACCACGTGTTTTAATCTCGTTTTATTTAAGTTTAATCTTGTTTTAATCCTTCTCTATGTTTACAGATATTTTTTCAGGGTAAATTTTTTTCCACGGAGGCTCTAATGGTCGAGAATTCCATGAATTCTCGTATACCATACCTATTGTTACTTATTTTGTTCAGGGTAACTATTTTTCACGGACCTTCTGGTGGTCGAGAATTCATTCAATTCACGACCACCTGACCCAACGAGGTTTTTTTTTCACCTGACTTTGTTAAGAACTCACGGACCCTCTGGTGGTCGAGAATTCAATGAATTCACGACCACCTGATCCAACGAGGTTTTTTTTCCACCTGACTTTGTTAAGAACTCACGGACCCTCTGGTAGTCGAGAATTCATTGAATTCACGACCACCAGAGCCAACATAATTTTTATTTTCCCCTGACTTTGAGATATCCTGGTTATCGAGAATTCCTTCAATTCACGCCCACCAGAGCCTCCATAAAGGTTTTTATGGAAATTACATGTCTATGAAAATTCTCAACTGCTCTGGTGGTTGCGGATTCTGTGTTTTCACACATGCCAGAGCCTCCGTGATTTTTTTTTTCCTGACTCTATAAATGATCTTCGCTCATATTGATAGATCATTGATCTCTTCTAAGACAACTACAACATGAGAGTACTGTGGTGTGTATTTAACTAGCTTTGTAACCTTTGTAGGTGACATGTAGTCCTCTATAGAAAATCACAATGGTTCTGGTGGTTGTGATTTCAATGTGTTCACGGCTACCAGAGCCTCCGTGAAATAAAATTTCACTGACAACTACCAGAGCAACACTTCCAAGACATAGAATGTCAGTAGAACATTAAAGACTAATATTACAAGTGAAAAAACAGCTTAACATTAGATATAGATTCAAAATAAATGTGTACTGTGTTTGAATTCAATCCCAAAGGCAAAAAATAAAAAAAAAAACTAAACTAGTTACTTCTTGTGTTTTTTCTTATTTTTTTCTCCATTCGTCAACAAATTAATGACAGGGATATCATCTTCTGAAGCAGAAAAAAGATGTGAGCTTTGAGGGTTATCGTAATTTTTGAGCATCGAGATTAAACAAACTTTTTTCGAAGGGATTATCGGCTCATCTTCAGCTCCAGAGCACTCTGCAAAATTCAAAATAATTCTCATGTTCCGTTTCCGCACATAAAGAAAACCAAAATAAGTAGGGGAAGCTTACCTAATAATCAAGGAAATAAATAAGAAATATAAGTAAAACATTTCAATATAACTTACTATATGTGCAGCTGGGATTGTTCTCCTTGGATAAAATCTTTGGCAGGAATCCTAGAAAAAAGGTTAGCAACTCGGGTGTGAGACACTTTCGAAAACCAATCCATGTACCCATCCTTGCTATCCCATGGGTTTTCACCCTGGATTTTAAAATATGATCGGGTATCAAACTCTTTTCCCATACACCCCAATTATGCTCGTTCAAGTATGGATAATAAGACCGGAAGCTTTTAGGTTTCGAAACAGTTTGATTCCTATCAAGGAAAACGCCTCTAGGAATATCTTGGATGGCACCAAATTTCCTCAGTACTCTATTTGGATTATGCCACTCAACAATCCCAAAACATCGAATCGCTCCTATGTAATGACCAACTTGATAAACCGAACCATATCGAATTATGTTATAGGGATCCCATGTTACTTTATCTTTCGAAAGTCATCAAGTGCTTCACGCAAGTCAGCCAATTCAATTTCAAGGTTTCTTTTGTTGAGTTGTTAGTTCTACCACGTATAGAGACGCTCGAGGATGACATTCTTCATATCCACTATTTTGGTATGCCTCTGAAGAATCGGGAAGTGATCATACACCCATACCTAGTGTAATTAAAATACATTAAATAGTTTCAACAGTAACAATATATTGCAGAAAAAGAAATAAACCAAAAAATAGTTAGCTGAAGCACAGTCATACAACCAGCCATGGAATAAATCTCACTTCTTGAACCTTGACCCAATTGATTATACAACCAAGCCAAGCAAGTTGTGGCCCAGGAGTAAGTATTAACTTTGTCTAAATCTTCTAAACATTTGAAGAAATAAGCATAAACACTTCCACCTGATTTATCACCGCATATGATTGAGCCGATTACATAAAAGAGGTATGCTCTAACACATTGCTCCTTTCTGTTTTTTGAATCCTTCTCTGGTGGAGTATTTATTATCCTCTAATTTATTTCAATTATTTCACAAGATATATTGTAATAAATTAAGTTATTTTTATTAATTAGGAATATTCTAGAAATATAATTAATAATGTAAGGATTTTATTAGTTTAGAAATATCTTTTATTTTAGGTAATAGTTTTGGAAATAATTAATTGTTCGGTAGAGTTATCTATATAAGGAGCTCTATGTTTTAGTATTAGAAAGTTTTTGATGAATTGAAATTATCTCTTAAAATTAGACATGTTTCTCATTCTTAAAATTATCTCTTAGTCAATTAAGCTTCGATTTATTTTCTTGTTGCTTCGGGGTTCCACATAATGCCCCTTCTTTCTTAATTTCTGCCTCAGTTTTTCCAAGAGTTCTTTTAATCAAATCAAACATAAATTGCGAAGTCATAGTCTTACCCGAGTATACTGTATAAACTTCTTCTCCTTTAGAAGGTAACCCGGTGATGCGCTCAACATCCTCAATTGTTGGAGTCATTTCACCAAAAGGTAGATGATACGTATTGGTCTCTGGATACCAACGCTCACGAAATACATTGATAAGAGCGCGATCAATCTTATGATGGCCATACTTGATTAACGGATAGAAACCACTGTTTTGCACATACTCTTGAACTTTTGCATATTCTTTATCAATTGGCCACATTATTTTTACCATGTCTTGGTGTTGATGGATATTCAGCAACGACCTTGGGTTTTTCCTTGGATTCTACCAAACGAAAGAACAAATTATACACAAAAGAGTAACTAACATTTACAACAAAAATATTAAAATAAAAAATGAAAAAAATTAACATACCGAGTTTTCCCATACTACTCGTGCAATGTGGTCGCCAATGTGGTCTCCATAATAGCATAGAAGATGTGGATCAATCGGTTGTCCGGGGCTGTCACTTGCTTCAACCACCATTTTTTCTTTATACTCTATATTACTGTCCTTGTTATTATGCTCTTCATCATCATTATCATCGTTCTCGTTGTCATGCTCGTAGCTAGTTATCTCTGCATCATCCTTATCATTATTCTCGTCATCAACCTCATCACCTTTTGTTTCATGACTATACTTAGTCTCATCATGTTCATCCCTATCACTTTCTTCCACTGTATCTTCATCTATCTCATCCGCAACTTCTTTACTTGGTGGTCGATCACCCCTTCGGACAGAATATGAGCCCATTCTTGTCGTTCTTTTCGTAAACCTAAAACAATAAGAAGGAAAATTAAATTATATTTAATGCCACATATCTACTTAATATCAACAAATTCTATTGTCACATATCTACATAAAAAGGGAACTTATTGCAGAACAACTTTTGAAACGATTTAATCATTTGAAGGGCTATCACTACTGCCGTAATATAAAAACTTTCAGCTTACACAGGGAACGTCAACACTGACCATTTGCACAGATAAAAATCACCTTACATCTGACTGGTACACAATCCAATTGGCAAGTAATTGTATTTGATGGCAAAAACAAATAAAGATAGAATGCAAAAAGGTTTAACAAACTTCACGACAAAAATAGAGCCAGTAAAACTAAATTAAATAAATTATACAATTTTATCTGATTTAGATAATTTATCAAACACCTGGAATGCAATCCTAACACTAACAAGCCAAAACTAAAAAACTTTGATAAAACCTTCAAATTACAAATTCATTGTGTACCAATTGTTCTACAACTAATCAATATAATCTCAACCCAACAAAAATTCTTACCTAAACATCAAAACACCATAAACAAGGACTCTTCTCATTTGGGTTTCAATTTAAATTCTTAAACATTTTGTACAACTAACCTTGAACTATCTTGTAACGTTGATTTGATTCTTTATGCATTAGTTCGTCTCATGATGATTTGACCGATTTTTTAACAAATTTTGATTATTTTTTTTAGGGTTTATGGTTAGATGTCGTGATCGGCCTGTTTAATGGAACATGATTTGTGAATACCGTGTCTAGAATTTAGTTTTAGTAACCGAATCAATTCAGCTGGATCGGTTCTATGATAACTCAACTCAACTCAACTCACATCTAACTAGCTATCAATTTTTGCTAACACGGTTGGGCTATGATACGGGCTATGATTAATAAATTGAAAAATATTATGGACTATGGTTAATAAAAGCGTTGGACTATATTTAAGAGAACCCTCGTTTTTAAGCAAAAGAAATTAAAAAAAATGTGTCGAAGAACCAAAAGTTAGCAACACACCAAATCACGACTGCTAGTAGTGACATATTTTTCCATCACAGTGCAGAAAAAATTGGTGACTTTAACGCATTATTAATGGCTTTAGCTGAAAAGAGAAGAGTACTACTGCTGATAAGTCAGCTTGGGAAACTGCTGATCACTGGTCAACTTTAAGTTGATAGTGATGTAAAAGGTGGCTCGGCTCAACTCAAGCATTTGGTCTATCTATAGTCTACATTGCTGTTCCCGCTAGAGAAGTTGGATTCTTTTTTATTTCTTTTCTTCTTTGGGGTGGAAATTAGAGAAGTTAAGACTTTCAGACAATCTTATGAGGAGCCTTGTAAAATTAACAAATCACTCCCCATCAACACGGCATGATAAAAAAAATAAAAAAATCTCATGATAATAATAATGTACATAACACAACAAACACTATTATTAAGAAGGCCATAGGTTGGATAATTGAAATAGAATATAAACATCCACCTGCTCCACAGAGTCCACCCTGACCCACCCACTCTTTGGAAGGAGGAGCTACCCAGAAGAGAAACAACAAGAAGCAGAGATTCACGAGTCTCTCTTCGTAGACTCTCCAATCTCTAACACTAGATTCAAATACTGTCTAAGTTAATTGTTAGATAGACATAAATCTTTTCTTACTCCTTATAAAAATTTGCTATATATATAGTGAACTCAATTACTCAGAGAGAAACATCGAGAGAGATGGCGACGATGACAAACGGTGAAGCAGGCAGCATGAAAATCCCAAAAATCAAGTTCACTAAACTTTTCATTAACGGAGAGTTCGTTGACTCTCTTTCAGGTATCATTCGATTCTCATCTACTCATTTTGGTTTCTTTATGCTTCTCTCGTACACTCTGTTTTTCGTCTTGTTTGCTAATTGAATCGGTAATCCTTCATTTATCTGCTTCATTTTTCAATTTCTGAGAGATTTTCATCAAAAATCCAGGAAACAGATTCGATACTGCTGATAATTAACATGTCACTGAATCATTTGCATACACTTCAGGCACATTATAGTATTCAACTCCGATTTTTGTTACAGGGGAGAGTTAAAATGAGATCTAGAGAGAATAAAAGTCGCAATTCATTCATTAATACAAATATTTATTTGAGTCGTCGTAAATTTTTTACATTCATAGTCAAAATAACTTTGGCGGTTTCATATTTCACCGGCACCGCTGCCGTCGCCGTGACCCAGATGGAATCATCTGTTGTTTATCAAATCAAATACTTTATTTCTTTGCCAATTTGACCAGGGAAAACACTCCACGTATATGATACAGCAGGAGTTTCGTCCTTTGTTTTCGGAATGTGGATAACCTTTAGAGAGAGTGTAGGAAGCCGACTCCTCACTCACCTACCTAGTCCTACCAAAAAATATTTATGTCCCCTGTAAATTATCACGTGTTAGTTACCTTACCCAGTGATGATCACATTGATTGACACGGAACGGTTGAAAACTTGAAATGATATCAACAGGTATCAAATTAAGTGGGGGTGTATCAAAATTATAATAAGACAAAACAAATTTTCATATTAATCTTGGTATACCCTACTAAACATAACACTCCATCCTCGGCCTTGAATGATATGAGTACTTTCTTTCACATATTAATCTTTAGAACATCCACAGTGGGCGACTAAACCCAAATATTTGGTTTATTAACGAGACGTAGTGGGACGGACTATCGATTAAATCCTGACCATCGATTAAATCCCAGACTATATTTGGTCTGGGACCAAGACTAAACCCAAATTTAATCGCGCGGGACCTGAAGGCTACGCCCCACACCAGGCGTACATTTAGTTTACGCCCCACACCAGGCGTGTTTTTAATCTCAGCGCGATTCATTTTTTTTTCAATTTTGTATGGGGCGGGGCTTTACACCTCCGCCCCATAAGATGACTTTGAAATATTAGTGGGACGGGCGGAGATTTAATCCTCCGCCCCAATTTTTTTTTTTTTTTTTTTTTAATAAAACAACGGGCGGACGTATAGTCACACGCCCCACATCAGGCGAATGCACAGTGTTACGCTCGATCAAATTTAGTCTTCCACCCGTAACGTCACACACCAGACTAAACTCAAATTTGGTCGTTTTTTTTGGTCTTTGATCTTTGGTTATACTCGCACCACTGCAGTTGCTCTTAGGGAGAGTATAAAACTTGTAATTTTGACTATGGCTGAGTCAGAGGGTCGGTCCTATTTTATGTCAAAAAGTAACGATCTTATTATTATTGTTTTCTGGTAGAAGATTGCCTTACCTAAAAGTGATACTAGTACTAATTTGTGCAACGTCATTGCTGATTTTATTTGGTCTGAATTTTGACTACATGATGTCAAGAATAATAATTAATTAATTAATGGCACCCTTAATTATTATTTTTTTTATCATAATTATTAACTTTGTAAAAAAGTAAGTGATCGAATATTTTTGAGAAAGAAATTGTTTATATCCTGGTTATTTTTACATTTTTGTCCATTTAAACTGTATCAAATTTTACATGTTTTTTTCACCCATAAATTATCGTTATTGAATTTTGTGAATATTTTTGAGGAGACATGGCCTTATACCGGAATTTTTTAAATTCTTGTGATCAAGATTAGGGAGCTGTCAATGTTACTTAGAGTAATGTGTAATTCTAGGAAAATTAATGTTACTTAGACTTTTGTGGATAACCTAAGTACACAATTAATGGTCTGTCCCGCAATGTTGCAGTATGATTTGATGGCCAACTGTATCTGTTTTAATGGCTAAACACATAATTTGATTAAAGTGAATATGAACTCGAACCTAACTAATTAATATTTCAATCTAATTTTTCTCTTCTCATACTAGGCAAGACATTTGAAACGATTGACCCGAGAACAGGAGAAGTGATAACGACAGTTGCAGAAGGCCAAAAAGAGGATGTTGATTTGGCCGTCAAAGCAGCTAGAGAAGCATTTGATCATGGAAAATGGCCTCGCATGTCTGGCTTTGTAAGCTCTCTCTCCACAACTTATGTGCAACACTATTTAATTCAAAGTATCTAATTCTTGTTTTCCAAATTCCCTTGAATGATGATTTAGGAAAGGGGAAGGATACTGATGAAATTCGCGGATTTGATAGATGAAAACATAGAAGAAATAGCTATTCTTGATACGCTAAATGCTGGAAAGTTACTTCATCTGGGGAAAATACTAGACATCCCACAGGCTGCCAATACTCTTAGGTACTATGCCGGTGCTGCGGATAAAATCCACGGAAAGACTTTAAAGTTGTCTCAACAGATGCAAGGCTACACATTGCTTGAGCCAATTGGTGTTGTTGGACATATCATTCCATGGAACTTCCCGTCTTCCATGTTTGCTATGAAAGTTGGACCAGCATTAGCTGCTGGATGCACCATGATACTGAAACCTGCTGAACAAACACCTCTTTCAGCACTGTACTACGCTCATCTCGCCAAATTGGTAAGCTTTCGTCCCTCTGCACTATGTTTACTATATGTCTACCGCAGTTTAATATGTGTGTTGTGCTGCCTTTTATCAGGCTGGTATCCCAGATGGAGTGCTAAATGTTGTGAACGGATTTGGAAGCACAGCTGGTGCGGCCATTAGCTCTCATATGGACATTGATAAGGTGAGGTCTCCCTCTATCTCTATCTCTATGTTCACGGCGAACTTGAATTTTGAATTAGTATGTCTTGGTGGTTTCAGGTAAGTTTTACAGGGTCGACAGAAGTTGGTCGAATAGTAATGCAGGCGGCAGCTACAAGCAACTTGAAAGTTGTATCCCTTGAATTGGGTGGAAAGTCGCCTATTATAATCTTTGATGATGCTGATTTTGAAAAGGCTGTTGATCTCGCACTCATGGGTATTCTATTTAACAAGGTATAAACTTTTTCTCCAGTTTAGGATTCACTTTACTAAATGCAGTTCAAAGAATATAACTTTGGTAATGCAATGTCTCTGCAGGGAGAAATATGTGTTGCCGGGTCTCGTGTTTATGTTCAAGAAGGAATTTATGATGCATTTGTTAAGAGGGCAGCTGAAAAGGCGAAAACTTGGGTCGTTGGTGACCCTTTTGATCCTAGTTCTCAACAAGGACCTCAGGTAAAATACTTTTCACTTTGGGACTGTATAGGTAACTTTTTTGTACATAGGACAACAGAAATACTTACTGAGGTATGAATGTCATACTTGCGTGTATATATATCTAATTTGTTGTTTGGCTGATGCGCGCAGGTAGACAAGAAACAGTTTAACAAAATCCTTTCGTACATTGAGCAAGGCAAGAAAGAAGGAGCTACATTGGTAACTGGTGGTAAAGCAGTTGGTGAGAAGGGATACTACATTGAACCCACAATATTCACCGATGTTAATGTAAAATCTAACTATTTTTTTGTCTCCGTAAATTTGTGCATTATTTTTAGCTGTAACCATGCATTACATTGCAAGAGTTTTTGCTAAATCGTGCCAACTTTCTTTTCTGTTTGCCAGGAGGACAATCTAATAGTGAAGGATGAAATATTTGGACCTGTCATGTCTCTCATGAAGTTCAAGTAAGTGTACACAACCTTCTGGCCGTTCAAAGTTATGTTCCAGTTACAGCTTGCTGCTGCTAAATTTACTATGAAATACAAATATCAGACTGTATTTTAAACACTTATTTGTCTACAACATTTTTGCAATTACAGGACGGTGGAGGAAGCAATAGAGAGAGCTAATAAAACAAGATACGGATTAGCAGCTGGAATTGTAACCAATAACCTCAACATCGCAAACACAGTTTCAAGATCGATACGTGCAGGTGTGATTTGGGTTAACTGTTACTTTGCGTTCGATCGCGACTGTCCTTACGGTGGATATAAAATGAGTGGTTTTGGAAGGGATTTGGGAATGGAAGCTCTTGAGAAGTACCTTCAAACAAAAGCAGTTGTAACACCAATCCATAATTCTCCCTGGCTCTAAGCCACAATTATGGGCACAACTTTGCACAATAAATGAGTTTGACGAATAATATGTAATGCTTGTGTTATCTGTTTGAATCCAGTTTGTATGCTTGTCTGGTTAATTTTACATAATGATGTTTGCTTTTTATCCTTGCAATGCATATGCATTCAATAATGGAAATTTCCAAGTTGGGAAGCAATGGTTTTCAGTGTTTAGCACTACCCCTATTTTGTGCATGCTCTCCGACGAGTGTTCACTTCAGATCAGTTGGCAAGTTTCTTCATTCTTCTGGGCCGAAGACTCGTTATAAACTAGGCCCAACCTTATATGGCAACACGTCTGATATCTGAAGAACTCTATGGTCTCAAGTGCTTTAAGGATCGAACCATAATATTGGGCATACCAAAAACTTTATAGGCATACAAAGTCATTTTCCTAACCAGGGTGTATTGATAAGGGGTGTCTAATGGGTATGCAATGACCTATACACCCTTAAACACTTCGAAAATATTGATTTATAGGCTTTAGGTTCGGCTGACTCGTGTTGATGAGTTATCAGCCGAACTTCCCGCTGTAGACTGAATTCTTTCGATCTTGTTTTGATCATAACTTCTTCGTTCAATGTCGGAATGACCTCATTCTTTTTGCGTTATCTTCGTATTTTCATTCTCTTGAAGATGAAGATAAAATCTACTTGATTTTAATGGGTTAAAATCTACTTGATTTTAATGGGTTAAAATTTACGATTTTCATTATATAAGCTGAACCATTAACATTTTTTATTCCTGAACTCTCAGGAATAGGTTCGGCTTACATCTATGAGCTGAACCAACCCATTGATGAACAGTTCGGCTTACATCTATGAGCCGAACCTCACATAATTTTTCTTCCAGATCACACAGGACTAGGTTCGGCTCATTATGATATTTTTAAACAAGCCGAACAGTTGGTTCGGCTCATAACAATAACACTTTCAGCTTGCCGAACTGTTCATTAGTTGTCAATATCCAGGTTTCAGATCAAGGTTCGGCGCATAATTTAGGTGAGTTGTGAGCCGAACCTAGGTTCGGCGCATAATTTAGTTGCGTTGTGAGCCGAACCTAAGTTCGGCGCATAATGTTGTTGTTTTTTAAGCCGAACGGTTCTTCAAATTTTCAGCCTGAAAGTGTATATGAACAGTTCGGCTGATACGATTTTCATTATATAAGCCGAACCATTAACATTTTTTATTCCAGAACTCTCAGGAATAGGTTCGGCTTTCTAGGAAAATTTTATACAAGCCGAACTAGTGTCTAGCAAATGTTCGGCGCATACCTAAACAGTTTCAGTTAGCCGAACTGTTCATAAAGGGATCGGTTCGGCTCATAAATGTAAGTCGAACCTTTTCATCCTCCAATGGTTTGGGAATCATTGGTGTATTTGATGTGCATTTTCCTAGGTTTTTTTAGATGATATATGACCCTCCTCATCCTCCATTGAATCAAGAATTAGAATTTTCTCACTTTCTCTTTCTCTCCTTCTTAACCAAACCAAAATTTTGATTTTTTTTCCTCAAATTTTTCATCTAAACAACTCTTATAATTCTGAAAATTATTTTAATCACTAAACAAAATATTTAATCAATAATCAAGATTATTAACACTAATACGTAAAGGGCAGATTTGCCATTAAAAAAAATTGGGTTAAGGGGTTATCTGATTTTGCTATTTCACAACCTTTTTTGTCTTCATTCAGTATGCCTTGGAAGATTTTGGTATGCCCAATATTATGGTTCTAAGGATCGGGGGAAACTTGATGGGTTTCTTTTCTTCTCTTTTAATTAGTTTGGAACTTTTTATGAATTATTTGTTTTTTCCTAACTTACTATGCGGAACAAATTTAATCTATCTCCTTTCAATACGTGTTTGCTGTCTGTGCTCTCTTTAATGGCGTTTGCCTTTTTTTCATGTTGTGACCATTGCGTTTGCATAATTTTATGAAGGCTTGTGTTGGAATCAATGGTAACTGGAAGAGAAGAAACAAAAAACCATGGAAACTCAGTGAATCGGTGCATATCCTCGTTCTGCCAATTACTCCATTCAAAAAGATTCAAATTTAGAAGAAACAGTCTCGGCTGGGAAATCAGTATCCTAATTTTTCTCAATTTGTTAATTGCCAATCGTAGCAGCACCGGTTGAGACTTGTAAAACGACGTCCAAGTTAATGTCTAATAAATATATAGAAAGAGTAATATAGTTGGTCTAGTGCTTATACATTTGTCTCTAACGTATCCTCAAAATCTGGTCATGCCAAATGCCCCATATTTTGTTTGAAAATCTATAAATGATGCTGAAAATTCCAGATATTTCTAAAAATCTCATGTAAATAATTTTCTATATTTGATTTAACCGCTTTAAGCTTATATAGTAATTATTAACATAAATTGTGCCAGCTAGATTTGTTTCATTGTGTTATACTTTAATTTATTTTTATTTTTTTTGTAGGAGATCCCCAAAGATTGGTAGTCTATGATAGTAATAGGTGTTGTATACAGATCATGTCAGATGAGCAGTGACGTAATTTTTTCCGCCAAGGAAATCTCCCTCGATTGCTAGTACTATTGTTCGTCAGCCATATGTTCTGATGTTCTATTTTGCTAGTAACTCAAGTCATGTCCACCACCTGATTGCGTCGAGGCCTCAAACACACTCTTTCATTCGTTTCTCGTATCATCAAGGTGATGC
Source organism: Papaver somniferum (assembly GCF_003573695.1). Classification (NCBI taxonomy): domain Eukaryota; kingdom Viridiplantae; phylum Streptophyta; class Magnoliopsida; order Ranunculales; family Papaveraceae; genus Papaver; species Papaver somniferum. The sequence goes on from NC_039359.1 coordinate 87,694,113, forward strand.
ACGAAATAAGGTTTTCCTTTTGATTAATTATTAAATAAGGTTTTATGTTTAGGTAATTCTTATTTACTTAAGCTTAATCAATTTATTTGGCATCTCTTTTGTATGAATTTTTCATGCTATAAAGGAATATTTAAAGAGTTATTCAGATTGAGATTTTGTTTTTATCTTTGTAAAACTATGCAATTTTCCATTCTTCTAAAAAATCATAGTAGAAAAACGGAACACCTCATTCCTTGTAATTCAATCAGTAAAATTTCATTTCCCCATTTCTTTTTATCTTTCTATAACCATTTCCATAACAATCATAAATCCAAATAAAAAAGACTCAATTTGATCCTAACTTTTCTGAATGCATTTTGATATCTAAAGTAGAATTGAGAATTCATTCAAAAATATTTCAACTGAAAGCTGAGAGTGTGTTATTAATCGATGATGTTATCTTATTGTTATGTTTCTCTATAACGTTTCTTGATAATTTTGACTGGAGCAGATAAGTTTTTGTAAAACGTAAGAAATCCTATGATCTTTATTTATATTTGATGGGTAATAAACTAAAGTATGTTACAATATTATTATTTTTTTAAGTATTATTTTTTTTAATTTTCAGTGATGTGGTTGCTAAAGTGTACCTAGATTTCTTGTACAACCAATCAATTTTAATGTATTAGATGTTTGAGAATTTTAATGTATTAGATGTTTGAAAATGTGTACTTATTCCTGAGAAATTTTAGTCTATCGAGGAATTTTGCATATCTAAGTTTCACTATCTTAAAGTTCCCGCTCTACCAATAAAATCATCACTAAGCAAATGGATTATTTCTTAAAGTTGCATATCTAACTTCCAACCTCCATTGTTCTTGCTGCACCGGCTTTAGCCAAACAGTTTGCACCAGCTTAATGTCTTCTTAATTATCCTCTTATTGACATCCAAGTCTATTGTTATCTTTTCCTCATTACGATTTATATTGGTTATACACGATTTACATGGGTTTCATGTTTTTTTTACACAATTCTCCAATAATTACAGAGAATGACTTAGTTTTAATTTTATATTGTGGATCTAGCTAGAATTTTGGGATTCTGAAGATTTTTTGGGTGTTTTTTTGTGAATGGAGAATGCAATATAAAAATCAAATGCCTGTGTAGTTGTAGTTGGTGATCGTGGAACTGGTAAATCGCAATTGTTTATTCAACCCCACATTTATTATGGTTCAATACTTATAAGAACTCCATTATTATAAATATTTTATTAGCATTTAGTTTCTCATCATCAATAATAGGCTTAATTATTTTATTTTTTATTTTTTTGTGATTCTAATTATGATGGAACTAATAATAGGATTATACGTAAAATTCTTCTCTGTTCGGAGGCTGGAGAGTTTAGGGTTTGAGTTTCTGCAATATTGATCAATCTAATGCGTAGATCAGCATAATATATGACCACTGAAGATCTCTCGGATAGAATCATGCCGGGCCTATAGTGATTAATAATGGGGTCATCTCTTGTTTTTTACTGAGATTTGAAACCTCTTGTTGTAGTACTCATATCTATACGACGCATTAGAAGATCCATCGACGCCAGAAGGGAAAAGAAAGATTTCTAAAGTATCAAAGACAACAAAGGTATTTTTTTTATTTTGAAGAATTAGAGATGTAATTGTAGTTATTACTGATATTATAATGTATTTGTCATGGTACCTTTTAGTGATTCATATTATAATGATGATGTTGATGATAATGAAGGTGTTGAATCTGTTAATAATGATGATATCGATGCTGAATTTTTTACTGATGACGAATATTATGATGTTTACCGTCCACGATATCATTACTGCTTCTGTGGTGAGGAGTGTGAATCAGACGACTCTACTAAAGACTATGAGCATGTAAACCCATTGTCGTCGGTTCATCTGAAAAATCGGTACGAGCTACTGTTTGACGATGATGAGGATGAAAATAATATGTCTACGTTATATAATGCTATTTGTAATGAGAATAACTACGAGGATTATGAGGTGTTTTAGAATATGAACAACAAGAAATGTGTTAAGAAAACATGTAAGAGTAAGGTGATTGAGAGTGATCCTAAGAAAAGTAGGTTGTCTCTGTACAAAAAAAAGAAGAAGTGGATAAATTCTTGGTGTAACAATGGTAACAATGACAAGAAGATGTTCTCGGTACATGTAGATGGTTTTTTTCAGAAGAACAAAAAAGCAGGATATGGAGTTATTGTACGATATCATTCTGGTTTTCTGCTAGTTGCTTCTGTTGAGGTTGAAGAAAAATCAGTTTCAACACTGTATCATGAGTTGCAAGAAGTTAATAGAGATTTAGAACTTGTTAGAGCATTGCTTGGCTTAACTTGTTAGGAAAGACTCCCAGAATTAGGAGATCCTTGAAAAAGGAAAATAGCTCAAACTTGCTTTGAATTCAAGCCACCTTTGCGTAGCTTTCAAGCTACATTGTTCACTATAAATAGAGAGATCGTACATATTACACTTTTTATCCCTTGGAAAATTGGTGTAAGATTCATAAGGTTGTTTTCCACGTCTTTTGTTCTTCGTGAACAAGAGTGAGATAACAAGAGTGGAAAATTGGTGTAAGCTTCATAAAGTGATAGTACCTCTTTTCCAAATACGGAGATAGTAAGATGGTAACTTACAATATACCAAAAGAAATTCTAAGGAAGATAAATAAATAAATACTTGAAAATCAAAAAATCAAACACGGTAATTATTACAGTAATTGAATCATCTAATCAAATAGAGACTAGAATAATACCAGGGATGAAATTCTTGCAAATAGATTTGCAACCCAATTCATTTCTTATTAGTATGTTTTTTTTATAGTAAGCCTTTATTTTCCATTACTAATATCAGGAACATCAATTGAAGGTTACATAGAGATCAAGTACATTAATTAATAGAAAAAAAACAAAACAACATACCTGAATTAGTAAATATTCGAATAATCTGACAAGGAAAAGAGGAGAAAAATCAAAAGAACTATCGATTGCATTGGAGAAAGGATGATCTTCAAGGGATAACCCTTACCATTAAATAGGTTTTTTTCTTCATTAAGACTTGCTCCATTGAAAAGAGCAGTATGCTCAATATCTTGGCCGACGATTTGAAGTATCTGATGACTGAAAATCACCATTAAAGTGAAGGCGAGAGAATCACCATTAACGGTAAAGGATACAAGCACTTAAAGTGTGACCTAGCTAATCATTCATAATTGGTTGGGACGCCGTTTAAATTAGACCGATCTCAAACCAAAAAGACGAAAAAAAGTGTTTCCATTCATTTCTCGTGTCGTAAGGTGTTGACTTAATCCCACAACAAACACAACCCTCGTGTTTAGTTGCCAAAATTGAGTCTGGAACCCTGAACAAAATGAAAACCTAAAAAGATAAAAATACAACCACTAAATAAATAAAGCATAGCTTATTACTAAAACTTAAAACGAATTAAAATTTTCTTGCCGAGGTCTAGTCCCAAATGGACTAGATCTGAGTAAGAATATGAACCAGACTAGGTTATTATTTTCACTTTTGAGAGAAGAGAGAAGAAAATGGAGAAAGAGGCTTTGGAACCCTATTCTAATTTCTATATTTATATTTCTTAATATTTGTTTACCGTAAATATTTATCCACGTTCGGATTTTTAATCTTTATTTCATCCTAATCATTTAATTTTTTTATTCTTTCATGTCTAACTAGTTTATTTTTCTCCCCCGTTTTCATCACAAAAATGTTAAATGGGGAATATGATATTCGTGTTCATCCCAGTTGTGGTCATGGCGTTTACTACTATTGGTGTGTTGCTTGTTGAAGCTCGAGATTTCTTGTGTTTGCTTTCGTGGAATATTAAGCTTGATTATAAGCTTTTAGGACATGTTGTCTCAATACCGTTTCATGAGCTCAATTGTGAAAACCAGAATTCAAACTTTTAGAATAATTCAAATTTCAAAAAGCCGTTACGCGTGAAGAGTCAATTACCTTTTTTTTTTCCTTTCCTAGTTAACAAATTTAAAACTCATTCTTTCAAACAGAATTTCTTGCAGAAAATTTATTAAAAATCCTAGATTATATGTATGATTTTTATCCACCTCAACAACATAACAATAGCAGATTTGAGTATCTAATATTAAATGCTCAACCACCAATATATTTTAGGATTGTAGCAGCCATTCTATGGCTCTATTAGGAACCCTCAAAACCTTAGACTAAATTTCACAATGGCCTCCCAAAATGATGTTTCAAAAGTTATTAAAACGAATGAGGTCTCTCATATCACAAACAGACTAAACAATATGAATCTGAATTATGGTGAGAAATCATTAGAAATGATGGTTCACTCAAATGGATAATTTGCTGAAGAAAATGATAATTCTAGTTTAATGCTCTAAAAAAAAGATACTTCCCAAACTCTTATCTTCTCCATATAATTCATAAATCAAATGCTACAAGGGCTTGGAAGAGCCTTAGCGAGGAAGTGGATTTCATCAAAAAAAACTCATCCGAGAAAATGAAAAACATTTTAAGGTTTGGGAGGACAAATAGTAATAATAAAATAATACATTTAGTATATTCCATAAATCTCCCTCCATCAAACTCCTACGAGTATCCAGAATCGTGAAAGTATAAATGCTAAAGCTATATTTAGCTTTTAGCTTTATCTTTCACCAATTTTCAATACAAAAATGATAGATGCACCGAAGTTTTACACTTCAATATATATCGAGCTCTAATAGCAGTGGCCCTCTGCTAAACTCCAGTGGTGGCGAGGCCACCATCTCCATTTCAGCTTCGGGACAAAACGAAGTGCAAATTTGGGTCAATTTAGAACCGCCCTTTTCGTATATTGGTGAATGAAATAGCCAAATCCACACGGTAATTATACTAGTGTTCCATTTCAAATGTTAATTTGAAATCCATTTAGGCTTATTAAATGGGTTTGTTTGAGTTCACACGTTTGCCTAGGTTGGACGTTAATTATACTTGTTTCTGAAATTTTTGGGAAGAAGATTATAATTAGGAGTGCACATATCCTACTCATACCCGCCAAATCTATCCTACCCTACCCGCCAGTTTTTTAACCATATCCTATCCTATCCACTATTTGGCGGGTAGGGTGGCGGTAAAGATTTTCTTAACCACCAGTAAACCGGTAGGGTGGCGGGTATAGACCATATCCTACCCACCCTACCTAGGGGTGCATATACCCTATCCATACCTGTCAACCCTACCCGCCAGTTTTTTAACCGTATCCTACCCTATCCATTATTTGGCGGGTAGGGCTGCGGATAAAGATTTTCTTAACCGCCAGTAAACGGGTAGGGTGGCGGGTATATGCCATATCCTACCCACCCTATCCGTTGTGAAGCCCTAATTATAATTAGTCTGAGCTCGAATGCATTTTAAAACTGCACGTGATTTCAGACGAATGTATAATCCCATTCCCCGCCCCGCCATATTTGGTGAAAGCCAAATTTGATCGCCAGATTGACTGCCCCCTTTTCAGCTGTATCTTCACTTTTACGTTTTTTACATCCTCACACTCCGCTTCAAATTTTACCCAAGTTGCGGATGCACCAAGTCCTAGTGTCCAGCAGCAGTCTAATGAGGTAATCATGATGTCATAAAAAGAAAAAAAAAAGCGTTAGTGATAAATTTGCATTCATCTTTCTAGAAGAACAAAAGATAATACTGAAAATTCCCAGTGTGGGTCCGATGTAGCAATATCTCTTGGAACCAAAGACAATTGTTCCGGGTTAGAATTCTTGTTCCGTAGGGCAGCAGTACTTTTATGGTCTCGTTCGTCATTATCAGCGTCAGTATAAATAGGTTTTCGAACCGACACCATATTCAAACAAGTGATCATCATCATCCGATATTCAGATAACACCAAATTCCCCCACAAAATCCAGAATACGATTCCACTGCTTATTGTCTATATACGGAGGAGGATAAGAGAGCACTAGAAATCAATTCCTCAAGTGAAATCAAAACAGAAGAAATGGAGGCTAAGCCGACTGATATCACCAACGAAATCCCAGAAATCAAATTCACCAAGCTTTTCATCAATGGAGAGTTCGTTGATTCTGTTTCAGGTAAACCCTATTGCTTTTGCAACTTTTTGTTCATGCTTTTAAGGACACTTTTAACTCGATATCTACTAGTCCACGAGCGGTAATAAGTATAGCCGCTGCAAGAAACTCCCAAACGGGAGATTCTAAATCGGAATCGAACCATAGTTTTAACACCCCCGGCCACTCGTCTGTCTTCTATAGTATGTTTTGTGATGTTCGAGCTGAAACAAGTCGGAGACATGTCACAATCTGTTCTGAAATTTTAATCTGTCAATAATAATCTTGTGATTCGTGAAAAAGTGGAACAAAAAATTACTTTATAAAAAAGTCCGACTGTCTAGGGCGTATCTAGCGTGTTCGACCCTTCATTTTTCTAGAGATTTGCATTCACTCCTTACGATTATTTTTTGCCGGTGTCAACCCAAGGGCGTTTTACGGCATGCACCAATATGCCCGTGCAAAATGTCACGGTTCACAAGTTATTGGCAAATTCATCTATAGATCAAACCTCCTCGGCGAAAGTCTGAGTACTTTGATGATGGAGTTTGTTCGCATAAAAAATGGCTAACTTTAAGCCATGATCGAAAGAATGAAAAAAAGCAGTTGTTTGTTACTTTTCATTTCTTTTTTGCTGCTTAAAGTCAGCATATGGCAAAAATGAGGTCCCCAAGGGAGAAGAAGACTTATGGACGACGTGTGTGCAAGTAAGTCTGCGGCCACTTTGTTACAACAAACTTTTTAAGTAGGCCATTAGCGGAACTGATTCTGGTATGTGGTTATTTTTGAACAGTAAACCGTGTCCACAAAAAATATGAATAACCAGTAGCCGTAATTACTGACTGGAATTCTGGGCATGTAATATTAATGTGTCAAAGTCAGTACGTTCTATAAAGGGTTAGGATCTTGTACTGTCGCACTTCTAATGGTGAATGGTCACAAGACTCACAACGTAAGTGTTGTGCTGGCCGGATAAACATTATGTACCTGAAAGAAGCTGCAGGTGACCGTAAACACAACAAAGTCAAAGCCTTGTTTAATCTTGTGTTGTGTGCTTGTCAGTACGCGTTGACATGCGTTAATTGTCAAATCAACAGCTCGTGTCTTGGTCCAGTGGTTCAAATTCAAATTAGTTCTGTGTGTACGTGAAAGTAAATCATGCATTTGTTTTGGTATTTCCTTGTTAACAGGAAAAACTTTTGAAACGATTGATCCAAGAACCGGAGAAGTAATAACTAGAGTTGCAGAAGGAGATAAGGAAGATGTTGATTTGGCTGTCAAAGCAGCTAGAGAAGCTTTCGACCATGGGAAATGGCCTCGGATGTCTGGCTATGTAAGCAATATATCTCTTTCGCTTTTCTTTATTAACTCGTAGGTTCATTTGCGTTTGAGGAGCTAGAGTGGCATATAAACTCCAGCAGTGCACATGCTTGACATAGTCGTTTGTCCTAACTTGTTCAGGAGAGAGGAAGGATAATGATGAAATTTGCGGATTTGATAGAAGAAAATGTTGAGGAAATAGCGATTCTCGATACTATAAATGCTGGAAAGATATTAGCTCATGGTAAGATGTTAGATATCCCATTTGCTGCAAAGAACCTACGTTATTATGCTGGTGCTGCAGATAAAATCCATGGGAAAACATTAAAGTTATCACAAGAGATGCAAGGGTACACATTGCTTGAGCCTATTGGAGTTGTAGGCCACATCATTCCATGGAACTTCCCCTCGGCTATGTTTTTCCATAAGTGCGCACCTGCACTAGCCGCTGGGTGCACTATGATAGTCAAACCTGCCGAACAGACACCTCTTTCAGCTCTTTATTATGCTCATCTCTCTAAGCTGGTAACCCATCTAAACCCGTTCCTTTTCTTTTTTAACTTAAAGTATATCTTGTTAAACCGGATAATTATTTCAATAGACATTGATAAAGTAAGTCTCTTTATCAGGCAGGTATCCCTGACGGAGTTCTCAATGTTGTTAATGGATTTGGTCCCACGACTGGTGCTGCAATTTGCTCTCATATGGACATTGACAAAGTAAGCCTCTTTCTGTCTCATTCTCGTATGATTTTCCATTTGTAAAATTGTTTGATGTTTTTTGTGGTTCCTGAACAGGTGAGTTTTACGGGTTCCACAGAAGTTGGTCGGGTAGTAATGCAGGCAGCAGCAACAAGCAATTTGAAAGTTGTGTCACTTGAACTTGGTGGAAAATCACCTCTTATAATTTTCGATGATGCGGATTTGGAGAAGGCTGTTGATCTAGCACTCCTTGGAGTTCTATACAATAAGGCAAGATTAAATAACAAACTTGTATTTACTCGTCACGCTTTTCCTTCTTCAAGAATATAACTTAGTCGATGCGATGGAACTGCAGGGAGAAATCTGTGTTGCAGGATCTCGTGTTTATGTTCAAGAAGGAATTTATGATGCATTTGTTAAGAAAGCAGCAGAAAAAGCGAAGGCTTGGGTTGTTGGTGATCCATTTCATCCAAACACTCAGCAAGGTCCCCAGGTAAGTTACAATTTTGTGTTCATATATGCTTAGTTATTGAGAGTGAAGAGACACCTTATTAACTACGCCACCAGATGTGACATGTATATACTTTTTTGTTTGGTGCAGGTAGACAAGAAGCAGTTCAATAAAATACTTTCGTATATAGATCAAGGCATCAGAGAAGGAGCCACTTTATTGACCGGTGGTAAACAAGTTGGTGAGAAGGGGTTCTACATTGAACCCACAATCTTCACAGATGTTAAGGTAAAATAATTGGCACTCTTCCTCATGCGCCAGTTTCTGGATATCTGGCAGCTAATTAGGTGTCTTCAAACAAACAAATTAAATAACTGCGTATCGATTCAACTGCAATTGGTTTCCTTTTGAATTATGTCTTCAGAAAATATTTTAAAGGGTTTCATTTTCGTGATTTATTGCAGGAGGATATGCAAATAGTGAAGGATGAAATATTTGGACCTGTAATGGCCCTCATGAAGTTCAAGTAAGTTTGCTTAACAAAAATATCAAGCATTCAAACTGCACAGTTTACATGCATAAAAATACCGCCGTCAGTAAAATCATATTCGTATCGAAAACTCTTTACGAAGTACCTGTCAGTGTTATACTCATTTCTATGAAAATTTGAATTTGGAATTGTAGGACGGTTGAAGAAGCAATCCAGAAAGCTAATAACACACGATACGGATTAGCAGCAGGAATTATAACTAATAACTTAAATTTGGCGAACACAGTCTCGAGATCAATACGTGCAGGTGTTATCTGGATTAATTGCTATTTCGCTTTTGATTTCGACTGTGCTTTTGGTGGATACAAAATGAGTGGTTTTGGAAAGGATTTGGGTATGGAAGCTCTCGAGAAGTATCTTCAAACCAAATCGGTTGTCACTCCAATCTACAATTCTCCCTGGCTTTAGATGTGTGTTTTACCTAAACTAGTATTCCAAGAAAACTGCACTCTCGCCGAAAGAATAAATGTTACTCTTTATGTTTGTTGTTTCTGTATTTCATTTCGTTCATGTTCTCCAATGTATCATAACTATAATGTTTATAGACATTTGCTTGGGATGCAACTAGTCAATTCCTTGGTCCATATGAAAGTAATGTGTTATCAAAAGATCAAATTAGCATTCAGCTCATCCATACACGATGGGCAAAAATTATACGGCTCTCTTTTGTTTATCCAGTCGATTATGCACTTGGTGTGAAATACATGCCCGTAACCATGTTGAAGAATAAACCAAGATACTATGAAGAAGACAGAAGGGATCAACAAGAGTTGTTGATACAGTGGTGTGGATCAACTATGAGAGTTGACAGAGTATGGTTGGATCAACTGGTACAGTTGATATGAAGTAAATGGATCAACAAGAGTTGTTGACGCATGGTACAGTATTTAGAAGTTTACTTGGGTTGCAAGTATTCTTGGTTTTAGAGTTTGTTTACGTGAGTATTTTCTAGAAGAGTCTTTGTTAGAGTTTGATTATGTTAGGAAAGTGTTTATTACTTGAGAGTCAAGTTTGTAAACATATAAATAGGCTGTTAAGCCGTGAGTTCTAAACACATCAATTAAGAGAAGTTTGTTTGAGTTTAGTTTTGTGTTTTCATTAAGTCTTTGATATCAGATTTTCTACATCTGGTATCAGTGCACTGGTAACAGATTCTAGGGCTGTGGGTATGAGAAGTTAAGTTGAAGAAGATGACGATTATAAGTTCAATTAAAGTACCAATGTTTGAAAGTAAAAACTTTGAACATTGGAGGTTGCATATGGAGAATATTTTTACATATCAAGAAGTATGGGATATTGTGAGAGATGGTTATGTAGAACCACCAGAAGGAGTTGTAGTTGAAGGAGCTGCACAAACTCTATTAACTGAAAACAGAAAGAAGAATTCTAAAGCTACATATATTCTTCATCAAGGTGTTCATGAATCTCTCATGGACAGAGTTATCTATATTAAGCAAGCTAAAGAAGCATGGGATGGTTTGGTCAGCTACTACACAGGGTCTGGCAAGGTCAAAAAGGTTGGATTGCAAGCCCTAAAGAGAAAGTATGAATTATTGCAGATGGAAAGTACTGAAACAATATCATATTTTTTCTCAAAGACTTTGAATCTTGTCAATGAGATGAAGGCAAATGGTGATACTATAGAAGATTCAACAGTTGTTGAAAAGATATTAAGAAGTTTGCCAGAGAAATTTGAATCAAAGGTGACTGCTATAGAGGAATGCAACACAGTTGCAACTATGACTCTTAATGAGTTATTGGGCTCATTACAAGCCTATGAAAAAAGATTGCTAGAGAAGACAGTTGCAGCAAAAAAAGTTGAAGAAGCACTTCAAAGTCAAGTTAGCTGGAGAAGCAACCAAGGAAAACCTAATGCTGGAAGGTTTCAAGGAAGATATAATAATGGAGGAAGATCTAATACTGGAGGTTATCAAGGAAGAAAACCAGTTGATAGATCAAAAGTTCAGTGTTTCAACTGTGGAGATTTTGGGCATTTTTCTACAGAGTGTCCAACACCTAGAAAGACTTCTGAAAATAATTTTAAATCAAATTTCAAAGCCAATATTGCTGAAAGTCAAGAAGCAGAAGAGCAGAAGGCTGAAAACATGTTAATAGCATGTCATACAGCAGAAGAACAACCTCAACTGAAGTGGTATTTGGATACAGGTTGGAGCAATCATATGTGTGGCAGAAAAGATTTATTTGACAGACTAGATGAGTCTGTAAGATCCACAGTGAAGTTTGGTAACATTTCAACAATTCCAGTTATGGGAAAAGGAAAAATTGGAATTGTTCTTAAGAATGGTTCAAAAGCATGTATCATGGATGTGTTTTATGTACCAGGATTACATCAAAACTTGTTGAGTATGGGCCAACTATCTGAAAGAGGATACTCTATGAATATTTACGATGGTTTGTGTTTCATCAAAGATAAAAGAAGAAGATTGATTGCTAAAGTACAGATGACCAAAAACAGGTTATTTCCTTTGAATATTCAACATTAAAAGGAGAGTTGTTACAGTACTAGTGTGCATAATGATACTTGATTGTGACATAAGAGGATGGGACATGTGAACTTTAACAGTTTACAAACTTTAGCAAAGCAGCAGATGGTGTCAGGATTACCTTTCATTCAAATTCCAGAATCAAGATGTGAGAACTGTATCTTTGGCAAGCATCATAGAGATCCATTTCCAGTTAACAAAGCAAGAAGAGTTGAACAACAGTTGGAGATCATTCATAGTGACTTGTGTGGTCCTATAGAAGTTACATCACATGGAGGTAATAACTATTTCATAACTTTTATTGATGACTTTAGTAGGAAAGCATGGTTATATTTGCTTACACAAAAGAGTGATGCTTTTCATGCTTTTAGAAGTTTCAAAGATTATGCTGAGAAACAAATTGGTAAAAACATCAAGATATTAAGAACTGATTGAGGAACAGAATACAATATTGTTGATATTTTCATGGAAGAACATGGTATTCTACATCAGTTATCAGCAAGATATACACCTCAACAGAATGGTGTAGCAGAGAGAAGGAATAGAACTATAATGGAGATGGCAAGAAATATAAGAAGAACAAAAGGTTTACCAAAAAAATTATGGGGTTATGCAGTAGATACAGCAGTATATTTACTTAATAGATGTCCTACAAATAGTTTGAAAAATATAACACCAGAAGAAGCTTGAAGAGGTGTAAAACCAAGTGTAAGACATCTGAGAATTTTTGGGTGCATTGCATATGCACATGTGCCAAAAGAACTGATAAAGAAGTTGGATGATAAGAGTGAAAAATACATTCTTGTTGGTTACAGTTCAGTGACAAAAGGTTACAAGCTATATGACCCAGAAACTAGAAAAATAGTTATAAGTAGAGATGTGATATTTGATGAAGACTCAAAATGGAATTAGAATGATGGATCAACAACGAATGTTGATCCTCATAACAATGGATCAACAAGGGATGTTGATCCACATAATATTGGGTCAACAAGCGATGTTGGTCCACCTGCTGCTGTCAGAACAGTTCCAGTTGTAGTTGAGGAAGAAGTAAAAGCTCAAGACAATGTTGAAAAAGCAAGGACAGAAGCAGTACTACAACAAGAAACTACAGGACCAAGAAGAAAGTATATCATACCTGCCAGGTTGAATGATTATGTTTTAACAAGAGATGATGAAGATATTGATGATGATGTGGTGAACTTTGCATTGTTTGGAGATTGTGATCTTGTAGCTTATGAAGAAGCATCTAAAGAACAAGGTTGGATTCAAGCTATGAATGAAGAATTGAAGTCAATTGAGAATAATATTACTTAGGAACTTGCAACACTTTCACCAGGAAAGAAACCCATTGGTGTTAAGTGGGTTTATAAAACAAAATACAAGTCAAATGGTGAAATAGATAGACTGAAAACAAGGTTAGTTGCTAAGGGATATAGACAAAGACAAGGAGTAGATTACTCAGAAGTATTTGCACCAGTTGCAAGACTTGACACAGTAAGAATGATAATTTCTTTGGCTGCACAGAAGCATTGGAATATTTTTTCAGATGGATGTTAAGTCTGCATTCTTGAATGGAGTATTGGAAGAAGAAGTTTATGTAGAGCAACCAGCTGGCTACATTATGGAGGGGAAGGAGAATGAAGTATACAAGCTAAATAAAGTCGTGTATAGCTTGAAACAAGCACCAAGATCCTGGTATACAAGAATAGATTTTTATTTCATTAAGAAAGGGTTTACAAGATGTCCACATGAGCATACTTTATATTTGAAAGCTGACACTCTTGGCAATCATATTATAGTATGTTTGTATGTGGATGATCTTATATTTACTGAAAATAGTTCTGAGATGATCAATTAATTCAGGGAGGATATGGTGAAGGAGTTTGAGATGACAGATCTTGGTTTGATGTCATATTTTCTTGGTATTGAAGTACAACAAACTGAAAGAGGAATTTTTATTAATCAACAAAGGTATGCTGAAGGAATTTTGAAGCGTTTCAATATGGATAATTGTAATCCAATTTTAACACTAGTATAAGAGAGACTGAAGTTGACAAAAGATGCATCAGGAGAGCTTGTGAATTCAACAGACTTTAAAGGTCTTGTTGGATGTTTAAGATATTTGACTGCTACAAGACCTGATATCATGTATGCAGTTGGGTTGGTTAGTAGGTTCATGGAATATCCTAGACAATCACATTTACAAGCTGCAAAACGTATATTGAAATATGTAAAAGGAACAACAAGCATGAGAATCTTTTATACTGTCTCAGAAGATCCAAAGTTGGTTGGTTTCACTGATAGTGATTGGGCTGCAGATACAAAAGGTAGAAAAAGTACATCAGGTTATGGTTTTCAGTTGGGAACTAGTTTTTTCTCTTGGTCATCTAAGAAGCAACAAGTTTTTGCATTATCTACAACAGAAGCTGAGTATATAGCTGCTAGCAACTGTGCTACACAGGCTGTATGGTTGAGAATTATGTTGAAGTCTTTGTTTCAAGAACAAAAGACACCAACAACAATAGTTTGTGATAACAAGTCTACAATTTCACTAACTAAGAATCCAATACTACATGGAAGAAGTAAGCATATTGATATCAAATATCATTATATCAGAGAGCTTGTAAGCAATAAGGAGATAGTTGTTGAATTTGTTGAGAGTGAAGAGCAAGTGGCAGATATTCTCATCAAGTCTTTGAAGTCTAACACTTTCATTTACTTGCGTGGAAAGTTGGGGATGATTAGCAAAGAGTATCTTGGTTTAAGGGAGGATGTTGAAGAATAAACCAAGATACTATAAAGAAGACAGAAGGGATCAACAAGAGTTGTTGATGCAGTGGTGTGGATCAACTATGAGAGTTGGCAGAGTATGGTTGGATCAACTGGTACAGTTGATATGAAGTAAATGGATCAACAAGAGTTGTTGAAGCATGGTACAGTATTTAGAAGTTTACTTGGGTTGCAAGTATTACTGGTTTTAGAGTTTATTTACGTGAGTATTTTCTAGAAGAGTCTTTGTTAGAGTTTGATTATGTTAGGAAAGTGTTTATTACTTGAGAGTCAAGTTTGTAAACATATAAATAGGTTGTTAAGCCGTGAGTTCTAAACACATCAATTAAGAGAAGTTTGTTTGAGTTTAGTTTTGTGTATTCATTAAGTCTTTGATATCATATTTTCTACAAATCAAACTTCATAACATTATTCTCCTTTTTAAATTCGTCCAAACAAATGACGCATTCATCCTTTTCACTCCCACCATCATCATTCTCATCGAATCTCTTTATATCGACCATCTCCAACATTGACAGTTGAATATCTTGTTGAATTTCATCAACATTACCTTTTAGACGTCGTTCTGCAATTCTATTGAGCATGTGACGACGACAGGTCAAGAAGTACTCCTCCAAGAAAGCTTCATCTTTGTCGTTGTATACATTTTTTTATAACGTTCATGATTTCCAGTCTGACGACTATAATTACCACGCTTCTCTTAATTCATAGGTTCGCCATTTTATTACCATACCTTGATACTACCCGTTTGAAAAAGTTCCAAAACCTAAGGTTGGAGGAAGAGTCATCTAAAATATCCATAGCCAAAAGTGTTTCAAGATTGCAATTGCAAAAAATATCGGAGGAAAATAAATCGACCAAGCTGATGGGGTATATTTTCACCGCCGTTAGCTTACGGCGTGCAGCGGACTCGGATTTTTTACTTGAACGAGTCATGTCGACTAGCATATCATTCTTTGTAAGATATACATGAGATTTTTCTCTCAATTGAACTTCAACGAAAACTTGAGTGTCATCATAAGGATTCTCCACCTGGGTTTTCGTACTTAGTATGGAGAAAGGTTTCATACGGACAGGAAAAAACACTCACTTGTATCTTCATCGATAGCATTATTTTCTTACGAGACAGACATTAGACGTAAGTAACAATAAAAACCAAAACAACCAGTAAATAATAAACTTTAAGTGAAATCAATGATTCTCACAAACAATAGCAAAACTAAAATCTTAGTGTATATATATAGGCTAAATATTAAATTCATTAACACTAGGAAAAAGAAATCATCTGAATTGGGAAACAGACTCAGGCTAGGAAAGAAAAATTTAATAGCGCGCTTAGACAGCAGAAGCATAAGTTAAAAGCAAAATGATTTTGTTTCATAAAAAAAATTAACTTTTCGACTTTCCGAAACCGTTTAACTGACCTTTTTTTTTCTCTCTCTTCAGAGTGTGCATCCGGGCGCTATAAGAAGTTTCACCAAAAATCTTAAGATGATCATTTTTAAACCGTCAGATTTCACGTCTGATTAATTAATATGCATCTCTACTACGACAATAAATCTGAAAAACTTAAACGTGAGTGAACACTGGAGCGGACACTGTACCTTAGTCGCTCACTGTCTCTTGCCTCTCTCTGCTTTTACTCATCGAGAAGAAGGGAAGCGGCGATAAGTAGGGGTGTAAATTCGGGCAGGCCGGGTCGCCCGACCCAAAAACTAAGACAGGCCGGGCAGGCCAGGCTTAATATTTGTGAGTCCGTAAACAAATTCAGGCCGGACAGGCCGGGCACAAGTAGATAATTTGCTACCCAAAGACCGCCCAAAGCCCGCTTTTTATACGGACAGGCCAGATCGGGCCGGACAGGCCACTATTTTGATTTTTTTTTTTTAAAGTTTAAATTTTCAAATGAACGGTATTAAATACAATATCCTTTCCTTTCCAACATCACATATCATAAGTGATAGTATTATTTTATATTTAAATTACACTGACAAATATTTAATTTTAGCCTATAATAAATAATTAATTAGAGTACAATAAACTTTCTAATAAGAAAATATATTACCATTAATGTTTTGAAAAGGTTAATTATAAGTAAAAAAGCAATTATATATTTTATTTTTCTTGACACAAAATTGACAATTATAAAATTGTAACTTTTAAGTCTTTTAAGAGGATATTAAATGATTAATGGCACATATAAGGCTTTCAGGCCGGGCACCAGGCCGGGTATCAGGCCGGGCATCATAATTAATCGCAAAGTCCGAGACCGCCCAATAAATTAATCCAGACCAGGCCGGGTGGTACATGACGGTCCATAACAGATTTTGGGCTACTTCGGATACAGACGGGCTCGGACGGATACAGGCAGACCGAGTATTTTCGGGTATTATTTACACCCCTAGCGATAAGTGCAAAGATGTCCGGCCATCATTTTCCCGACGAGATCTTACTGGATATCTTCCTCCGATTACCAGTGAAAGCCATCGCAAGATTCAGGTGTGTTAACAAAAGCTTGTGCAGTTTATTTCGAAGCCCTAATTTCATTCAAAAGCATCTCAATCAATCTATTGAAAAAGATAAGTGTAGTCTCTTGATTTCTAGTTATGGTAATCGTGAGTGCTCAGTCCATTCCATAGCCAGTAGAAGTGATTCTTCGTTATCATTATCTGATTATGAAACCCTTGAAATTGATTATCCGTTCAAGTCTCAGAAACCATTAGTTGAAATTATTGGTTCATGTAATTGCTTAGTCTGCTTAGAACTTAATAGGCGTGATGTTTGTATCTGGAATCCATCTACAACTGAGTTCAAGAAAAAACAAACACCGCCGAATGAATTTAAGTTGCTTGATTTGGCCCACAGGAGGGGGCAGAAGGGATACTTGTATGGATTTGGTTATGATTCCAAAATTGGGGATTATAAGTTGGTCAGGTATGAACTTTGTGAATATTTGTTTCACTTTCATGGAGGTAGCATCTATACATTAGGAACAAATACATGGAAAATAATAAAATCTAAGTCATCGCACTATGATGTTTGCGATGGAGACAACTCGGGGGGTGAATGTTAATGGACACAAATCGGGGGTGCATGTTAATGGAGTTCTATATTGGATTGCATCTCCCACCCTCAAAAAAGGAGATGGGTTCAAAGCACGCCTGGTAATAGTTTCTTTCGATGTCTGTGATGAGAGTGGCCATGAGATACAACTACCTGCTAACAACTCAGTCGGCAAGGTGGGATTTGGTTTGAGTGTGTTTGATGGGAACCTTTGCCTGATCTGTGATGTATTTGGTGGTCATGCAGAGGTGTAGGTGATGAAAGGTTTTGGAGAGGATAAAGGAAACTGGGCTAAACTCTTCAACATTGAAAAGTATGTAAATGGTATTAATTATGTAATGCTTATACATTCTCTCAAGACGGGTGAAATCCTTTTTCAGCTAAATAGTGAGGAAGTTGATGCGCGTAATGGTATAGTTTTATATGAACCGGAGCACAAAAGGTCTACCGAGCTACAAATACATGGTCCTCATAAATTGTTTGTCATTGAAAGTTATTTTCCAAGCTTAGTTTCCCTTAAATCGGGTACTTTTGTGAGGGCAGGGGAATTCAAGGAATTACAAAGCAAGAAGAAAAGTTGTACTGTAATGGAGAAGTAAATTATTCTGGAGTAGAAAGGAAATAGTGGGGAAATGAAGATGTGGGAGCTGCTAGGCATTTTGTCTATTTATTGGGTTTGGTACTCTTTTTAGGCGGACGATTAGAAGAAAGCTATCTTGTTTGTTCAACCATATTTTGAGTAAGGTTTTCCCACCTCTCGGAAATTTACTTTTTTATCTTCCTTTTTCCCTTTCACTTTTGAAATGTTCGTGCGTTAATTGAGTAAACAATCTTGTTCGCAGACTAGAAGAGTTTATCTAAGAATCGGTAAAACTATCAACGTAGTGATGTTAGATGATACTATGCTTTTTCTTACTGCACTTTTTATGGATGTGGAAAATTGGTCTTTTATTTTGTTTTTTGAAACTGCAGTTTAAATGTTCTTATGAAATGAAATTAGTTTCAATGTTATTTTTATTGTTTTTTAGAATTTGCGGATGCTTAATTGGGTTATGGAATGAAATGAAATGTAGTTGCAGATCACATTTTCTATACCCCCTCAACTAATCCGTCATCAGAATTCAGATATCTAGGTTTTTCATTTATTTCATTGTAACTAAGATGGGCCAGCTTTCTCAGAATTGAGCTGGTGGCATAATATCAATCTTCAGACAAAATTTAAACTACAGTTGCTATTTCCATGAACTGTACTTGACTTTCTGGGCAGAGTACGTAGTGCATGTAAAAACAATTCTTATACTGTGTTCATTTCCTTAGGATCTATGAATTACTATGACATTTGTGTTTTCCAGTAGGTTTCTTCTTGTAGTTTGGAAGTTGCTTTTGAGCTACACAGTCTTTGAATACCAGGACAAAACTTCTGAGGATGAATTTGATATTCCAAGTGAAGACTAAACATTTTCGGATTCTAGTTCAACTTTCGTTGTTAATTTTTGTGTCCTGTCAGAGTTTTTAAGGCATAACATCTATTCTGAGTTCTTATCATGCATCTCAATTTTGAATCAATGGTACTGTGCTTGAAAAAGGGGCCCTGTTTGTTGCATGTTTGTGAACTGCTCAAGGTTTCTAGATTTCTCTTCCACATTTTGCATCCTATAGCGCATGAAAATGGTAGATAGATAAGGTAATAATGACATAAATCAACTAAATTCAATTAGCTCAGCCTGGTTTTGATCCACTTTTTGGCGCAGGTGTGTGATTGTTATTTGCACAAGTTTGGGTGCGCTAATGTCCACTGCATTAGTCGAATTTTATTTAGTTTAATGTATGACAAAAAAAAATAGAGCACCAGGTTTTATTTTATGCAGCATTTGAGATGTTTAGGTTCATAGCAGTATCAGTTGTCAATTATTGACCTTGAAGTGGTTAGAGAGTGGGAGGCAACTTTTAAGCACTTGTGAATTCCTTGCTGCTTTCATTTCTTTACCTACTGTACAGTTTGGTCATGCATTCCTCATTTATTCTTTACACAATCTGCTGGAAAGAACACTACTATGTACCAGTTGTTCACAGGGTAGATTTTTGTAGAAGTACTTGAACCCAAATCCAGAACTCTGTTCTTCACCAATACATGCAGCTGGGTTTTGATTCTACAGCAAGGTTACCCATGAGATATCCATTTGGAGATCATTGAATGCAGCAACGGTATAAGCCAAGCAGTTGTCGGTTTAGAAAATCTTAACTAGAAAGTCGCCAAAAGAAACTATCTGGATGGGGGAAATACCGTGAAAAAGAAACTATCTGGATGGGGGAAATACCGTGAAAGGTTACTTGCATTTCAACAAACAACAGTAGAAAATATGTAAAAATTTTGATAGAATTTTATTGAACAGAAATCGCATAAACTCAATACTATAAAAATAATTGAAAAGGTCTAGTTAGATTCAAATTTTACCAGAAATAAATACTACTCCCTCCTTCCCAAATTAATTAAGTTATTTGTAGTTTGCACAATTATTAAGACAAAGAGAAAAGAAAAATATATTTAAGTATTTTTTTATAAGTATACCCTTATGTAAAACTTATAAATGATTTATCTCTTAAACTATACCACGGTTTATCGTAAATTTTATATACCGTTGAAAAATGTTTTAAAATACTCACTAAAGAATATAACATGGTATTAAATTATGGATACTTCTTATTGTGACAATAATCGATTAAAAGGGTAGTTCTATAAATACTCCTTGATTAGTGAGATAGCTCAATTATTTGTAGGACAAAATTCAAAACCAATTAGCTCAATTAATTTGGGACAGAGTAGTATATATATAATGCTGCTTCAAAGTTCTAGGAGCTCACGTCTACAACTGATTTGTATATCACTAGAGATGAATCACTACAAAGCAGTCATGCTTCGCCAAAGATACACGCGGAAGCTTCATCGTCTACCTTTTCAAGGGAAGTCATTTTGTTGGTTGGAATGATCCTGATCATCATCAGAATGAGAGGCATTTTTACGCTTGACTATTCAGAAATCAAAAATCTTAAAAAGACTTTATGGGGATTCCTAATGCCTATACCACCACTAACCTTTGATGTGCAAATTTTACTCCAAGCTTTAGGATAAAAAGCTTTTCTAGGATTATCTTTATTCCACGAAAAATCTCTTTGCAATCTATCATATTTATCTAACACAGAATTAGGAAGTTCAAAACATTGCATTTGGTAACAAGAGTAAGCAGATAGAGTCGAATTGATGAGGACAATCCGACCAGCTTGAGATAATAATTTGGATTTCCACCCATGCAAGGACTTATAAGCTCTATCAAGAAGCGACTCAAAATTTAACGCTTTACGCCTATCAGAAAACAAAGGGGTTCCTAAATACTTTTCATCTTTATAGATTCGCTGAACTCTTAACATCTTAGCTAGTATTTTTTCATGCTTGTGATACATCTTTTTACTCAAATAGACACCAGATTTATGGTAGTTTATGGTCTGGCCGGAAGATCTAGTAAAGATGTCTAAAATATTCATAAGATTTCTAACTTCAACAATATCACCCTTGCAAAAAATATAACAATCATCAGCAAATAACAAATGAGAAATAGCCGAACAATTATAGTTAAGTCTAACACCAGAAAATTTAGGTTGAGATTCAGCATGCAAAAACAACCTAAAAAGGCCCTCTAATGCAGTAATGAACAAGTAAGGGGAAAGAGGATCTCCTTGTCTTTTTTTTATAAGAAGACTTTTATTTATTTATAGAAGGAAGTTTACATTACATAAGATGGGATCTAATCTGAGATTAGCCTTTTCTAGGAAATTAGTTTTTTCATAAGTGTTCATAATTTCCGTAGAGAAATATGTAATTTTCCTAGATCTCACTTCTTTAGCAAGTCTATCTTCAAAATCCAAAAACTTGCTAGTTTTAAACAAAAAGGAAATGGAATTACATATATTAAAGGAAAATTTGCATCTGTTGATGCTTGTTTGAGCTCTCTAAGGTTGGTCTTCTGGATTAGCTTCTCCATTCATGATCTTCATTAACGTTTGACAATCATTGATAAAGCAACAACTGTTGAGATTTAAATCCTTCATCCACCTAAGAGCCTCAATTCCTGCTTTTGCTTCAGCTTCTAAGAGGCATGAAGCCCAATTTCTGCATACTCGACAATGCTTTCTGTTTCATGTATTTTCCAAGATTGAAATTGCCTAATCCATGGTAAAGTTAGCTTCTAAGAAGGATGCATCAAAGTGGATAAACCAATCATAAGCATAACTGTCCTTCATATGAATATCATTGCACAAATTTCTGACAGAAATAGATTTATGCCTAGTAGTGTTGTCCCTGGAAAAAGCATTGTTCTGGTAGGATATTTTAATAGAATCAATTAACTTTTGTGGCATTGGCACAACATTATCAAAGTTCACACTATTTATGAATTTCCAAGTAGACCAAATGATGTAATAAATTTTATCATGTCTATCTTTAAAAATATTATTGTTCATCCAGAATTTAAACCAGTTCAAAATATCATATTGAACTGTCATTCAAACCAAAAGCATCCTAGACTTTTTTAGAGAAAGGACAGTTCACAAACAAATGTAATTCATCTTCAGAAACATTTGTATCACACAACAAACAAAAAGGTTTTGCATCTTTAACATATTTAGACATTTTGCAACCTAAAGCTGACGCACCAGAAACGACTTTCCAACAGAACATATTAATCTTAGGCATAATATTTAAAATCCAAATTTGTTTCCAAAACATAGCTTCATTCTTATCAATATTCATATTAGTTAGAAAATTGTATGTCGATTTAGTTGTGAGTTCTCCAGACTTAGTAGAGCTCTATCTGATTCTATCATGCATACTACGGTTAATAGTTACATCATTTATAGCATTATGAGAAGATTTATGAACATACTTTGATATAAGATTCATGTCCCAAGTTCCTTCTCTACTAATCAGATCATTGACAGTCTTAGGCATATTATTATCAATAGTAACTGGAGTAAGAAGAGTATTTTGATTTGGTAGACAAAGGTCAGTCCACATATTAATGTCAATTCCATTGTTAACCTGCCAAACACCATTAGATTTAATGATCTCTAGACATTTCTAATACTGGACCAAATCCAAGATATTTTATACTTCCTGGTTTTTCTTAAGGGATTACGATTTCTAAAGTATTTATGCTTTAAAAATTTATCCCACGGTTGTTCTTGATTATGAATTAACCTCTAAGCTAACTTAGTAATTAAAGCAATTATGCTTATGGGGAATTCTAATTCCCAGACCCCCTTGACGAATGTCTTTAGTAATGCTGGGCCAAGCTTTAGGATAATAGCATTTCTTTTTATTCTTTTTTTGCCTCCAGAAGTCCCTTTGGATTTTGCCTAAATTATCAAGGGTTTTTTTTAGGGAAGTAAAGACACTGCATTTGGTGATTAGGGTAAGCACTAAGCACATTTTTAATTAGGACAGTGCCACCAGCATGATTAAACATTTTCCTAATCTAACCTTGGAGAGAAGCATAGTATTTATTCAATAAATGCTCAAAATTGTTGACTTTATTTCTATTAAAAAATAGGGGAATTCCTAGATATTTATCATTCTTAGAAATTTTCCTAACCTTCATAATTTTATAAATGATTTTACAATGCTTATTGTGTATTTTAGGAGTAAAATAAATCCCAATTTTTTTTGAAAGTTAATGACTTGACCAGTCATTTCCCTAAAGAGATTAAAAATATTAACCAATTTTTTTGTTTCATTCAGACCAGCTTTAGAGAAGAGAAAACAATCGTCAGCAAAGAACAAGTGAGAAACAAAAGGAGCAGTTTTTGTGACTTTAATTCCTGAAATCAGATTATATTTTTCAGCTTTTAAAAGAAGTTTTGAAAGCACCTCCATGCAAATAATAAACAGGTAAGGAGATAACGGATCTCCTTTCCTGAGACCTCTTCTTACAAATTTTTTTTCACCAGGCACACCATTTAAAAGAGCTGAAAAAGACGTAGTAGTAATACAGTGCATAATAAGCTGACACCAATCCTTGCAAAAACCAAAGGAAATAAGCGTTTGATTTAGAAATTCCCACTCAATTCTGTCAAACGCTTTGGAAAGATCGATTTTTAAAACCATATTTCCATTTTTATTTTTAGAGATCTTCATAGAATGTAGAATTTCATACGCAACAATAACATTGTCAGTTATTTGACGACCAGAAATAAAGGCTGACTGATTTTGAGAAATAAGTTTAGGGAGTAGAGGTTTCAGTCTATTAGTTAATATTTTTGAAATAATTTTATACGTAATATTTCTTAGGCTAATAGGGTGAAAGTCATTAGGAGTAGAAGGGTTATTAATTTTAGAGATTAGAGTTATATAAGTGTAATTCATTTCTTTAAGAATGTATTTTTTCCTAGAAAAAATCTTGAACATGATTGATGATATCGGTTTTAACGATATCCAGTGTGCCTTGAAGAACTCGAGAGGATATCCATCTAGGTCAGGAGAGCCCCATTAATTCATATTAAAGAGAGTATTTTTAATTTCATCTTCATCTGGAATCCTAGTGAGCATATTATTATTGACATCATGAATACAAGGTTCAATTAGGTTACTAAGAAGGTCAAGATGTTGCGGTTTACAAGAAGTGCTTATAATTTTGAAGTGTTTTATTAACATATTATGAATTTGAGATCTATCTTCAATCCACAGACCATTATCATCCCTAAGCGTGTGAATATAATTTACTCTTTTCCTGTTATTGGCAGTTTGGTGAAATAAAGTAGTATTTCTATCAAAGTCCTTAATAAATTTATCTTTAGAGAGACGATTCCAATAATCATACTCTCTATTGTACCAGATATCCAGATTGTTCTGGGTATCCTTGATTTCTAAAATAGGCAAAGGATTAATGGAATGAAGGTATTCCATTTTCTTATTAAGTTCCTCTATGTTCTGGAAAATGTTCCCATAGACAGATTTATTCCATTAAAAAGAAGTATAAGAAATATTTTTAAGATTCTTTTGAATTTTATAAGCATAAGAACCATTAATTTTACAGTTCCAGTTTTTAGAGACAATATCGTTAAAACTGTCATGACTAAGCCAAGTTCTTATAATCTTAAAGGTTTTATGTACGTAATGTTTCACAGGTTTGCAAGTTAAAAGAATCGGAGTATGGTCAGAACCTATTCTAGAAAAATGGCTAACAATAACATCTGGAAAAATATTAGACCAGCAAGATGAAG
Source organism: Papaver somniferum (assembly GCF_003573695.1). NCBI lineage: Eukaryota > Viridiplantae > Streptophyta > Magnoliopsida > Ranunculales > Papaveraceae > Papaver > Papaver somniferum. The sequence continues at coordinate 87,718,857 of NC_039359.1, forward strand.
AAAGCACTCTGTCTATACGTTCTTTTATGTTTTCCCGACCTTCCCTATTATTAGACCAAGTAAAAAGAATTCCCTGATATCTAAGGTCCATTAAATCTAGAGAATGAATATTATCATGGATAAATTTATTAACATGAGAGTTATTATTGCCACCATGTTTGTCATTAACATGCAGAATAACATTTAAATCACCTATGATGATCCAGGGGAGACTAGGGTTCAATTTACAGAAATGGTTGATCTTATCCCACTGTAATTTTTTTCTTAGATCATTAAGAGAACCATGAATGCAAATAACATTCCAAACATTGTTGAAACAATCATTAATTTCAAAGAAAGAGATATCAAAAAATTCAGCAATGCATGTCACTTTAATATTATTATGCCAAGCTTATTAAAAACCCACCAGAAAGACCTATTCTAGGGACAACAAACCATTCATAGAACTTTAAGTTTCTAGCTAAGATATTCGTACTGTCTCTGGTAGCTTTTGTTTCTGCTAAGATTATAAAATCAGAGTTATGCTTCTTTAGTAAGTATTTCAGGTGGTTCTTTGTGAGGGAGTTTCCAATCCCCCGCACATACCATGAAAGCATTTTCATTTTGAGAAATTTAGCATTTATTTTTTTTTTATGCCAAAGAGAAAATTTAGTATTTAAAAAATGACTAAACATAAAGAAGGTTATTATTGGGGCATCACATTCTAATCGAGGGGAGTCACCTAATAGGACAAAAATGGGTCACCCATAAATAATATTAAAAACCCCTTATCTTAAATAATTTTGTAATGACTAAACAAACCTTATTTAGTTAGTCTTAGTAAACTAATTAGATAATAACTAGATTGATAAGTTTTTTTTTTGTATATTTAGTGATAAAAAAATCAGATTAGGTTTAGTATTTTGGTGGGAAGAAAAAATAGGAAAAAACAAAGAATTTTTTTGATATTTTCTTCAAACTAAAACCCTATATTTCGATCCACCCAATCAATTTTCTTTTTATTTCTCAACCGATGAAAGTACGTAAAAAAAATCAAACTTTTTAGTATTAACGGTTGAGTTTTTCCTTAGTAATAGTAGCCAACCATGAAACAAATTTACGGTTAGATAACGATGAACTCCTAACCGTTAACTTTTTAGTATTAACGGTTGAGTTTTTCCTTAGTAATAGTAGCCAACCATGAAACGAATTTAAGGTTAGATAATGATGAAATCCTAACCGTAACAAGGTAAAATTGGAGAAAAACCAAACCAGTTACGGTTAGATTGGATGATTATGTTTCTAGACGTAAATAATTCTATGGGAGTTGTTTTTTGGTTTTTACGGTTGAGAACATATAATTACGGTTAGGAAACTAAAATTACGGTTAGGTCCGATATCTTTTATATTAACCGTAATAGATTATAATTTTGTATAGGGAACAGAGCTACTTAATACTTTTACCTAATCCTCTAATCTATTTAAGGACCATCGATGAAAACATATCCAATGGTCATAGTTTTGGGATAAATTTATCGGAAAATTGGTCATTTGTCCAGATATTTTTAAAACATGATTCAAATGGACGAGTACAAATTAGTATGGGTGAAATGGACATCAAAAAAATAGCAAGGATGAAACTGGATTCATCCTGACTTAAACTTAAAAAATAACAAGGATGAAATTGGATGCATCCTGATGTAAATTTAAAATAAAAAAAGTATTTGAAAATGGGAAAGATGAAACTGTTTACATCCTGATTATTTTTACATTTTTGTCCCTTCAAAAAGTATCAAAATCTAAGTGTCTTTTTCACCCAGAAATTGTTGATTTTGATCTTTTTAACCAATTTTTTTATAAATTTATCCACATCTTAACACAATTTAGTTGAAGAAAATATATTTCATTAATTTATCACGTAATGAAATCTCAAAGATCAAAACGTCAAATATATTTTTACTCGTCTGTTGCTGTGACCGACCAAAAACAAGCCACATCAACAAATTTTACATCCAAAAGGCAAAATATATTTATCAAGAATCTTTTGAGAATCTTTCCACTAACAAACTAAACACACGTGTCATTCCTAAACAACGTTAACTAACTCCACGTATCTTTTCGTTCTTACGCATTGTTAATATATCAAGGGCATTCTTCTATATACCCTAGAAATACTAACGATACCCCTTTATCTACATACCCCGACATTGATCTACCTACCCCATCTGTTTGTTAAAATCCTATACCCCCGATCAATCAACAAATCTGTGAACGAAACACAAATCCGTGAAATAGACAGAGAGGAGAATCAACGATTCTCTCTTTCTCTCTTGTTCAAACGAGTAGTCTAACTGTATATAGAACTCCCATCGACAATTCTCTTTTTCTCGATGTTCTCTTATCCACGATGCAACCTTTCCATGTGTGGAGTCGACAGTAGGGCATCCTAAGTGCGTATAGAAGTCCATCCACTCTGAACTGGTGGAAGGGGAGCACCCGATTTCAGTATCGCCTTAATAAAATGTTCATTGTCCATATTGAGAATTGTCACAACTTTGAAATCTTGTGCGGGCGCGTTGTCAACTTTTCCATATTCGAATATGATGAGAAAATGCATTCAAATAGAGAAGCAAAAATGTATCCATGTCCGGCAAAAACCATCCAGTAGGAATGAGTCGCAAATGGCCTTCCACACTGCATAATTGTAAGTACGTCTGTATATACTTTAATCCCATCATTTATCGGTATATGCTACTTGGTTCGAGTCTGGTATTTCATTCAGATCACACAAGTTGATACTGTTGACCTCATCTAATACACGAGATTTCCCTGTCTTCTTTCGTGGCTTAACTGGCACTTTCTTTGGCTTCACGGGCACTTTCTTTGACGCTGCTGTAGAAGTCATTCCATTAGATTGACTTTGCCATCTAGATAAATCCCTCTTCGCAGATGTGTGCTTCCGTTTATGCATTGGTCCGCGACCCTTGGTAGCTACTTCTTTTTTTTGTTTTTGGGTTCTTGCATATTTGTTTTACTTGGATCTCCAACTCTATCAACCTTTCTAACATGAAATGCTTTTGGAACTCTGTGTTTTGTATTGATTCGTTTATATGTGCTGCATATCATTTTTCTGCTGGGGGTATAAGTATCAATATTTTTTAATAATTCATCAATTTTCATGGTAATCAAATTATAACAAACATAACTACCTAATGGGGTACCACTAGTATTTTCTGGGGTATATAAAGAAACTCCCTATATCAAAGCCAAGGTCAAATCCAACAAAAAAAAGTGAATCAAGATCCCGTCTTTGTTGCTGATTGGAATTAGTTTGGTTTATTTTACGTTTAAAACTTTTAATCAGATGAAGGATGTTAATTAGTAAGGATATTAGATGATGACAGTTGTTCTTGATCCATTAAGATCTTAAAATGTTGGCAGTTGACAAGGATGATTATTGGGAGCACTCATGCTTTCTAGTGATTCTTTGAATGAGATTAGAGTTTAGTTTAATTAATCACAAGATTAAACACGAATCGCTATACAGATGGGTCTGAGAATGAATACTGATTACATTGATTAAAAGTGATAATCAATTCAAAATCATGATATGAATACTACCAAACACGGGTTACTACAAATTCAGTGGTAATAATGTGGTCATCTCATTTCGACCCATAAACTGAAAGATCATTCATCTTATTTATAATCTCGACTAGGGAAATGCATAAAACTCAATGACGATGAATTGCTTAAAATTTTCATTAATTTTTTGATATCCATGAAAAACTAGAACTGTGGCTTTTTTTATGCAGAGCAGAAAAAGAATAAAGATGCTATTAATTCTGTTTCCGTATTAAAGAACAGTAAAGTATGGAGTCAGTTAAGGTCATTTCAACAAAGCACATGTCGCGAATAGATTGGTGGGGCACAGAGGACACACCACGAATTGGGCACAGAGGATCTCGACTCATCCCACTTATTTCTCTGTCTAGTTAGCTACTTTTATTAAAATTGAGTCTACATTAAACAAGCTATCTTAAAAGTCGGGATAATGTAAAGTTATTTTTACGGTTAAGTTTGTAAACTCGATCCTACCCGTGAAACAAAATTTGCAAATCAGTTACTGTTTATTCTTTAAACCTCAAACCTAGACGTAAAAATATATTTACGATTAAGATTTCCTAATTTGTTAACCGTAACAGATTGAGAGATTTTTTTTTTAATTGAGTGGATTTAAAAGACAACATATCAAATATATGATTTACAATTGATGAAGAAAATGAAGTTTAGAAGAAAAAAATGACCGAATTTTTGAATTAAAATTAGGTTTTCATTTTAATGGAGGGTAATTTAGACATTTGTTATTACATCATGGCACCCCATAACTAATTTTTTAGTCACTAAAAATCCATGTAAAACCCCTCTATTGGAAGGTGACGCCTCAATAATAAGCTTCAAGATAAAACAGGATATGAACACTGCAAATAAAGGAAAACAAAATGGGAGGAAATTGGAATAAAGAGGATTTTCTTGTCGAAGACCCCTTGAGGGACCGAATCTTAGAAAGATCATTTCTAAACCGTCAGATCTCACTTCTGATTAATATGCATCTCTATGACAATAAATCTGAAAAACTTAAAATTGCGTGAACACTGGACACTGTACCTTAGTTGCTCACCGTCTGTCGCCTCTCTCTATGTGATTTACAATGACATAAATGAAAAACCTAGATATCTGAATTCTGATAATGGATTAATTGAGAGGGTACAGAAAATGTGATTTGTAGACTCCAACTACGTTTCATTTCATTCCATAATCCAATTAAGCATCGCATATTCTAAAAAACAGTAAAATAACATTGAAACTAATTTCATTTCATAATAACATTTAAACTGCAGTTTCAAAAAACAAAATAAAAGGCCAATTTTCCACATCCATAAAAAGTGCAGTAAGAAAAAGCATAGTATCATCTAACATCACTACGTTGATAGTTTTACCGATTCTTAGATAAACTCTTTTAGTCTCCGAACAAGATTGTTTACTCAATTTACGCACGAACATCTCAAAAGTGAAAGGGAAAAAGGAAGATAAAAAGGTAAATTTCTGAGAGGTGGGAAAACCTTACTAAAAAATGGTAGAACAAACAAGATAGCTTTGTTCTAATTGTCGGCATAAAAAGAGTACCAAACCCAATAAATTGACAAAATCGGGTACAAAACCCAATAGGCAAGATATAAAAATTAGTCACAAACATCTTCGTCTCATTGTTTGTGATTCCGCAACATCTTGTTTCGCTACCATACGATTAAGATTGTTGTGAGGTGATTGATTTATCTAGGCTGTTCTTCGGGAATATAAGACCGGATTATCAATTGGTTCCTGTTCACCATGATTATTATCAAAAGACGGGAACAAAAACCTTAGGGTTTTTCTGTGGGAGACAGATTGATCCTTTGATAAACTTGTCTGTGTGAGACAGATTTGTTTATTGTTAAAGCCTGCGATTTTTGATCGTAGAAACTCTTAGTTGTGGGTGAGATCAGCTAAGGGAATCAAGTGCGCAGTATCATGCCGGGATCAGAGGCGTAGGGAGTACAAATGTACCTTGGATCAATGGGAGACTGATTGGGGTTCAACTACAGTCCAGTCCGAAGTTATCTTGGAGTAGGCTAGTGTCTGTAGCGGCTTAATACAGTGTGTGTTCAATCTGAACTAAGTCCCGGGTTTTTCTTCATTTGCGGTTTCCTCGTTAACAAAATTTCTGGTGTCTGTGTTATTTCAGTTTCCGCATTATATTGTTTTATCTTTACAATTGAAATAATACAGGTTGTGCGTTAGATCATCAATTAGAGTAATCCAACCTTTGGTTGTTGATTGTCATTGATTGATCCTTGGATATTGTTCTTTGGTACCATCCAAGTTATTCCTTGTGTTTGATTAAAGACTCGTTGATTTCTATTAGCTCGAGTAAATCAAAACAATGGAGAGATATTAACTCCTTGAGATACTTTTACCTAGATTGAGTCTGACTGTCTAGTTGATTCTCTAGAAATTATTTCAGAGTTAGTCCATATAGATTGCTAAGCGAAATATTGGGTGTTGTTGTTAGACCCCCGCTTTTTCAATTGGTGTCAGAGCAGGAAAACACGTTCAAGACCTCAAAAGTTTGTGTTTGTAGCGATCTGACTCTATGGACAGAGGTGCTATCTCTATTAACGTACCACCAGTCTTCGATGGCTCTAATTACTTATCGTGGAAAATTGTTATGCGAGCTTTTCTTCAAGCGCGTGATTTTTAATCGTGGGTATATGTTGTTAATGGCTACGATGCTCCCATTGTGGCAGTTGGATCTGTAAACGTTCCCAAGAATATTGGTGAATATAATCCTGCCGAGATACTTGCTACAAAGCAAAACTCCGACGGTTTGAATGCCATCATACATGCCATTACCCCAAATCTTCAGCTCCATGTGTCAAATTGCACCAGGTCTAAAGATGATTGGGACATCTTAGAAACCGTATTTGAAGGTAACTCAAGTGAAAAGGAAGCTAGACTTCAAAACCTTAGTTCCGATTGGGAGAACCTTTGTATGGCCGATGAAGATACATTTGATGAGTTTAATCACAAAGTGTCTGAAATTGTTAATGCATCTTTTGCATTGGGTAAGATTATTCCTGAAAAGGACATTGTGATGAAAATTCTCAGATCGCTGCCATCTAGATACGAGTCTAAGAAGCATGCCATCATTGAGGGAAATAACCCTGATACACTTTCCAAGACTTCACTAATTGGAAAGTTAAGAATTCTTGATCAAGAGACAGGAAAAACGTTCGCACTCAACGCTGTGAACAAACCTGAGATGTCTTCCTATGACCTGTCCTGGGCTGATGAATGTGATCATTCACTAGTAGTCAAAGAGGTCAAGAATCTAATAAAAAGGAAGAATAGATTTGAAGGTGTTGCTGAAAATAATTCAACAGAAGACAATACTTATCAATATAACTCAGATGAGTCTAACTGGTGCAATGGATTTGCTGCCCTTACTTCAGATTCTCTTTCAACTTCAAATTATGGTTCGGAACTTGAATTTGACACTGAGTTGGTTGATCTCCTGAATAAAAATATGCTTCAAGAGAACCTTTGTCTTAAATCCTCCTCGAGGAATGTTGAATCATCACTCCAGACGAAAAATATTGAGGAGATAGAGCATCTTCATATTAATTTTGTCAAAACCATGTCTCTAAAGGAATAAGAGATTAATTCTCTCAGATATGACCTGCAAAGGCTGTCTGGAAGCTCTGACCAAATTGCAGCAATGTTGTCATGGTTTAGGATTCAAAAGCAAAACAGCAAAAGCGATGGATTCTGCAAATCAGAAAACAATGGTTGGGTATTGTGTCAAACAGGAAAAAGTACATGAAGACGAAAAATCCACATTGATCTGCTCCTTCTGTGGACACTCAAGGCATGAAAAAGATACCTGTTGGAGATTCAACAAAAGTAACAAAAGAGTCACCAAACTTCAAAAGAACATGCAAAGAGTGAGTCTGAATAAAGATAAGCAAGGTAAATATTCCAGAAGAAGTAAGAAATCTGTTAGCACATCCAACAATGACAAGCCACGAAAAAACAAGGGAAGTGGGCATTTGGCCCGTCCAGTCACCAACTGAATGGTGACATTTTCCTTCTCATCTTTAACTTGGGAAGTGGCTCAAGTCAATGTTCGTGAATTTCAATTTTTATTTGTAGGTAATCTTTTTATTCTTGGAAGACTGTGTCAAAATGGTGTAGGGTTTGACACTTATAAATATCTTTTTATTGTTTGTTTTCTCCTTCTTTCAATTACGTTCTCATGGGTCCTGTAACTAGAGGTACTACCAAAACAGATGCAGTAGAAGCAGTCAATGTACATCCGTGCGAAGGAATCACTTCCTCGAGAATGATAAAGAAGAAGTCAACATCCAATGGAAAAGGTTCTTCCTCTAACTATCTCTTTTCTGTTTGTCATGCTAGAGACATGGTGAAAGTTTTCATCAACAAGCGAAATGATTTAAAATCTCGAATCATTTCCTCTTTGGAAGAGATAACTCACTATGAACAAAGGCTGTCTCTGACCAAGAATACCCTGCCTGATCTAAAAAGAGAACTTAGTGAGTTAACTGATATTTCTGAAGATCTAGAGGAATTGAACGATCCCATAATCAATGGGTTTTTCAATAATGAGAAGGAGTTTTTTGTGGATGCTCTGAGAAAGATCTACAATGCCTAGTAAGTCTTCTCTTTGGTTTAGTTGGAAGGATAACTAGTGCTTGAATAGCAATGATTGTGACTACACATAGCTATTATTTTTCATCTTCTTGTTCTTTTTTAGATTTATTGGTATTAAATTCTAAAAATATTTGGAGGATGATGGTTTGCAGTATTTAATCTTTATGATTTGTTATATTGCAATTTGTTATGGATATTGGTGTTTACGTCCGTGAACTATGTTGTCCCATATTTTGTCAAAAGTACAGTCGTTCATGATTGGTATTCATGTATTGATTTAAGGATGAATAGACTTTTGACATATACAAAAGTTAAGCCTATATTGTCAATTATTTGATGGAAGATAGGTTAAAATCTTTTGTGTTCAAGGATTATGTCTATTAAAAATCATTATGCAAATAGTGATGGAAGATAAAATGAATCCTTGTGTATTCCACAGTATTGATCTTCACTGATCCATTTTTTATGTAATATTGTGAGGCTTCGTAATGTGTCTTATGTTGAGCATGATACAACCAAGTTTATTATTTTTGATTAGCTTTGCTGGTTGTTCCGTAAGGTACTTTATGTTGAGCATTCTTGAACTAAATTAATCATCTTGTTTGGTTATATAGTTATTGCTCCATGAGTCTTTTTATGTCGAGCAAAACAAATGACAATTAAATTGATTAATTTTGTAATTAGTTTGATTGTGTATTCCAATTAGATTAATTATGGGTTCTCGTGTAATTAATCTAGTTGAGTATTTTCATACTCCGTAAGATACCTCTTGTGTTGAGTATATGAACGAATATACTATTCATTTTCTGATGGGTATGTTAGTCGTATGCTCCATAAGTTCTCTTATGTCGAGCATAATCAATTAAGTTGATCACTTTTGTGTTTAATTTGATTGTGTATTCCAATTAAATTAATCATGGGTTTATTTGTGATTAATTTGATTGAGTTTTTGGATATAGAAAATCATTCTCATGGTTTATAATGTCCAATAAAAATCCTTATTTTCTTTTGAAATTAAGATCGCTCTTGTTGTTCCCTTGGGGATGAAATCAAATGGGGGAGAGTTCTTTTGAACTTGTGCTTAATGGCCATATCTTGAGGGGTGTGCCGCTGTGGAATTTTAAAGGGGTTATCTTGTATCTTTTAAACTCCTTGATGAATGTTATTAGCTTCGGCTACATGATTGCATCTAAATTAGATGGTATGTATTTTTTTATTTTAGTCATGAAATGTCTCTTACGAAAATTTCATTATGATCCCGTTCTTGTACCTTTTCCAATTTTATTGACAAAAAGGGGGGAGAATTAATATGTAGTTCACACTACAAATACATATGGTTTTCGGATCATTGTGTAAGGGGGAGTGGTTTCCATGTGGGATGGAGTATTGACTAAGGGGGAGTGATACATATCACCATAGTAGTATTGTTGAAGTTGTGATACAATTGGATTTTGACACTGTGTAATAATACTATGACATTGTATAACAATGATCGAGACCGATGCTTTCTCATTTTTATAGATACGGATCTTCAACAACTGTGATGCTAAACTTATAACTTTTGGGATCATTGGAGTACGTGGAAGTGACGAAGATTTCGAGAAATGTTGAAGATTAGACATGTGGAATAGGATCTACTAAAGTTTCTTTATCTTTTTTGTATTCCATATGTATTGATAGTTTTGTCACTAAAATTAACAAAGGGGGAGATTGTTAGAGCATTGCTCGGTCGAACTCGCATGCGTTTCTATCTCAAGAGTGTTTGTCAATGTTAGTGATCAAAACTATAAGTCTTGATTTCTAGTCTACTATAGATAAGTCTCGGACTATGATAGAAAGTGTAGTTGAGCTTAAGGACTTAATGGCGATTCATCATACAAGAAGAAGAACTACTCAAGGAACCGGTGGAACTTCTCGACAAAAAGGTATGTGAAGACTTGAACTTATCAGTCATTCAAAAGTCTATCTACTCTATATCCTACTTCTTGAGACAAAAAGTCGTATCCTATATATAGACTTAGATTATACACATTTGGTATTTCGAGCCGAGTATACCTCGCCTATCTATATCTCGAAATATGTGTTGGTAAGCGTTTCGCTTCGACTATGTTTATCTTTACCTAGTGACGAAAGTCATGATATGTTTCAATCACTTTGCAAATTTCTTTGACGAGAAATGGTGTAACAACTGTATAACGTCCTCTAAGAATGTTTAAATGTTTGGAATGAGAGTTTAGATTACATAATCGATGATGGACATAAGTATTGTTGTGGAAACACATATGTGCATAAGTCCTATTCCTTGAACCAAAGTTTGCGAACTTTGTTGATAAAGAGAAACCGGAAGACTGGCTTGTTTCCAAGTCCGCGAACTGCCGAACTTCTTATCCCGAGAAATTCTGCTGGAATTGATAAACTTGTTACGTGAGTACCAGTCCGCGAACCCAGTCCTTGAACCGGCGAAAAGTCTTTGCCGATATTTTCTGCTGGAGTTTGTAAACTCTGCCCGGTTGCTTAAGTCCGCGAACCTAGTGTGCGAACTTAAGAAGGTTATATATCTGAAGATGATTTATGAACTTAAAATTATAAAGACTAAGGAATGCAAATTGCAAACCGTGGCTATAAAGTTCATAAACCGATTCAAGTAAATCAAATCATCTTTGCTTCAATTGTGTCTTGTGTAGTACATAAGATTTTGTAATACCCCGATATTCGGCAGTGGTTATAAGTAATGATTTGTCCTTTCCTAACACCGAGGCCTTTTAAGCACAATTGGATCCAGAGTTGGAAGAAAACTCAGCAGTTAAGCGTGCTCGGGCGGGAGCAATATAGGGATGGGTGACCATCCGGGAAATTTCTGTTGGATTACCGCAACGATGCCCGTTGAAAACCCCACACTGCCGGATATCCGCAGTGGCTAAGTGGGGACAGTATCGGTGGAGGGACGGGTCATTACAGATTTCCTTGCAATTGAACAACTCTCTAACTAGTTCATTTGAGTCATTTGAACTAGTTATGGTGAAGAAGAATATGGTTGGTATGAAATGCTCATATGGCTAACCTTTTGGTTAACTATTGTTGAACCAACAATGTACACGTTTGGGTACGGTTAACAAATCTAGAAGCGTACATTTCATTTGTCTATAACAAGTTAAGTTTTCGATCTAACTGTTGATAAATATTAGCTTGAATTTAAATCAGGTTTTCATCTAACGGTGGATATTGTTTTCTTTGTGACCAACGCGAAACCCTGATTTGAAAGACTATATAAGGGGACATCTGGCAACTCTGCAAAACTAATCCCCACACCTCATGTGTGATACTAGTTTGCATGCTAGAGTCGTTTCTCCTTTAACCTTTGGTTTTCTTCTTCTAAAACCAGGTTAACGACTTAAAGACTTCATTGGGATTGTAAAGCCAGACCGATACTACTTTTATTATAGTTGTGTGATCTGATCTTGCATCTTCTATCGTACGAGTACAATCAGATTGATTGGCTTGAGATTAATATCTCCGATAGGCAAGATATAAAAAGTAGTCACAAACATCCTCGTCACATTGTTTGTGATTCCGCAACATCTTGTTTCGCTACCATACGATTAAGATTGTTGTGAGGTGATTGATTTATCTAGGTTGTTCTTAGGGAATATAAGACCGGATTATCAATTGGTTCCTGTTCACCTTGATTATTATCAAAAGACGGAACAAAAACTTTAGGGTTTTTCTGTGGGAGAAAGATTGATCCTTTGATAGACTTGTCTGTGTGTGACAGATTTGTTTATTGTTAAAGCCTGTGATTTTGGGTCGTAACAACTCTTAGTTGTTGGTGAGATCAGCTAAGGGAATCAAGTGCGCAGTATCCTGCTGGGATCAGAGGCGTAGGGAGTACAAATGTACCTTGGATCCAGTGGAAGACTGATTGGGGTTCAACTACAGTCCAGTCCGAAGTTAGCTTGGCGTAGGTTAGTGTCTGTAGCGTCTTAATACAGTGTGTATTTAATCTGGAATAGGTTCGGGGGTTTTTCTGCATTTGCGGTTTCCTCGTTAACAAAATTTCTGGTGTCTGTGTTATTTCAGTTTCCGCATTATATTGTTTTATCTTTATAATTGAAATAATACGGGTTGTGCGTTAAATCATCAATTAGAGTAATCAAACCTTTGGTTGTTGATTGTCATTGATTGATCCTTGGATATTGGTCTTTGGTACCATCCAAGTTATTCCTTGTGTTTGATTAAAGACTCGCTGATTTCTATTAGCTTGAGTAAATCAAAACAAGAGAGAGATATTAACTCCTTGAGATACGTTTACCTAGATTGAGTCTGACTGTATAGTTGATTCTCTAGAAAGTATTTTGGAGTTAGTCCATACAGATTTCTAAGCGAAATATTGGTTGGTGTTGTTAGACCCCCGCTTTTTCAGGTACTATAAATAGCTGGGATCCCATTTGGGTGATCCAGCGGTCATGATCATATTGTCTTATATGATTTAGTATCCTCCTCAAAATATTTGTCTTTTGTCCTTACCAGTTGTGCTAAAAACAGCCAACTACATCTATCACAATATAGTGTTTCCCGTTTTGTAAAGACACAAAGCTATTATTGTCCTCACTATTCATTAACATCCACCATCGTACGTAAAAACCAGTCACGCCCACAATTTTTTCCACCACCAGTAATGTTACCACCTCCACCACTCACAAATACCCGCCATTGTTTTCACCACCCACTGCTTCTCTCACTACCACCATTGTAGTACAATGGTAAAGTCATTGAGTGATGATACCAGTATATAGTTTTTAATAAACTTATTTATTAATAAAAATATGTATTTATTAGATTCATTATATGAATATTTATCATAAAAAATTAATTAATAATTCATCATGGGCAATTAATAGGACACTAATTAATAAAGTATTTATAATGATTAGTTGAAAAAACCACGGTCGTAGATTTATCCCTCCTGGATAAATCTCGGCCGCTCTTTATCTAGCCTAACTTAGCCAAGCTTTGTTTTGTATTCTATAGATATAAGTATAGAAGTGACATGGACAACACTCCAAGCAAACACCTTAAAAATTCCAAAACTATCTGTATATTTTCTAGAAACTATATAAATGCACTTAATCTAACGGATATGGATGTCCAACGGATTTTCAAGGTTGCATCCGGACCCAATCCGTTGGATTTCAAAAATCTCATCCACGTCCAACCCATTAGTGAACGAACCGGGCATCCATCTGCAAAGATACGGTTGGACCCGGTTAAATCCGCGGATTACGGATAAAATGCTCACCCCTACTTGCACTCCTGCCTAGCTGGCTCAAAATCCCATTTTATTTTACAAACAAGCTTGTTTTTGCATTTCTACACCTCCTAAAATTGTTGGTTGCATCCATAGAAAATTTTTGCACCCCCTTTCCATAGTTCTTGGTTCTGATATGACCCAAATGCAACAGAGAATGAAAACGCTAGGCATATATATATATATAACCAAATGAAGTAAAAAATGAACATTAACACAGGGCTAAAAGATTAGCTCTAAGTTTGCATACCGTTGTGTACGTCAGCAACAACAAATATAAAGTAATTTTGAGATTTCAAATCTTTTCTTACCACAACGGCAAAAAAAAGGAAAATGCCAGGTCAGACGATTTTCTTATCCCGACCTAGTGCCTCTAACAAATGGCTGGCCGGCCACACTTAACCCCGTTGATGATCCCAATACTAAGAACGTGCCATGAGCCGTCCATTTCCTTCTCGCACGATTTTGCGGGATAAAAAATCGTTAGGTGTAACATCTCCCAAAAAAAATCCCTCAAACTTGACCTACAAATTATATACAATAGCTGATTAGATTATTCAACTGAAATTCACAGGGTCAATTGAAATTGTGAAAATTTGAAAAGTTCAGATACTACCACAATAGTAATATAAAGTATCCCATTTATTAGAATATACTCCCTCCGTTCCTTTTTAATAGGCTGGTTTTATTTTTAGAGAAATTTAAGGAAATTAAGAGAATTAATCATTGAAAGTGGTCCTCATGACACTTGTCAATAAAAGAAATGAAGTGAAATGGTCCCCATGATACTTGTCAGCAGAAAAAGTAAAGTGAAATGATTCACATGACACTTGTCATCAAAAGAAGTTAAGAGAAAAGTGGTTCCAGAAAATTAAAGTAATATTTGACTTTCCCAATTAGGAAACCAGCCTATTTTTTTGAAACATTTATTTATAGAAACCAGCCTATTAAAAAGGAACGGAAGGAGTAACATATAATCCTTTTTTTAGCAAAATCAACGACAAATTAAGACTCGAGCACATCAACATGAACAACCACAGACCTTAAGAGAAGTTCCTATGAAATTTACCAGATGAAATTTTTTATTCAACCAGGTGGATAGGCAAAGTGGACTTTTTTACCATGGTAAAAGTGTAGGGCGACTGATGAAGAAGCGTGCGGTCTACATAAAGTTGATGGCGGTTAGGCATCGTCCACGCGGTGGACTTGAGACCGCTGGAGGCTAATCGTAAGCCACTGGGTCGGGGTCTTAGAGTGCTCAAAACATAACAGCTTAATTATGAGAGTATACAAAGCTAGACTAGATCCAGGGGTTTTTCCGTATTTGCAATTTTTTTGTTAACAAGATTTTATTTTTTCGTATTTTTATTTTGCGCAATTATAATTATTGTTTTTTGTTATAACTAAAAGTATATACATCGTACGTTAATCCAAACACTTGGGTTGATCCCTTTAGTTCGTTTAGGTTTTAGACTTAAACTATATACCAAGTGTATACAAATCACACAAGGTATCCAACTTATAGGTTGATATCGAAAATATTGTGGTGTACTCGGTACCCTCGTCATTTCAGCGAGAATCCTTCAACCTGACCCTATTTCTATGACGAACACTCTATAAATTTAGCCCAAAAAGTATGAATCGACGTGGTTTCATTATCATTGATTTTATCGCCTGTTTGGAAACATAATCTCTACAAATAGTCAAATTCTCTTCTTGAGTGTATAATTAGTACCACGAACTTTGGGAGCCATTACTAGATGATTTTAAAGTAACATTTAGAGGCGAAAAAGGAGTGAGTTTGAAGTAAAACTGAGTAGTATTCATATGTTTTAGAATTATCCATTGGCGGACGGTGAAGGGACGCGCGGATTAGCTATAGCCTCCATGAGTTAAGTAGAGACGTGGGGCTGAAGATAAATCGCTGGCGGTAGACATTGAACCGCGCAGATGAAGAAGAGGCGCGCGGTTCTTGACGGACCACATTTGGGAAACCAATAAATTTTCCTGTTTTCCCATTCATTTTTCTAATCCGTTGAGTCCTTAGTGGAATCAAAATGATTTTTCCACACCATAGTAATTGCCTTTATAATGACTTTTATATCATTTGTTTATATCTGAAATGACTTTCAATGGGATTCAGACGTAATACATATTATTAATTTAGTGGGAATAAATATTTTGATATCTTTAGCATGGGTTTATAAGTGGTATATGAAATTCTAGAATTAATGGATAACCAACCTCCTAAGCATTATTATTTTAGTTGAGTTTATGTTTAAAAATCAAAAGCTTTAACAAATGAAATATTTGTTCTCTATAGTAGAAAATTAAGGGAAGATCGCTCAAGGGTGCAATATTAGTCCCGAAATAGTTACATTGTATAGAAGAATAATTTTGAAACTGATATCATATCTGATTCACAAAAACCAAAAACAAAGAATTTTATCATTCAGTATGTATCCAAGTATATCTGATCAAATCATATACTAAATCCGAGCTCACAATTCTTATGGTCTTACCCCTTTTGCCAACAAATATCCCAAAAGTTCGAACTTTCATAATCTAGTTACACTTGAAAAGAGAAATTAATGCAACAATGGTGAACAATGTCTCGAGAGGAAATAATTCAATAAATTCAATTATTTCACGCTAGATTCTTATTTGTGCTTTTTATTCAGTTGACAATTAAAATTCTCCCTAGACTAAATGCATTCCTTATCATTTTTCCATGTGATATGGTGATTCAAATTGCATTAAGGTGGAGCAAAAACCTATATAAATAGGCATCGATTTATTTCAACAGAAACTCATCACTTGAGATCAAATAAGAAATCATCAGAGTCCAGAAATTGGTAATCGAAAAAAACAAATTAAAATTTTAGGGGGTTCTCAAAAGGAAAGGGTACCAAGTACGCCACAAACTTTTTTTTTTTAAAACCTATATGGAAAAACTTGTTATAATCAGTAGTACATATCAACAGTAAAGATCTGATATATATGGGCCTTGTTTGGTAAAATTTATGACTATCTATTTATGATTATAGATAATCATAAATTGATAAATGATTTAGATAGAATCATTTTAATAATAAATTTTTCCAAACACTTTTTTTCCAGATAATTGATTATCTTGGAATGATGATCTCAAAAAGGAGGGGAAAGAATAATGATCTAGGATATTTTTTTAGTCATATGTTGTTTTTTTGTCTCTCTATTGATAGTTTAGAGAAAATAAGAAGAAAAAATTCAATTTGAGTTCCTTAGAAAAAATAATTGATTGTAGTAAATTTTTAAAACAACTTCATGTTTATGGAAATAATGGATTTTTTCAATTATGATTAAAATAAGCAATTATTATAATGGTTACCAAACGCATATATAATCCATTATAATCTGCAAAATGGATTATAAGCTGATAATACATTAAAATAATATGCAAAATGGATTAGAATCCATTATATATACATCCCCATGATATATATATATATGAGTTTAGTTGGAGTGTTGGACTATCTTAGGAAACCAGTATCCAAGAATCAACCTAGTCTGTACCCTAAAAAAATATCGACAAGAGAAAATATTTTAATTTATATTTCAATATACGAAGTTTTAGAAATAAATCTTTTGAGTTCAATATAGTCTGTTAGGCTTAAAAGTTGTCTAGGTTGTTTTACCTATTACTTGTGATATTTCTATTATAAAGATAAACAATATAATACGAAAAATAAATATTACAACACCAGATGTTTTGTTAACGATGAACACTGCAATGTACAGAAAAACCCGGGACCCATTCAAGGGCTTGAAAATCACATTGTATTAACTCGATACAGACATTAGCCTACGTTCAGATTTCGAACCGAAATATAGTTGAGACTGAATCGAGCCTACGATCAATTCAACTTCAGTTATGCTCCTTTATGTCTCTTGGATCTCGCAAGACCCTACGTAACACGATTCCCCTAGATGGCATCCTTTGCAGGCCTCAGAGTTAACTCAAGCTAAGTGGAGTCTTTTTAACTATTCTAACTCTAACAGATAACCTATTTGATTTACTTTAAGATATTCAATCTAGATACTTTATATAGATTCTCAGTCGATTTTACCCCACAAGAAAAGCACAAATAAATCAAACCAGAAGAGATTTTCATATCTGTCTTGTGGAATCACAAAGTCCGAGACGAAGAGGAATTTGCTATTTTTCTCTATCTTGTTCCTAATCTATAGTTCAGAAGCTACAACAATCCACAAGAACAAAATCCAGATAACAAAGATCTATCAGGAAAAAATAGTCTCACCTGGCTTCATGAATCCCTTAGTAAAGTCTTTCAAATTCGTAACCTCAGATAGTTTTTAGAGAAAATCTAGGTTTTAGAAGACGACTCTAGCCTCCAATAGGACGCAACAGTACTAGAATTGAGATTCTAGTGTGTAGGGAGTCCTCTATTTCTATTGAGGAACAGGGCTGGGTAGCTTACAAACAAAGCTAAGTTCGTGAACCAGTTTCTATTTTATGAATTATTTTGTCACCAAGTAAGCTTAACTTTTCCATATAGATTGATCAAGTATGCATATGAGAAGTTTTCCTTGAATCACAAAGAAAAAAATGCGCAGCGTATGTGATACGTTTATGCACCAAGTGGTTTGCCAAAGAAGAATGGTTGAGTAGTTTTGGAACTGACAAGCTCAATTTGTCAGAACTAGTGTGCAAATAAGATTGGAGATTCTCCTTATCTATGATCTTTATCAGAATTACTGACACAAGTTGTTGTTGCTCCTCCGTAAATTTCACTACTTAATTTTTTTTGGTAAACAATGGCTTTTGCGCCACCACAGAAGCAAATTTAAGTTTTCATCAGAGAGTATCCATTCATTTTTCTAATTTGTTGAGTCTGTAGTGAAATAAAAATGATTTTTCCACCCCATAGGAATTTCCTTTAGAGTGACTTTTATATTATTTGTTTATATCTGAAATGAGTTTCAATGGGCTTCAGACGTAATACATATTATTAATTTAGCGGGAATAAGTATTTTGATAGCTTTAACATGGGTTTATAAGTGGTATATGAAATTCTATAATTAATGGATAACCAACCTCCTAAGGATTGTTATTTTAGTTGAGTTTATGTTTAAAAATCAAAAGCTTTAACAAATGACATATTTGTCCACTATAGTAGAAAATTAAGGGAAGACCGCTCAAGGGTGCAATATTAGTCCCGAAATAGTTACATTGTATAGAAGAATGATTTAGAAACAACTATCATATCTGATTCACAAAAACCAAAAACAAAGTTGAATTCTATCATTCTAACTATGTGTCCAAGTATATCTGATCAAATCATATACTAAATCCGAGCTTAAAATTCTTATGGTCTTACCCCTTTTGCAACAAATATCCCAAAAGTTCGATCTTTCATAATCTAATTACACTTGAAAACAGAAATTAATGCAACAATGGTGAACACTGTCTCGAGAGAAAATAATTCAATAAATTCAATTATTTCACGCTAGATTCTTAATTGTGCTTTTTATTCAGTTGACAATTAAAATTCTCCCTATACTAAATGCATTCCTTATCTTTTTTCCACGTGATATGGTGATCAAATTTCATTAAGGTGGAGCAAAAGCCTATATAAGTAGGCATCGATTTATTTCAACAGAAACGCATCACTTGAGATCAAATAAGAAATCATCAGAGCCCATAAATTGGTACTCGAAAAAAAACGAATTAAAATTTTAGGGGGTTTCAAAAGGAAAGGGTATCAAGTACACCATGAAATTTTTTGTTCGAAAAACTATATGAAATAACTTGTCATAATCAGTAGTACATATCAACAGTAAAGATCTGATATATATGATATTTAGATGAGTTTCTTGGACTATCTCAGAAAACCAGTATCCAAGAATCAACCTAGTATGTACCCTAAATGAATACCGACATGAGCAAATCTTTTAATTTATATTTCAATATACGAAGTTTCAAAAAATAAATCTTTTGGGTTCAATATAGTCTTTTAGGCTTAAAAGATGTCTAGGTTGTTTTACCTATTACTTGTGATATTTCTATTATAAAGATAAACAATATAATTCGAAAAATAAATATTACAACACCAAATATTTTGTTAAAGATGAACACTGCAATGTGCAGAAAAACCCCGGGACCCATTCAAAGGCTTGAAAATCACATTGTATTAAGTCGATACAGACACTAGCCTACGATCAGATTTCGAATGAAATGTAGTTAAGTCTGAATCGAGCCTATGATCAATTCAACTTCAGTTATGCTCCTTTATGTCTCTTTGATCTCGCAAGACCCTACGCAACACGATTCCCCTAGATGGCATCCTTTACAGGCCTCAGAGTTAATTCAAGCTAAGTGGAGTCTTTTTAACTATTTTGCCTCTAACAGATAACCTATTTGATTTACTTTAAGATATTCAATCATGATACAAATTTCTATATGTTTATGAGGGACCTTCAAGGAAAACAAGATATCGATCAAACTAGGACAAGTTACTCTCCTTATTTCTATTGAGGAACAGGGCTGGGTAGCTTACAAACAAAGCTAAGTTCATGAACCAGTTTCCATGTTTATGAATTATTTTGTCACCAAATAAGCTTAACTTCTCCATATAGATTGATCAAGTATGCATACGAGAATTTTTCCATGAATCACAAAGAAAAAAATGTGCAAGTATGTGATACATTTATGCACCAAGTGGTTTGCCAAAGAAGAATGCATGGTTGAGTAGTTTAGAACTGACAAGCTCAATTTAACAAGACTAGTGTGCAAATAAGATTGGAGATTCTCCCTATCTACGATCTTTTTCAGAACTACTGACACAAGTTGTTGTTGCTCCTCAGTAAATTTCACAACTTAATTTTTTTTTGGTAAACAATGGCTTTTGCGCCAGTACAGATGCAAATTTGAGTTTTCATCAGAGAGCATTCACCACCCTCCCTCCCCCTCCCCCCCACCCCCGTCAAGTAGATGATGTGTACCATGTCGAGAAAAATATCCAAAAGGGTTAAATTTAGATATTTACATCCTGCCGAAGTAAGGAACCATGGCATATATGTTTGTAACAGATTCCATTTTGAGAGATTTGAAAAGGCATTATATCGTTGAAGGGTTCCTTAAATTTTTAAAACACTACACAAAAACAACCGATTTGGAACGGATATAGGCATTGTATTGAATTTAAGCAACGCCAAATCCGTTGCTAATATGGCGTAGCAAATTCTTGTGCAACGACAAGATACGTTGCACAAATTAATCTAATAAACGCTTATTAACGTTGCGCAATGGTTTGTGTAACGTTTTGTTTTGTAATTGGAGCAATGGATAAGCAAATTTGAGGAATGAATTTGATTAATTTAAGCAACGTTTATTCGGTTGAGTGGCTCCCACTGAAAGTGATGCCAACATTTATTTTATTTAGAGACTTTTTTATCCGCTGCTCATGAATGCAAATCGCAGCAAATGATTTACTCCATATGTTTATATCTGTTACAAAATAATTTACAGGTTAAAAAAAAGTCAGGCGATAATTCCGGAAGATTTCTGCACATGTATATATTTGAATATATATTGATACTGCACCTGCATATACCATTATTGTAGATCAATCAAAAGACCCAATTTTTCATATGGAAGGAATCTCATAAGCACATCATTCATCATCACAAACATATAGTTGGCTTGATCATCACAATCCGTAGAGAACTATTCATATCAGCTTGTAATATATAAATCATATGAATTCCTCAAATTGAAGCATGTAACAGGTGAACTATAATAAGCCATACAATTATTTGGTTGATTCAAAGATTAAATACTAACTTTGATCAAGAACCTAAAATTCTGAATTTGAAAATATGGAAGTTAGTTAATAAGAAAACGAACCTTCCGTTGTTTAAATATATATTGTATAATGAGAGGTCCTCTTTGATTCCAACATTACCAATGGTGGAAGAGCATTAAAATCAATCCTGCAGAGAACAAGAAAATTAATCCATTAGAAGTTGACACAAAAGCCTCATAATTTGTTGACAAAACCAAGATGTTGACAATTCAATTCAATTCAATTTAAGGTTCAAAACATATGAAATCAAAAAAAATCTCAACAGAAAACTTACTTCATAAACGATTGAAACCTAATTCATCAAATCCAGAGAAACAACAAGAGATCTGAGATTGAAGCACGACGATTGAATTGAAAAGTAAATATATAAATAGGCAATTGAACCTACCAAAATTGAATCTGAATCAGTACGACAATATGTTTCTTAAAAAAAAATTATTCAACCTACACACTGTGTGGTGTAACATTGAAAGCTAGCTTATAGTACTCAAACCACAAACAGATAATACGAATCCGTCGTATACAAATACAAAATTTTAGCAACCTATTTAAGTCAAACTAGTGAGAGAAAAAAGACAGCGTACACAAATTGTATGTTGTGCGTAAATGGAAATATTGAACAATAATTCTAGTATAGCACACCTTTTAATCTGGTTTGTTGTCTGTGCGTCGTTAGCCAGTTGAACGCCAAGATTTTTTTTCTAATTAAGATGAGTTCTGTTAAATTATAATAAACAAATTCTATTAGAAAACTGAAAGCAAGGTTCCAAAATCATTTGTCGTTTAATACAATAAACATTATGTGAAACGTATGAGTATGGAGTTCAAAATCTATTACAATAAAATGACCAACATCTTAGAAAACTGAAAACGAGACTCTAAAGTAAAACCCTAACTTCAAAACACCCAAAAAATTTAATAAACACATTAAACCGAAATCTAAACACACCCCATGCATAATCCCAAAAAAAAACAAAGAACACCGAAACATATGCATGCAATAAGACTCCAACTTCACGGATTTAGGTCAAACAATAGATCAAAAGATAACCAACAAAATAAAAATTAAAAATAATAGTTATAGATAAAGGTTTTTACCTGATGATAATCGATGAAACAATCAACTATCTGATGAATTGATTTTGGATTGCAGGAACTAGGTCTAGGAATTTTGTTAGATTTTTGAGAGTAGATCGAAATTTCTGGGTTTTGATTACTAAAATAAAGATTTTCATTTGGTTAGGAAATTTAAAGAGATCTCTAGGTTTAATTCTGAGAGAAGGTTTTGATCTCTGAGTTACTTAAAGAGAAGTTCTCGGTTTTTCTGGGAAGATAAACTCTTTGAAAATAAGAGTGAGGGAATAAAAAACGTGAATAAATTAATTTTGTTGTCTGAAATACGAGAGAGAATAAAAAACAAATTTTGATATTTTATAAAAATAAAAAACAATAGAAAAAAAAATCTAAGATTAAAAAACAAGATTACTAAAATCCCATGGAAATATTTAGTATTACATAAATGCCATTGATGTACAATGTTTTCACACGTTTCAAAAACGTTGCTCCATTTATTTCAGTTAATAAACCAATATTATTTATTTTGCGTAACGTATTTTCAGGTGTGCAATGGATATAGACGTTTCAAAAAGATGCAACGCCAATATCCATTGCACACCCCTGAAATTGGGGAAATATCTGTTTGGTCCATTTAGGGTCATTTTTAGATCGATTTGGTCCTGCTACAAATTAGGAAACTCTATTTGGTCCTTAACCATCTACTTTCGTCTTCTCTATGTCTCTTCCTTCCGGATCTATTTCCCCCATCTAAAACAGTCCAACAACATCTTCAGCTCTTCCTTGATCATCACCTCCTCCGTCGAATTTGTACAAATCACCATCTCCAATTCCACCATCACCACCACCTCCACTTATGAGGTAAAAGATATTGTAGACACCCTAGATTTTGTAACTACAACATCGAAGTTAAAGAGACTTTACATTTCAATGGTCGATATTTCGGTATTATTATCACTTGAAATCAAAATATTTGGGTCAAGCAAAGTATGAGAGGATGTTATATATTAGCAAACTATTTTGATATAATTAGATTCGTTTTTTTTTGGTTGTACTGGTTTTGGGGACTGATTAATTATGTTTTGGTTCAGATGTCTTAAGTTTGAACATTTTCGGAAAGCATTCTTATGTTGTGTGATGATACTAGATGTCTAAGCACTATGGCCAAGGATTATTTTGTCTTGGGTTCTACCACTACCAATCAGTTTTGCACCTATTGAATTCACTAATATTTACTTCCATAATGATGTACTAAGCAAAATTTTTGTCGTTTTTCGGGATTATTGTTGGGTAATCTATTGGATGGGGTTTGATAGGTGCAACGGTTAATTACAGACTATTTATTTTTATGTTTTATTTGAAAAAATCCAACATTTTTTTATTTTGAATCAATTGAAAATGAATCCGCGATGCTAGTTCATTTTCTATAATGAACTTGTAATTGTTCATTATGTAATGGTAACGATAGTTCATTTTATATAGTAGTTTATTATCTTGAATGAACTGTGTAATTAAGGTTCATTTTTGGAAATGATAGTTAATTATGTAGGATAACTGGCAATAGTACTTCATTCTAGAAGTTCATTGTATAAAATGAACTCTAGGGTGGTAGTTTATATTGGAAAATAAACTAGTAATAGGTGTTCATTATGGTAGTTCACATCGTAGAATGAAATCGTACATGGTAGTTCATACTGTAAAATAAATTCGTGATAGGTGTTCATATTGTAGAATGAACTTCTAATGGTATTACATATGGTAGAATGAACTTGTAATAATACTTCATTATACCAGTTCATTTTGTAGAATGAACTCAAATATTACTTAATCTTAAGTACCTGGTACGGTAGTTCATTAAAGTAGTTTATTTTGGAGAATGAACTCGTATAGTAGTTCATTATATAGTTAATTTTTAGCTAAAGGATAAGGTAAAAATTAAAAGATTTGAAATATAACAACAATGATACTCGTTGGAAAGATATCGTCGATGGCTTTCCGAATAAAATTTATCGTTTTTGGACATATGGTTCAAAAGATATTTCATTTTTAAGTTTTTATTAATTAATAATATGATTTCAGGTGATTTTCTTCTGCAGTGGTGTAAAGCTGAATCAAGCTCTCTTCTTAGAGCTTCTGGCCCCACCAAAAATACTTTGACCAATAAAACTTTTCGGATTTTTCACACCATCAATATTTCGTCCAATAAAACACCCATCTTATTTTACCATCCACCACCGAGCTTGAGACCTAAAAAAAGAATAACGAGACTCCCGTCTCAATCATCCGAGTATTACCCAATTCCACATTTTATATGTATCTTCACGCCGATCTGGTGTGGTTGATGAGTACTACCCAATCTATATGTATTTTCTAAACCCTAATTCCACATTCTCACTTTTTTGCTTCCTCAATTTTCTTTTACAGGTAAAAGATGATGAAACGGAGGAAGAAAACCCTATATCACATGAGAAACAAAGGCAGCCGGTTCAAGTAAGCGAAGCTCTCTCTTACTCGATCTTTCAACAAAGACCACTTAGTCGATGTAAATTAGCTAGGGTTGATTTTGTGAAAGGGTTTATGGTTGATAGGTTTTGAAAGTTAGGGTAGTGCTCATATTTTTGGTCAATTGATTGTTCAATTTTGCAAATTAATCTCAATCTATTTGTTAAACATAATCTCCGTTTGTTTTTTTTTTTTTAATTGCAGGGACCCTTCTTTGTTCTGTACCCAAGAAACAATTAAGGTACTGAAGCTCTTTTCTCTGTTTTCATCACTTCTTCTCCTCTCTCGTGTTAATACTCTTCTTTGAATCTTTTTTTTCACTCGTCGTTTCGTCTACATAATATGTTTTTGATTTATCTATATTTTGATATACATATATTTTTTTAATTTTTTTTTTTGTAGCAGGTGATCATAAAAAGAAGCATTAGGTAAAAGTACCATTAGGTAGTTGATATTATGAATCAGGTAATTCTATTTAGGTTTAGTTTAATTTTTATGTTGAGTCCATCTATCAAAGGTTAATTATCAGTTGTAGTAATATGGTTAATTGATTTTATATAAGTTAGAGTAGATAAATTTTAACAGTTAGGGTTCATTAGTTGATGATGGTGCTTTTGTTCGTTCCGTTCCACGAATGGTTTATTCTCTTTTTTTTCAAGTTATATATAAGTATTGATTTCTGGTTTGCTTCATTGTTGCAGGATTGAGAGTTTTTTCTCTATCCTTTTTCCTTCTATTGTGGGTTTAATCTAAGCTTTTGTTTTTTAACTTTGAGTGAACTGAATATAAATTTTGTTGTTCTGTTGAAATTTGTACACATTTATTAGGTGTGTGTTCACTAAATGATGCTTATAATTCGCAAGCCACGAACTAGAAACTTTATGCCTGTGAAAGTACCGACCACAGACTCATGTGCTTCACCTGTCTTTGTGAGAGCACCTACTGAAAAAAGGATTGGCTAGCTTTATTGTTGGTTTTCTTATTAAATATATATCTCAGCTATCGTCTCGAATACTGGTGCTGCTGTAATTGAGTGTAGAGCTGTTGATGCGGAACCAGGATGAGATAATCAAGTCTGGTTGGTAGTTGAGTGTCAGAATTACAGTTGATAATGGTGCTGCTGGTAGTTGAGTCCCGGACTAGGAATAGAGCATGGTAGTTGAGTGTCAGAATTCACTAATCGACATTGAATATTAAATAATGACGGCGTCAACGGAGATTTCATCAACAAATGTATGAAAAGACTGACTATCTTATTTACTCATATTTTCTACCATTTTATTTAATGAGAAAAGTCGTACGACTTTAGTACAATGATGAACATTGCAAAGAAGAATGCAAGCAATAAGGAGCAGTCAAGTTAGTTCTTAAATTTCACAAACTGTTTTTCAGTTCACGAACTTGAGAAAATAATGATCCAAAAGATGATTGACGCGGGTGATCTAAAGCAGTACGTTCAGAAAGCAGAAACCGAAGACAGGGAAAAATGAAGCAAGCAAGTCTAGCTACCTGAGGGAAACCGGACACTCAATACCATTTCATTCTCCGAACCCAATGGACCATCTCTAACTGCCCAGATAGGAAAAATATTGAGAAAGAAATTTGAGGACTACTGCGAACTGTACAAGATCGACGGGGTCGAAGTTGATGAGCACGAGGAATGGATGAACGCACAAGTGGTGTTCGATGCTGAAGATATCGGAGAAGACATGGAGGACCACAACGATCCTTTAGTTCTCATCACTTTGACAATAGCGGGATGTAACATCAGGAAGATCTTGATAGATGGTGGAAGCTCCGTCAATATTTTGTTCTATGACACGTTCAAACGAATGGAATTGAATGATGAGCAACTGATGTCCTTTTATTATACCATCTATGGATTCAACGGTGAACCAACGAAGCCCCTGGGAGACATTCTACTAGAAATGGAAGCAAGACCAATGAAGGTTGAGATCCGATTCAGTGTGGTAGACGCTCCCCCTACAATGCCATCATGGGACGTAGGTGGTTCCATAAGCTCAAAGGATTAGCTGCAACATATCACCAATACCTTAGATTCCCGACACCCGAAGGGGTAATGGAAATCAAAGGAGATTAGGTCATCGCCCAGGAATATCAAGCTTTACAAGACCAACTCAATAATGAACAAGAGGAGCAGTGGAAGTCCCGAAGAAGTAAAAACAAGACAACTACCAAGGAAAAAGCAATTGACCTTTATCTCGAAGAAATCTCAGGAAAAAGTTTGGCAAAGGAAAGTATCATTCTAAATACCGAAGCATGGACCTCCGCAGCTAAGGGGGCTGAAGAGCTTACCAAATAGAAATTAAAGAACGTCCCTCTCCTAGGGGATCCCAAGCCTACATTCACACCTATAGATCCCACGAAGGAGATCAATATAGGGACCAAAGAAAATCCGAAGATGATCAAGATAGGTACTCTGATGGACAAGGAACAAGAGATGGCTCTAATCAAGCTATTAATAGAGTACGCGCACATATTTGCATGGAAACTAGGAGACATGCCAGGAATCGATCCGAAGATAATCCAACACGAGCTCCGTATAAAGCCAGGAACGACTCCATTTAGGAAGAAGGTACGAAAAGTGGCACCAGAATACCATCAGGTGATCGAGAAAGAGCTTCGCAAGCTGTTGGAAGCGGGATTCATCAAGGAAGTGAAGTACCCAACCTGGATTTCGAACATGGTCATCGTGCCAAAGAAGAACGGAGGAGTAAGGATATGCATCGACTTCACCAACCTCAATAAAGCGTGCCCAAAGGACAGTTATCCACTCCTGAGCATTGACCAATTGGTAGAAGCTGTCGAAGGATACGAAGAACTGTCATTTATGGATGGACACTCTGGTTACAACCAGGTGGCTTTGGCAGAAGATGGTCAACAACATACAGCGTTTTACACCCCGCATGGCCTCTGTTGTTATACACGAATGCCCTTTGGACTGAGGAACGCAGGGGAAACATACCAGAGAATGGTTGATACCACTTCAAACCATGGATCGGGAATGCTCTAGAAGTTTATGTCGATGACATGCTCGTCAAGAGTAAGCTGAGCAAAGATCACCATCAAGACTTGAGGGATATCTTCGATGCCATGAGGAAGCACTACATGAAAGTAAATCTGGAAAAATGTACGTTCACATCGGGGAAGTTGCTAGGATATCTGGTAACGAAGAGGGGCATCGAGGTCAATCCTGATAAGATTCAATCCATCGTGGAAATGGCATCACCAAAGAATCTTAAGGAGGTCCAGAAACTCAACGGATCACTAGCAGCACTAGGGAGATTCATCGCCAGATCATCAAAAAAATGTAAGCACTTCTTCAACACCCTCAAGAAAGGAAGTAAATTCACATGGACCGCTGAACGTGAAGAAGCCTTTCGGAAGATTAAGGAGTACCTAGCCACGATCTCGATCCTCCAGAAGCCCGATACTGATGAAGTACTGGCCCTGTACATAGCAGCGACCGAAGATGCAGTCAGTGCAGTACTAGTTAAGACCAACACAAAGGTCGAACAACCAATCTACTACGTCAGCAAGACTCTCAACCCGGCAGAAAGAAATTACACGAAGATAGATCAACTCATACTAGCATTAGTATGGGAAACACGGAAGCTGAGAACCTATTTTCTAACCCATTATGTTCGCATCCCTTGTAAGGCACCGCTGGAAGCCGTTCTCAAAACGCTGGAAAAGTGGGAAGAATAGCGAAATGGAATACTCATCTTGATCAATTCAACATAATCCACGAGATCCAAATTGCATAGAAGTCCCAAGTCCTGGCAGACTTTTTAGCATACCTACCCTTTGACAATGATGAAGAAGTAAAGGACATCCCAGAAGCAGTAGAGGAAAATAAAGATCCGATCGACATACTTGATCCATCAAGCCAAAGACGGTGGGAAGTCTTCGTTGACAGATCAAGGAACAGAGAAGGAGCAGGCATAGGCATCGTGATCACCACCCCAACTGGAGACAGAATTGTGCATGCACTAAGACTAGAGTTCAAGGGGCATACCAACAACATTGTGGAATACAAAGTCGTGGTGCATGCTCTTCGGTTAATAATAGAGATGGGAATAACAGACGTATGCCTGACTAGTGATTCGCAATTAGTAATCCTCTAGGTGGAGCTGGAATATAATATTTATGATGAGACCCCAACATCAAATTCCGACATCTATGTAGAAGAGACTTTAGGCATGCCGACGCCCTCGCATACATTTCATCAATGCTAAGAGACGAAAACATCAAGGCCATCAAGATAACAAGAGTATACGAACCTTCGATTACTCCACAACAATCCTTCGCTACCAATCGTGAAGACGATGTAGGGGAGGATATAAAAGATGATGTTGTGGAAGATATCAACAATGATTTCGACGAAGAAGAAATCTTATCAAGAGCAAATCAAGACGAAGACTTCACCAACGAAGAAGATTGGAGAACCGAAATCCACCTGTTCCTTGAAGAAGGAACGTTGCCTGCAGACCTGAAGCAAGATCGAAAGATACAATCGAAGGCAGGTAGATATGATCTTCGGGACGGAATCCTTTACAAGAAGTCTTTCCTCATACCACTATTAAAATTTCTATCCAGGAAATAGGGTCATCGTATCCTAAACGACAACCATTACGGTGACGTAGGCAACCACAGCGGAATGATATCATTATCTGATAAAGCTAAGATGCAAGGGTATTACTGGCCAACGATGATACGAGATGCCGCCAGGATGTCTCGAAGATGCGAAGAGTGTCAGCGTTTCGCTAAGAGAATCCACGCCCCAGCAACAAAGCTAAATTCCGTAGACATCCCATGACCATTCTCAAAATGGGGGATTGATATTGTTGGACCCCTGATCGAAGGGTCATAGAAAAGACTATTCTTGATCGTAGCCACGGATTACTTTAGCAAGTGGGTAGAGGCCAAAGACTTGTCCAGGATCAGAGATGTAGACGTTTTTACATTCATCTTTCAAAACATCATCTGCCGGTTCGGCATTCCTGCAGAAATTGTTTCCGACAACAGTAAACAGCTACAAGGAAATAACATAAACATGTTGTTTGATACCTTCAAGATTAGGAAGAATAAATCAACTCCCATCTACCCCCAAAGCAACGGCCAGGCCGAAGCAACAAACAAAACTCTGGCTCTCATCCTCAAGAAGTCGTTGGATGAACACAAGAGCCAATAGTGTGAACAACTGCATAATGTGCTATGGGTATACCGAACCGCATGCAGATCCGCCACCGGTGAATCTTCGTTCCTCCTTACCTATGGAGCCGAAGATGTCATTCCTACAGAAATCATCATGCCAACCACAAAGAATGAATCTTGGAAGAAGACCTCACAGCGGATATGATGCTGGAAAGGCTCGACGACCTAGAAGAACGAAGGGAGACAACGTTACAATGAATTGAGAAATATCAACGACGGTTAGCTAGAGAATACAACAAGAAAGTTAAGCTTAGGAATTTTGTAGAAGGGCAGTATGTGCTAAGAACTATACTGCAATATCAGCGAGAGAAAAAGTGGGGCAAATTAGCACCAACATGGGGAGGGCCATTCATCATACATGACATCGCGGGGAATGGATCCTATTACCTACGTAATCTAAAATACGAGTCCTAAGGCACCCTTGGAATGCAAAATACCTCATGCCATACTACCCATGAAGCAATGCAGTTGTGCACATGCATGAAGAGTACCAGAAGAAGAAGAAACTAGCATATCAGCTTGACATGTTTCTATCTCTGGACGGGGAGTAGCATACCTCACCACATCAATCAAAAGTAAGTCTTATCCTTCACAATTATACTATTGGGGAAAAGTAATTACATACGATCTCTCGGGACTCCCCTATCAGTGTCTATGAGTATACGACCAGGGGGAAGGATTCCAGTAGAAAGAGATACCCAACCAACCAATAAGTCAGCGGATCGGAAGAATGGGTGCATGTAAATAGTTCAACAATGCACCAGATATCTGAGAACGCTGCACTAACCCCCACCTTTCGGTAATCCTCTGTACCAGGGTTAGCCAACGGGGTGACAGGTCCAAAGTCAATAACGAAGGTATCTCCCTTCGTTATTGATATCAAATAATTTTCATTACTTATTCATTTCTCAACATTTGGATATGCTCGTTATCTAAAAAATTACATGAACTAATAATGCAGGTGATCATAAGAGAACATATTCCAACAAATGTTGATCCATTTCAGGAAAGTTGATTACAAGTTAGGGGAAACTGAACAAGAAATACATAAAATACACAAAAAATGGCCCGAAGCCAAGTAATCAACAAATATCAACCCATTACGACAAACAAAGGAACCTACTTCCCCTTGGGAGGCTCTACATGATCAGATGGGCTCTTCCTCTGAGACGAAGGGACACTTCCTCCCGAAGAAGGATCGGAAGCATAAGTCATAGGTTCAGGTACAGGGCGACGAGGATATTTCTTGATGATACCATGGTCCTTCAGAAGGCCTTGCTCAATATTGGTCAACGTCTTGTTGATCTCCTCGGCAAGTTGACGACGAGCTGTGTGTGCAATAACAATGGTCTTGAGCTCAGACTTCGACAATGAAGACTTCAATTGAGATACTTCCTTAGCTGCCTCCTTTGCTGCTTCGTCCTGAGATCCATCCAGCCCTTCATAATACTGAGCTTGACCCTGCTGGTGCACTAAGTCAGATTGATCCTTTTCAAGCCTTTCATTTGCAAGGCTAAGCTGTCCCCGAGCTCTGAAAAATAAAGTACAAATGAGTTAGAAGATCAAAATGAGGAAAGTGCTCACGACCAAACAAATATATACCTTCGACATTAGCCGAAGCTATTTCATATTCATTTACTACAGCGTCCCGGGCATCATCAACAAAATCATACTCGTCGGAAATTTTCTTATAATCAAATCGAAGATTCGTGAGAGCAAACTGACACTCATCAACTCTACCTGATTCATGGAGTCTAAATTTCGAAGGTGGTTGACTTCGTTATTCATCTCTTCTATCCCTTTGGTAAGCCTGTACATATTAATCTCAAGATCTTTCTCGGAGTCCACTAAACGAGCGACATCGGCACGAGAAGCATCTAAAGCATTACTAAGGGCACGAGCCTCAGCTCTGGCTTCGTCCCTCTCCCGAACAACCCGCTGTATATAATCCCGAACCTCAGGATCATGAGATGAACGAGCTAGATGCAGCTCCTCTTCCAAGTTTGCTACCTTGGTTTCTAGACGAGAAATACTCTCACGGGCTTCGTTTAGATTTTTTTGGGTTCACTATAAGGTCCCATTGAACTGTTGGCGATCGACATTATAACAGTTTTGCATGTCAACCACCTGCTTCCGTTGCTGTCTATAATGAGCCATAAGTTTATTGTGCTCATCTGCCCGAGCATTCCACTTATTAGCCTTTTTTTTTTATTTTCTCCACTAATTCCTTAATTCGAGAAGCTTGGCGAGTCCTCTCATTCCGAAGCCATGCTAACTCTCGGATATCAACCACTGAAGATAGGGCCGGGAGACTCAGACAGCACACTAAGAAGACAAAAGAGAGATACGAAGGGAAGAAAAAAGACGAACACAAACCTTTAAAAGACGAAGCATCTTTATGGGCCTTCTCCAGCTCGCTACGAACGAGAGCCAGTTCCGTACGAAGGTTCTCTTCGTTAGCACCTAGCTGCTCTTTCCCCTTCAAACGATTCTTCAACTCCAAAATCTCTTTATCCTTAGCAGCAATAAGAGCCTCAGTAGAAATCAGCTCCTCCTTCCTATGACGTAACGTACCCTCCAGCTTAAAAGCCTTCGTCTTGAAAAACTGATATAGAGTATGATTGCAGTGCTCACTCCTCACCAGCCGTGTAAGAAACGATCGCATAAAAATCACTAGGAAGTGAATATCAGGTCCCACAACTTAATATTTGCGATCACCTACCTCGAGCATACGTTGTTGAGGATAACAATACTGATACCCGTCGGCTATAGTCATCATCCGAGCAATAGAAGAAGGAGGATCCACAAAAAGTCTAGAAGAGGTGGCCCCTAGATCTTTCTCCCAAGCCTCAAAAACCTCGTCATAGGATGCCATTTGCATTTTTCAATGAGTAAAGGCATCAAAATCTTTCTCACCAGGTATCACAGAGGCAGGATTGGACACGAACATTAAGCCCTTATTCATCAGTCAATCACAGGTTGCATCATCTCCATCGTGCATCACAACCCTCTCAAATCTATCGGAAGATGCACTAGCAGAGGCCACATCACCGACAGTGACTCCAGGACTAATGACATTCTCCGTGGCCTTGGTCTCCTTAGCAGCACGAACCTCAACATCTTCACCTTCAAAACTCCCATTTTCCTTAGCTATTTTCTCACATTCTCCCCCCGCAAGAACATCCCAGTCATCGTTGGGTAAGAGTATAGAGCAATCCTAAGTCATCCCCATAGCAGCGGCCATATAGATCGGGTCTCCAGCGGAACAGACCTTGTCAAAAGATAATTCCTGAGTCGATCCATCAGGGACGGTTAATTGGAGATCATCAGAGGGAACATCTCTTTCACCACCAGGGGCAATCTCCTCTTCAGCGGCTCCACCACCAACATTCTCACCATACTCGTGATTTTGCGTGGAAGTACCTGTACGTTCCTCATCATCGGTAACTTCCTCATCTTCCTCGACGTGCACGTCATTCACGGGGCTGGTAACTTCATCAGGAATTTCTGTCTCCTCGGCAGCAGCCGTGGAAGATTGAAGTGGACATATATTTTTCTTCTTTGTTACCTAAAGACATATCGATGTGGCGTTACAAAGATAATTTTCTACATACTTGGACCTCAAACTAAGAATAAAAGGTGACGGAAGGTGATCACAGGGATGCTACATTGGTCGTCTGGCTCTTAACCTAGGATGTCCAACCAAGCTAGCAAAGTTGGACGGACGAGATGGTTTATGACCCTTATTTACGACCCTTGATGGATTTTTTAAGGTTTTAGGAGGTTTTCAAGCATCATTCCTATGCTTGACCGAATCCGAGCTTGGGCGTAAGCTTTGGTGGGGCCGACCAGGCATGCGCGTAGACGACCTGCCGGTGTATACGCCCATACCTCTTTGTCTCATGAAGGTGCGATCTAGGCCACTCAATTTTACCGGGAAAGGTGAGTGGTCGTGATCGATTTGCGGCAGAAATCCATTGCCGCAAAGGATTTGGAAGCCGCCAGCATGCAATGGTCGAGTCCTAGTCTGCCTAGGCCGACCAGCTCCACGCAATGGTGGGACCACGATGATCATGTTGACATGCTTGGAACCTTTTAAGTATATATCTACACCCTCCATCTAAGCTTGCGAAGATGGATGGTCGTGATCGAACTGCGACAGTTATGCAGCGGCGCAAACCCTTATTAGGATTTTAAAACAGCCACGCACACACAACTTCTACCAAACAGTTTGGAAAGTCATGCTCCCTTTTTGAAGGGACCGATTGTGTTGGGCCCACGTTGGGCCGACGGTGAACGTGTGTGCACTTCTCTAATGGTCTTAGGCGCAATCTAAGCCATCCAAACATGCTGGTGAAGTTGGATGGTTGTGATCATTTTAAGACATTAGTAGAATTTTCGTGACGCTTGCAAAGCATCATACCAGCCATGTTTTGGGCATGCGATCGTGGCTGCATGACCACGCCGTGAGCAAACCGATCAGGTAGGGATAGAGTGGGTCTGCCAATGTGCGTGTTAGCGCCTCCTCCATCTTTCATGGCGCGATCTAAGCCGTCCAATAAGGCTGGTGAAGTTGGACGGTCACGATCATTTTGAGACTGTTTTAAGCAGTCCTGCTCGTTCGAACTTCTTCCAAAAGCAGCGCGGTCACCCTATTAAGGATGGCGTTTTCAGCATGCCAGGAAGTAAAACGTGATGTTCGACCGTCCAAGACATAAATAAGCCCGCTGGTGGTCATCAAGGTGGTAGACTGCTCCTACTGAGGATCGTCTAGGATGGTTACATGCGGTCAACCTGCGTGGCCGTGATCATTTCTCTGACTGATACGGTCAGTCCAGATTAAATATGCTCAATCGGGCTAATATAAGTACACCGAGAGATGTTGCCTATACGGGTATTTCATGTATACCTCGTTATTGATACTTGGATATTCATGTTACTCTATCAAGAGAAACACTCAGTCTTCACGCCGCACCAATAGTGAGAGTTCCCGGGAACAGCACAGGAAATACTAGGTGAACTATGCCATTAATTAATAATGCTAAAAATTCACAGAATATTCGGGATTGTTGCTACATGCTCCATTCTAGGTGAATTTTGTGTATTTAATTCACAGAATATTCGGGATTGTTGCCACATGCTCCATTCTTGGTGAATTAATAAATCGAAGAGGTACTCATCACTTATCAAACATCTTTATCCTCTACAGGATGTTAGCGTATTAAATTTGGCTTTTAAAATTTTAGCCTTGAACAAAAATCCACCATCAACATTAAGTCCCCTACCTAGCACACAATGGTTACACTATTGTGGGGTAGGCATTATATGGTGACAAATAAATATAAAACTTATGAGACAAAGTTTGATGTTACCAGGAGAGATAGGTCGGCCTGTCTTTGGAACTTGTCACGTTCAAGAGGCATCCAGGTGAGCGTTCCCCTAGCATGATGTCGGTTGGCCCCAGGTAGATTAGGCATGTGGTTGGTTGGGATCTCAAACTATTCATGACGATATCATAATCCTCGACTCTGATGTGGACGAGCCCTATCATGAGTAATATCCTTACAAGGCTGCTGAAGCAATTTCTGAAAAATATGATGAAGCAGCTCCCAAAGAGAACGTTGATGTAGCTTCTGGAAAGCATGTTGAAGCAGCTTCTTAAGAGAACGTCGAGGCGGCTCCTGGAGAGAGCGTTGAAGAGCTTCTAGAGCGTACGTCGAAGCGGGTCCCAGAGAGAGCGTTGAAGCAGCTTCCTTTGGAGAGCGAGCTGAAACGCCTTCTTCTGGAGAGAGAGCTGAAACCCTTCTTCTGGAGAGAGAGAGCTTAAATCCTTCTTCTGGAGAGAGCGATGAAACGGCTTCTGTTGGAGAGAGCGTTGAAGCAGTTTCTGTTAGAGAGAGCGTTGAAGCGGCTTCTTCTTTAGTTTGATTTCCCCTTGAGAATTAAATGCTTCTTGACCATCTCTCTTGTGTTGAAGAAGTTCTTGACTGACGGCGAAGGAATTTCATGTTGAGCCTCAGTCCTCAAGCGTGGTCTACGTGGCTCTTTTATTCCCGGTAGGTATACCATAATAAAGGTATCTCTATCCAGCCTTCGTACTAGTAATCATATTACTTATCCATGGGTAAAAATATGCAGAAGCTTATATTACCTTTGTACGTAGTGGTTGTTGATATGGTGAAGCTCTGGATGATATCAATCGACGAGCAACAACGGTTCTTGGCAGCAGCTGTGATCAGAAGAGACTGGCAGGAATAGGCGTGGTGGAAACTTGCATGAACTTGACACTCTTCATAAAATGGTAGAGATTGTCTCGTTATTAGAGGGAGAAGCTGGAACCGATGGCTTTCTTGATGTTTCTTCATGGAATAGAGAAGAGGGAGACAGTCCCCTGCCCACGAGTATCCACTGAGCTTTCGACTTGATAGATGTTGTCACGCTAGGTTCATGAGGCCGTCTTTACGTCTGTTCTCTTGAGTATATCCTCGTCTTTTAACATCTTGGAATCATAATGATAGCGTGCTTGCATCTCTCTAAATTCACCATATTTGAGATGGGCAGTGCTAAGTAGTCCCCAGTCATACTCCTTTGCCATTATCATCTTTGGATCGTGTCTTTGGGGAGTAGGGAAGTTCCTCTTGAGTCTCAGGTGCAATCTCTTTTGGTAACGCAACTACTTCTTCTACGAGAGACGAAATTCTGAAAGTGTCTCTCATTGATGTAGTTATCGTCGATCCAGATATGGAATATCTTGGACGTTGTTTCATCATAGTGGCAGTCGTGCATATGGTACTGGAGTTGGAGTTAGCGATTTTGGACGCGCAGGATGTTGTATCTCGGTGGTTTTCCTCTTGTTACTTCAGCGAAACTGCTTACAGGAGGCTGAAGCTTGCATTGCTTGTTGGTGAGATGTATGCTTCCACGAACACCATGAGGCTCTTCATTACTGGCAGGCAGGTGCTGTCGCAACTTGAGCGTTTAGCAGCTTCACGGAGTTCAGAGGATGTCTGAAAGCGCAGGTTCTTTGACAAAGAACGATTGACAGGTATCATCCTATTGATGCAAAATTACACCACTTGTTGTTCAATCACATTTGGATCGTGACCCTTCAGTGCCTGAATTCGGGACCTCTTGACATAATCATTTGGATGTTCGTTGTTTCGCTGAAGCATTCTCTTAAGTATGACAGAGCGATTCACCCAAGCTGCGGATTCTTTATCGACATGATGATGCGGACATCGCTATCTTCTTGAGATTGTTCCCTTTAGGTGTCGGCTCCAGTAGATCTGAAGATGTCCCGGGCTCGCTCTCGTCCGGGCTGACATAATAAGAGAACTCTTTATGATGATTTGGAGATGCCCATATTCGTTGAATCTTACGAAACGCTTCTTGTTGTATTGTGGTCCACACGAAGCTTGCTCCTTTCTTCAGCAATGGAGTGAATGAAGCAACGAGCTGGGCCAAACCAGGTATAAAACGTCGAATGTATTTCACCTTACCTATAAAGCTTTGGATCTCCTTCACAGTCCGCGGCGGCGGCATCGTGAGGATAGCTTGAGCCTTGGATGGGTGAGTCTTGGATGGGTCCACCTTGATCCCCTCATCAGTTACCTGGAATCCTAGAAACTTGCTTGAAGGAATGCTGAAAGCGCATTTCAAAGGATTCATATTCAATTTATATTCATGGCACCTTTCAAACACTTGAGGTAGGACTCCTGTGTGATCTGTCCGAGCTTTCGATTTGACTACAATATCATCCACATAGTCTTCGACTTGCTTATGCATCATGTCGTGGAAGATTGCCGTCATAGCGCGTTTATACGTTGCACCGGCATTCTTCAAACCAAATGGCATTATAGTATAATAAAAATTTCCGAGAGGAGTTCGAAAAGCTGTCTTACTTGTGTCATGCTCGTACATCCTTATATGATTGTACCCGCTATACCCATCCATGAAGGAGAACATGTCGTGTCCGCTTGTGGCATCTACTAACATGTCAATGTTAGGTAGAGGAAAATCGTCTTTTGGCAGCATCTGTTCAAGTCTTTGAAATCTACGTAGCACCTGATATGTCTGTTTTTCTTTTTCACCGAAACAACGTTAGCCAACCAGGTCGGATGATGGATGGGCTTAATGATTCCAGCAGCTAGCAGCTTCTGAATCTCAGCCTTGATTTTCTCTTCTACCTCGTGCCTGAATTGCCTCGAAGATTGCTTGATCGGATTGAATCCAGGTATGACATGTAGATGATGGGTGACCAATTTTTCATCTAGACCAAGCATTTCTTCATACGTCCAAGCGAATGTGTCCTGGTATTCTTTGAGAAGTTGCACGAGCTCCGTGAATTCATCCGTGGACAAGGTTGAGCTGATGGAGATAGGCCTGGGAGATTCTTCATTCCCGATATTAACGATTTCGAGCTCATCGGTCGTGGAGTTGGTGCCGTCCTGCAGTTGTCGTGGAGCATCCATCACCTCTTCCTGTAGCTCGTCGTTGTTGTAGCATTTCATTGGCGGAGAGTCTCCCCTGCTAATTGTTAACAACAACGTCGGTAGACGGTTTTCCATTTTTGATCACGACTTTCCACAAAGGTTTGCTCCCTCTTAGTGTGAACGTGTGTCGCGGCTTTACCGGATGAAGAAGAACGCCTTGTCTGCCAAGATGCATCGTGGGTCTTAGCACTCAATGATGCGATTTGGTCCTCCTCCTGAATTGACGCCACGTGGAGAGTGGGATGCAATGAACTTTGTATGATTCTTCCAGTGGAGCTTATCTTAGTTCAAACAATTTCACTCCACATATCGGTGCATAAGCAGACAACGATGCAGGGATACGAATGACTTCCCTTTTCAGCATAGTTTTCAGGCACTGGTGATACGTCGAAGGGACAATCCTATTGTCATGAGTCCACGGTCTCCCCAGTATCATATGGTAATCTGGATCCTTTTCTATGACTTCGAATTTCATCTTTGATTGGACGGGCCCTGCAGATAAATTCAGATTGACATACCCGTACGTGTTAGTCTGGTTTCCTTCGAAGTCTGTCATCGTGGTAGGATTCCGTACGATCTTTCCTGGGAGAACCTTGGCTTTCCTGAGAGTCTTGAGAGTAATCACATTCGAAGACGCTCCCGTGTCGATGAGGGCCCTATTGAACTCTGAATCCTTGATGCGTGCAGTCACATGCAGGGCCCGATTGTGACCTTCCTCCGCTATCATGTCTTCTTCTGTGAATGTAACATTATTCACAGACATCTCTGGTGCTTTTGAGGCTTCTGGCGCAAAGGAGTTAAATGCACGTCCAGGGTTATCTGGTTGATTGCAGCAAACGTCTCCGCCCGCTGGTTCTTTGAGAGATGTAAAAGTTCGCATAAACTTTCCACTAGAGAATACGCTTCCTGATCCACCGACCTCTGGTTCATAGTGAAACTATTTACTTGAGTAGGATCGTTGCGAGGATCAGTCCCCAGTGTAAAAATCTCTGTGACAGGAGAACCACTCATATTTGATGTCATCTTGATGAGGAGATCGAGTATGTCGTTTATCGCTTCTTTGATCAGGTCCATGTTCTTCGTGTGAATTCTTGCACCCGTGCTAACTCGATCAATGTTGGGATTCTTCCGCTTACACCATTAGATACACCGTCGAGAAGAGGAGTATCTCCATTGGAGGGACTTCGATCGGGATTTGAAGTTGTTGGGGAAGTCTTAAGACCAACCATTTGAAATCAGCCAAATGGGATTGGGTATTGAAGAAATTGACTTCACAACCGAGAGATTAATCTCCCACTGTGGTCGCCAATTGTTTATGGGTGAAAACTGTTTCTGCCGTTTTTGGTAAATTTGGGTGTGTGTGGATGAGAAACGAATCTAAACCCTAAACAAATGCACTGCACGGGAGTACTTTTTGATTCGAGAGATCAATCTATACAATTCTGGCCTAAACTAAGAAATGGTCGTTCCAGACTTGCTTCGGTCACAAAGTGAAATAGATGGGGTTGATATTAGGGAGGGAAGCGAAGAATGTGTTGAGATTGTGAAGGTGTTGGCTGTTTATGACTTGTATCAGAATATCGAACTGGCTTGCAATAATGTAAGCAATCAGCTTTGTGTGTTTGAACACGTTGTATCAATATTTGATTTTTGTCTGTCTTGGGAATAGGGAGGAGAACCTATTTATACAAGTTATTGAGCACAAACCTCGTCTCGAAGTGGAGGAAGTGGAGTGATGGAATAGTGGGGTCGTGTTAGTGTCACACGATCAATCTTTGCCCGCTTCTCCCATCATCGCTAACCGACCATGCCTCCTGACACGTTCTTGTGATGGCGCGTTGCACGCTGTAAACCTCCATACCAATACCCCAGTAAGTATCCCCCAGTTTATGACATGCTTGATGTCTCGAATGAGTGGATCGT
Organism: Papaver somniferum; assembly: GCF_003573695.1. NCBI lineage: Eukaryota > Viridiplantae > Streptophyta > Magnoliopsida > Ranunculales > Papaveraceae > Papaver > Papaver somniferum. The sequence goes on from NC_039359.1 coordinate 87,759,509, forward strand.
GGGACCCACTGGAAGTAGCATACGGTGCTAAGTTTAAATAACTAAGTTATTTAAGAAATCTATATTTATAAAATATCGTGTATATTCTATGCATGTAACGCATCGAATATGATCAATATGTATGAAGCATCGCTGTTTTAAGGCTTAACCGAATAAGTCGAGGATTAAGCGTCTTAAAACATCATCACGTCCAGCCATATTCGAGTGATCGTTTGGAGTCCGCATGGGCGAGCCATCTCATGGCCGATCACTCCGTGTGGAAGAGTGACGGACGGTGATCACAAGGATGCTTCATTGGTCGTCTAGCTCTTAACCTAGGTTGTCCGACCAAGCTAGCAAAGTTGGACGAACGAGATGGTTTATGACCCTTATTTACGACCGTTGATGGATTTTTTAGGGTTTTAGGAGGTGTGCAAGCATCACTCCTATGCTTGACTGAATCCGATCTTGGGCGTAAGCTTTGGTGAGGCCGACCAGGCATGCGTGTAGACGGCTTGCCGGTATATACGCTCGTACCTCTTGGTCTCATGAAGGTGCGATCTAGGCCACTCAATTTGACCGACAAAGGTGAGTGGTCGTGATCGATTTGCGACAGAAATCCATTGTCGCAAAGGATTTGGAATCCTCTCAGCATGCCACTTTCGGGTACGCGTTTTTCGAGGTCATCGAGTCATAGTCTGCTTAGGTCGACCAGTTCCACCCAAAGATGGGCCCACGGTGATCATGTCGACATGCTTGGGACCTTTTAAGTCTATATCTACATCCTCCATCTAAGCTTGCGAAGATGGATGGTCATGATCGAACTGCGACAGTTATGCAGCGCCGCAAACCCTAATTAGGGTTTTAAAACAGCCCCGCACACACGACTTCCACCAAACGGTTTGGAAAGTCTGACCGATTATGTGGGTCCCACGTTGGGCCGACGGTGAACGTGTGTGCACTTCTCTAATGGTCTTAGGCGCAATCTAAGCCATCCAAAGATGCTGATGAATTTGGATGGTTGTGATCAGTTTAAGACATTAGTGGAATTTTCGTGACGCTTGCAAAGCATCACACCAGCCATGTTTCGGGCATGCGATCGTGGCTACATGACCATGACCGATCAGGTAGGGATAGAGTGGACCCGCCAATGTGCGTGTTAGCGCCTCCTCCATATTTCATGGCGCGATCTAAGCCGTCCAATCAGGCTGGTGAAGTTGGACAGTCACGATCGTTTTGAGACTGTTTTAAGCAGTCCTGCTCGTTCGAACTTCTTCCAAAAGCAGCGCGGCCACCCTATTAAGGCTGGCGTTTTCAGCATGCCGGGAAGTAAAATGTGATGTTCGACCGTCCAGGGCATAAATAGGCCCGCTGGTGGTCATCAAGGTGGTAGCCTGCTCCTGCTGAGGATCGTCTAGGATGGTTAAATCATGCAGTCAACCTGCGTGGCCGTGATCATTTCTCTGACTGATACGGTCAGTCCAGATTAAATATGCTCAATCGGGCTAATATAAGCACACCGAGAGATGTTTCCTATACGGGTATTTCTTGCATTCCTCCTTATCGATACTTATTCGTGTTACTCTATCAAGAGCAACACTCAGTCATCGTGCCGCACCAATAGTGAGAGTTCCCGGGAACATCACAGGAAATACTAGGTGAACTATGCATTAATTAATAATGCTAAAAATTCACAGAATATTCGGTATTGTTGCTACATGCTCCATTCTAGGTGAATTTTATGTATTTAATTCACAGAATATTCTGGATTGTTGCCATATGCTCCATTCTTGGTGAATTAATAAAGCGAAGAGGTACTCATCACTTATCAAACAGCTTTATCCTCTGCAGGATGTCAGCGTATTAAATTTGGCTTTTAAAATTTTAGCTTTGAACAAAAATCCACCATCAACACCTGCTACCAATTAACTTCATACTGGAATGTAGTTGAGCCCTAAAAGGTATCTCATCGATTAAGGTACAGTCGCGCTCCTTACGCCTCTTGAATTCCAGCAGGACTCTGCGCAATTGATTCCCTTAGTTGACGTCACACCAACTAAGAGTTTCTTCAACTCAATTGAAGACTCACTACACCATTTTTTCCGATTAGTAACAGAATTTTACAACAGCTCTTTCGCTGTTGCGAATTCGCAACTGCTGACTGCAGTTGCAAAATTTATCAACGGCTGACCATAACACATGTTCGTCCTGCTTGTGTGCAAGGTAACACCAACATTATACGCGTGTGAACCGGTTGCGTGGGTGGGAACACTAGTCTTATTTTTTAGCCCAGATATGTAAAATCGTTTTACATGAGAAAGATTATTCCACCCTTTTTCCTTGTCATATATCCAAAATCCAACCCTACCTTATCTTCTTCTTTATCTAACAGGACCAACACCTCCCTCTCTCTCTCATTTGGCCTCATCTCTATTCTCTTCATAAACACAAACGAAATCGAAGATACATCGAAAAAATCAATCAATAACATCAGCTCTTCTCTATTCTCTTCATCAACACCAGCTGAAAACGAAGATTCATCAGCTCTTCTCGATGCTCATCATTAACAAAATCCATCAGCAGATCAGTTCTTGAGGATTTGTTGTGAATCGATGAAGAACAGTCAATGAGGAGCACCAACAATATTCGAGAGTAATTGTGTGTTTTATAAAGCAATTAGTAATTGTAACGAAACTCAAGATTATACCTCTTCGCTGGTATGTTGTTGGTAAGGGAAACCCTAATTTTGTTTTTGCTTTGATTGATGTTGGTGTGAATTTTAGGGATTTATCAAATGGGATCTTTTTTCTTTTTTTTGAGATTGATGGTTCAATTGATTGTTGTTTGCAGTTGTTAATTCCAGAAATTTTTATGAATGGGTGTGTATACTTAGCTCAGCAATGGATTTACTTATAATGGTATAGAAGTTGATTAATCTAAACACCAAACCTGCAGTTTGAGGTATATAGAAATAGCAGTTCATCAACTGCGTATATTTCAGTTTCTTTATACTACAATTTTTGATGAACACATCTTTTGTTTGCTTGCTTATAGTGTTTTTGTCATTGAATGGGACACACCAACAGATTTGAATAACAAGTTCCACTTCTGGGCTTACCAAAAACAAAAACTCTTCATATATTTTAAGCTATGAGGTGGTTCAATACATTCTAGGATTTATTTTATCATAAGATTGAGTATCGATCATACCCATATTACACTTGAGGTCATTTTATTTGGCTTCGGCACAAGTTGTTGCTTGTATATTTGTTTATGTTTATGGAGATGTACGTGAGAAATACTGGAAATGCTCAGTTCGTAGAACCTGTTCACCTTCTCTAAGAAGGCACATCTCGTGTCCTGCTGGTGCCTCATGATTTTCCAGAGTTACAAACCTCATGATTTTCCAGAGTTCCTTTGTAATTATCATTTCAGTTGTACATCTTAGTCTGGCAGTGCTCATGGAAATGTATTTGAGTTGTACATCTTAGTCTTGTTAACTACATTTTTGATTACTATACTTTGATTGATTATTGTTTGAAAGCTGACACAACATTTAATGGTATAGGTGCTCCATCTTGACTGGCCGTTCTCATGTTTTTAAATTCAACCATCCATCCATTGATCCCACTAACTCTCTGTTGGTTCTTACTTGACAGATAACACTATTATCTGCTCATATAGCTGACGGAATCGTTGCTTGGCGAGGTTAGGGAGGAGTTTGAACATCGCTTGGCGACCCAGAATGAACCGATAAGTTTCTCTTTGCTTTGTTAGTAATAAAGAAATCCTGTGGAAATTAATAGTTATTTTTATATGGTTACCCTAAAACTCGCTTGAATATACTGTTTAGATGGAAGGCTTCTTTGTTCAATGTGCACTTCATAGCTGCAGAGGACAATGACGAAGATGTTGATGCACAAGAGGGTGGGGGAATTTTACCTAGTGCAGAACCATACTTTGTAAGTCAGCTTATTTTCCATTTGTATCATTTCTGAAATTATACATATACTATTTATCGTGATTTATAAATCCAAAATTTTATACTCGGTACCGCAGGCTGAGATTCAGAAGAAGCAAAAACTGATCAAAGATTTGCAAGATGCGGGTACTCCCCCAGCAAACACAGATGCATTGATTGAAGCATTTAGAAAGGATTCTGCGCCTGCTAAAGTGTATGAGTTTAGAAACTGAACTTCATTGGGTATATTGATTGTATGTTATTGACCTGAATAAATTGTTCAAGCGGAAGACTTTGTTGTCTAGTGCGCATTCAATGTGTCTCTCCGTAGCCTGGATTTGGCCTGAAAATGTTACAGGGAACTCTTGACTGAGTCAATGACAAGTTGACTTGACTTTTTTTTTCATGTTCCAAAAATTTAGCAACGGCCGGAAACTGTTGCTAAATTTAGAACCAGAAAAATAAATCCCGGTCCGACGAAGTTTAGCCGGTCTAAGTTTTTTTGGTATAAATTTCGCAACAGCTTCAGGCTGTTACGACAATAATATAGCAACAGCAGACAGATGTTGCTAAAACTTTTCGCAACAACCAAAACCGTTGCAAAGCCAGGGAAAACAACACTTTGGTGTACCGAAAACCGTTGCGAAAAATTTCGCAACGGCTCTAGAGCTGTTGCAAAATATATGCAACGCCTCGTTTCGCAACGGCTTGCTGCTGTTGCGAGCCCTTTTTGTAACTGCTTGCAGTTGTTGCTATTCTGGAAAAATGGTGTAGTGACTTTAAACCAAATTCCCACAAGTTAAGCCTATATGTGATTTCCTTTTACAATCAAATAGTTTGATCAAATGTGTGGAAATTGATAGCAATAGAAAAAGTGTAGCTAACCTCAAAATCCGGACTTCTACAACCCGAAGTGCATCCTAGATTATTATTCACCTCACAAGTATAAAACTCGTGGAATCAATAAAGTTTGAGACGAAGAGAACTTTGATGATTTCTATCTATCTTGATCAAGTGAGTAGCTCAACAATTTATCAACATCAGGATACATGAGTTATCAAGGAAAGATAACTGGATATGGCTTCACGAATCCCTATAAATATTTTGTAGTTGCTAAATCCTAAAAGTGTTAGGAAGATGACGACTCTATATATACCTAGGACACACTAAAAAGTAGTGTCGGGATTCAAAGATCCCAGTTGCTTGAAGTTACCCTTTTATCGATATTCAAAGCATAGGTTGCTTTAGGTTTAAGATAAGATAGCTTTGGAACCAAGTAAACAATATCCACTGTCAGATGAATCTTTGAATATGATTTTCATAAACAAGGTATACACTCTGGCTACGTGAAACCGTAACCGAAAAGTGTACAAATACTATGTTCAACATGGTTAGCCAAAACTAACCGGTTTGATCTTAAAAGCATAATGTTCATTTTCATGAATACATAAGACATTAACTCTGAATCACAAACATGTGATCAAATAAGTATAGTGTTTTTATAGAATTAATCAAATTATAATTATCTCGTAGGAGTAATTTAAACTCACTTGAAAATATAATCGACATTGTTAGTAGGTGTACAAGGTACAAATACCATTGATTTTCGTGAGTCGGTCCAGTTACAATACTTGTACTGGTTTGTAAACATTTAACCAATCCAAGTTCCGGAGTTAACATAACTTTTTAGGTTTGCGTACCGGTTTGGAAACCTTAAGACTGTCAGCAGTTACAGAGTTCACAGAACCATTAAAGTTTGTGTACCGGTTTGGTACTAGACTGAGTTCGGGAACACATAACTGGTTTAGTTTGCGTAACGGTTGGGAAACTAATCCCGGTTCCGTAAACACATTTCAAAAATGATTTGCATACGAGTATGCATACCGATCCGGTTCACGAGTTAACCATATTTTCATTTGATATACATAATAATATATGTACCACAAATCTGTAAGTCGATATATAGCTACTTCGCTACGTGTACGAGTACATACAATATGGGTTCAGACTTGTAACAATTTTCCCAGTTTGTAAGACTGATAACACTATATTGTATTCGAATCTATAGTTGTTGAGGGGTGATTTTAGGTTTGAGGTTCTACCCGTCCTAGCTAGCCAAGTGACCTCACTTTACTCAGAATAGTAAGAGAGAGAGAGTCGTATTTCCATTGTACCTTGTCCTTCCCTATATAGACTTTCCAAAAGCCCCTTCCTTTTATGACATCATGTCATGTGTCCTAAACTCCTTTACTTACTACTAATGTCATTCCTTCTCTAATAAGACCTCCTTTTTTCCTCTTAATTCCTTCCTTGTCCTTTCCATCTTATAGACACTTTCTTGGTGGACTTGGGCTTTAGTCCCTATGCCTCATGTTGGGTTTGCCTCCCCTTTTGAGGGAATACTAGCCCAGCTAAAGGGTAATATTTTTCATGTATTAACATTAGTCCCCTGACTATTGGGTCAATTTCTAAATGACCCAATAGTCATAAAAAATATTCTTTAGGCGCCTCTCTCTTCGTAGACGGTTGAGATGAGGATTTTCTTCCCCATTAATTCTATGATCATGGGCGACGTTTAACCTTCCATCGTGCAGATTTCGGTTTCTGGCGGTTGCCATTCCTTCTTCATAACTCCCACGTTCAGTTCCTGAGGTTCTCTATATATAGGTGTGTTAGTTTGTTTCCCTTCATCTTCCTTCTTCTTTCACTCTCTTTTACGTATCCATACACTCGCCATGTCTAGCAGTTCCACCAGTAGCTCGTCTGAATAGTCTAGTGAAGCTGAAGGGTCCATGAACGAAGGTTCCGAGGATACCGAGTACTCGGGTCAAGATGAAGTCTGTTTACCTTCTCCAGCAGATGGTGGATCTTATACACTCGCAGATTTTACGAGGGGGCCTGCTCAGAAACACGCGCTGAGGCTGAGGGAGCTCCTCGGAGGCAAACGCGTTTTTCCTCTTGACGATATCTTAGTTCCTCTCCTTCTAAATCCCCCTGTGTTTCCTTATCCTTCTGCCCCTGGATGACTCATGCAACCCGAGTCAGAGACTATGGATACCTTTGCGTTTAAAACAGTGCCGCGGATGGCTATTCATCGTGGCGACTATGATCTTCTACTCATCTGTATTCGGTCTAAGTCGAAAACTCACCATGTGTGGCCACATTGGGAATCCCACATACGCTCCAATCCTAGTCACGCGGATGCCTTTTATAGGGCGGGTATTGATGAAGCTATAAACTCGTCTCTCAAGCGGGAAGTGCAGAGACGTATACGTGATTTAATACGGCTTTATTGTCGCTGGGATCCCCCTGTTCATACTCTTTTTACAACATGGGGAGAAGCAACCATCGTTCTGGAGGATGTAGTCTCCCTAACAGGGTTACCAATCCATGGTAGTCACTCGTGTGACGAAGCGACCGTCTTTGGAGCGCTGAACGGCAAGGACATAGAGTTGTGTACTTGTTGAAATTTAAGGGTGATTCCCGTCGTGAATTGGTGCGAAAAGACTAGGTCTTACCAAAGTAAAACGAGGAAAAAAAAGTTGCTGGTTCATGCAAGAAAAGGGGGGGTCTTCACTTGTTGTGAAGGGGGAGGCTAAGTGGGTTGAAGGAAAGAAGGCTTCTTCGGCGTGCCCAATGGGCGAGTGATTACTATCCATCTCTATCCGTGCATACGAGATGATTCATGGCTCGTCAACTCCTTCGACAGAGGTTGGTCCTGAATGGTTTACTAAAACCAACCATCGTGCTTCCTTTCCACTTTGGCTGAAGTATTGGGCTCCGCAGATAATCGATGGAAAAGTTCTTCCCTCCCAAACGGAAGGATAAAAATTCCCGTGCGGAGTTGGCCGCTTTCATTTTATTGTGGATTTGTCATGATGTGTTCGAATTCAGTCCCCAGGATACCATTAAGGGTGAACTCGTGACAATGGCGGTGTTGTTGTCTAGCGGTGTCTCTTTCCCGCTTGCGCCGATGTTCTTAGGTGGCTTGTATCGCCATCTAGAATTTTTCTGTCAAGACCTTCAGACGGTGGGCTCATCTCACAAGATCGAGATTTATATCCCTGCTTCCTTCATGAAGGCGTGGTATTGGGAGCATGTTCCTCCGCGTGCGACTGATCCCAATGAGCTAGCGATTCACCGCGAGGAGGATGTTAGGCAAGATGACGGTTCGATCAAGAGGGTCCCTGTTATCTACGGTTACCCGCGGATGGCCATTTGGAATCTAAAGGGGAAAATACCCAAGGGTGATGTTGGAAAGTACTTCCACGTGGCTAAAGACTTTGTACCATTTCCTTATCAAGATGGTCGATCAGGTCCAGCGCATTATGATTTCATCGCGCCTTTTGACACGGGGTTAGACTCGGAGAAGCTGCTGACGGAGGAAGATTTTGATTCGGTGATAACCATGTTGCCTGGTTATCTCCCTGGTTTCCATGCTGGCAAGTTTATTGCCATGTCTTATAATCCTGATCGTGCAGCTCGACAAGTTGGTTTTGATTAAGGGGTTCCCCCTAGGTTTCCTCCTTTGGAAAGTTATGATATTGGGGATGTCATTGCTAGTTTCGATTGTTTCGTTTTCAAGGGGGTGATGCGTCTGTCCGATACTGAAAGGAGCCACGAATATCATGATTTGTTACGGCGTCGTGCTTTGAATTTTCTTTTGCGCGAATCATCTTTTCCTCGTGACTTGTCTGTTCAATACCTTCGAGTACTTCATGCATATGGTAGAATTAAACTTGATGATGTCGTAGCCCTTGACCATCGCCTCGTTCCAGCCAATAAAGGTCTCCTCTTGGAGCCTTTAGTGACTTCTTGGGCCCTTCCTGAGGTTCTTGAGCCCACGAAGCCAAAGAAGGAATTGAAATCAGTTTCCGGTCGTAAACCTCCTTGGATAGAAGTAAAGTCGTCTGCTAACCCTTTGGCGTCGCAGGTACTCTTTTTTTTTACACTCGCATGGTTGTTTGTCGTCGCTCCTTTATTATATTTTTTTTATTATTATATATATGGATGACGGGAATTATTCTCAGGAAGCTCCCCATCCTATTCGCTTGGGGTGGAAGGCCCCCTCTTATGTAATGGAAGAGTATTTGAATATGCCTGAGAGTGACTGGACTGAGAGGATCCTTGCAAAGAAGGATAGACGAGAGGCAGCCCAGTCGTCTGCTCCGCTCCCATGTTCTTCTGCTAACGTCTTTACCTCACAATCTCGATAGGGTCCTCGGAGAGGCGCGTCACAGCCTCCCAGGGGTTTGAGCAGCAGTCTCATTTGTAGATCAATTAAGAGACCTTAGGGTCGAACTTCCTAAGGGTTCTGGTTGGGTGTCTCCTCGTCTTCACGTATCGTCAGTTCATCCTCTTCGGGATGAAACTGTTTGTGTTAGGGGAGAACCTCCGGTGTCTCCTAGTGCCATTCTGCAGTTAATGAGCCCGTTTGGGTCTAGCCGGTTAGTTTTTGGTGGGTCCTCATCCCACGTGGCACTAACTGTTAATGATCATACAGGTAACTTCCTATTTAATACGTGTCTTTGTATTTATTATTCTTCCTTCTTTCTCCTCTCTCTTCCCCCCTTCTTTTTTTTTATAAATTTAAGTTATTTTTCTCAATGGTACTCATATCTCGTTTTGCAGGCTCTACTAGTGATTCCGAGTCATCTTCTATCTCTTCTTCATCTCGCCCTAAACCCACTATATCCCGCCTGATTCGTCGATTCTTGAGGTTAGTCTCCGCTCTCTCTCTTTCCTTTTGTTCTTTCTTCCCTTTTTTCTTTGTTAGAGCTTCGTTACTGGCGTTAGGACATGGGTAAAAAGCGCAAGGAAACTACGAATCCTGGTATGGACAGCGTGTGGTGCGTAGTCCCCAGTGATGATGGAAATCCCAAACGCGCTCGGATGGATGGTAGCGATTCCCCTGCTCTTTCGGAAAGGCAGACTGACGTTACTGTTGTTAATGCGCCAAATATCTTTGTTGTGTCGGAAGATTCTGAAGACGTTCAACTTCGTTTCCCTATGGTGGTGAGTGCCGCCAAGGCTGGCGTAGATCCCACCACTCATACTCTTTCCCACGCCTTTTGGGTTCCGACCGTTTTTGCCGCTACTTATAGAGATGTCGTGGAACGTGGTGGTGGTCATATGGCGAAGATGGGTCTGCTGGACGTTCGCATTCTGTGCTACATGACTAGGAATCTCTTGGAGGTCGCTGATAAACTCACCCGTGTAGGGGATGATCTTGTCGATGCTACAACGATGCATAGATGGGAGGCCACTGTGCAGTCCGCTCTCAATCTTCAACTCCCCGTAACTTGGTTGGAATAATTGTTGGCAAAGGTGAAGGGTAGTAATGACCCTCGTGGCCGGATTGTAGGTCAAATTTCTGAGATGGAGGATGAGCTGGAAAGACGTTCTGAGGCGACTGCCAGTAAGAAGAAGGTGTTGAATCAACTTCTTGCTGATGTTGGGTTATCCAATGACGAGGTGCTACGATCCGAAACCGCGGAAGCCTCTGTTCGCGCGGAGCTTTAGGGAAATCCAGGAGTTGTCTAAGCTTTAGCTAGTTTAAAACTCTTCCTTCCCGTTATCTTGTCTTCCTTTGGTTGGGTTGAACTTTGTTTTCTGGACTTGTTGTTTGTTTTATTCATCATCGTTGTTTTGGGATATTGACATGGTGGTTGCTAATTATTAGTTTGATTTTGATATTTTTCGTTATTCTCTTCTTCATAATCCTCTTCTTTTGCTCTTCATGGATGCATGACGTAGGCGGGCGTTTGATCAAACATGTTCATTTCTCTTGGGGGTATTGGTCGACTATGCCTATCCCTTTCTTCATAATTTTTTTGTAGAAGTGTGCGGTGGAGTGGGAGTTAGTGAAACGCGCCTACTTCCCCCATCTCTTCTGGATTACCCTTAGTATCCTTCTTGAATTTGTCAGTCAAAATAGAGCGCCTTTGGTTTTCCTGGGGCCTTTTGTAGACTTCTTAGTCAATCAGGCGCCTTTGGCTTTCCTGGGTCCTTTTATATACTTGTCAGTCAATCAGGCGCCTTTGGATGACCTGAGAATTTTTGTAGATTTGTCAGTCAATCAGGCGCCCTTGGCTAACCTGAGACCTTTTATAAATTTTTCAGTCAATCAGGCGCCTTTGGCTGACCTGAGACCTTTTGTAGATTTTTCAGTCGATCAGGCGCCCTTAGCTGACCTGAGACCTTTTGTAGATTTTCCAGTCGATCAGGCGCCCTTGGCTGACCTGAGACCTTTTGTAGATTTGTCAGTCGATCAGGCGCCCTTGGCTAACCTGAGACCTTTTGTAGATTTGTTAGTCAATCAGGCGCCCTTGGCTAACCTGAGACCTTTTGTAAATTTGTCAGTCGATCAGACTCCCTTGGCCAATTTGAGACCTTTTGTATATTTTTCAGTCAATCGGACGCCCTTGGGTGACCTGAGACCTTTTGTAGATTTTTCAGTCAATCAGGCGCCTTTGGCTGACCTGAGAACTTTTGTAGATTTGTCAGTAGATCAGGCGCCCTTGGCTGACCTGAGATCTTTTGTAGATTTTTCAGTCGAACATGCGCCCTTGGATGACCTGGGACCTTTTGTAGATCTGTCAGTCAATCACGTGCCCTTGGATAACCTGAGACCTTTTGTAGATTTGTCAGTCAATCAGACGCCTTTGGCTGACCTGATACCTTTTGTAGATTTGTCAGTCGATCAAGCGCCCTTGGCTGACCTGAGACCTTTGTAGATTTGTCAGTCAATCAGGCACCCTTGGATAACCTGGGACCTTTTGTAGATTTATCAGTCAATCATGCGCCCTTGGCTGACCTGAGACCTTAATTTTGTAGATTTGTTAGTCAATCAGGCGCCTTTAGGCTGACCTGGGACCTTTTGTAGATTTTTCAGTCAATCAGGCGCCTTTGGATAACCTGAGACCTTTTGTAAATGTCTACTCGTTGTTGACAGGGAAAATCGTTCTTACCACAAAAGGAGGTTGTTTACAATTTTGGTGTTACCATTCATATTCTCTCTCTTCTCCTTTCTTTCACATCAGTTGCGAGAGAAAGGGTCATGCTCGATTGTCTGCTTGGCTGGACCGAGTTCTCCAGAGGCGCGCTTACGTTCAAATATACTTCTTATAGCAAGAAATTCTTCTGTTGGGTGTCCTAGTCTTCGATGATAGTGGCAGTACATGGCAGAGTTTTGATCCATCTTGTTAACGTCGACTACCGTCGAGGGGAGTTGGATTTATCCTCTGATGACCCACTGATTTAGCAAGTCGACTGCGCTCTCTTTACTGCAAGGGAAAGGAGGCGGTGGGTTAAAATCGCGTCTAATCCATCCTTTCCTTCCTTGGCCCCTTCTGCTAACTCGGAATTGATTTCTCATTTCTCTGTTAGTGTTGGGTATTACGTTGTGCGATCCTTCGGATACGGTACTGACCGTATGGCACCAAGTAGAGTCTATGTGTATTTCTTCTACACAGTCGGCGATCCTTTCGGCTGCTTCCCCTAACTCGACAAAGGTTTGGAATCTGAAGTTGATCAAATTCCCCTTGAAAGCTGGGATCACTCCCCTTACACAAATTTCAACGAGTGTCTCCTCATTGATTTCTTCATGACAGTCTAGTGTCAGGCGCCGGAACCGTAAGATATACTTTCCTATTTCTTCCCCCATGCGCTGTTCATTCTTGCTTAAATATATCGCCGTGATTTTCCTATTAACTGAGTAGAATTTCCAAAGGAATAGCGTGGACATGGTTCGCCAGGAATCCACACTTTCTGCCTTCATGTTGTCATACCAAGTGAATGTCGTGCCTCGAGCGATTTTGGAAATTCTTTTAGGCATAAATTTTCATCGGAGGCGCTATCATTCATTGCTGATAGGAATCGGCTAATATGTTCTCGGGCGTTTCCCTGTCCCTCATGTGTCTTGAATTTTGGATATGTATAGTCTTTGGGGTATTGGTATTTCCGGATATCCATCGGGTATGGTATACTTACGCGACGACGATTGTCTTGTTTCACCACATGATAATTTTTCTTCAAGTACCTCGTCATTTCTTCTTGTGACATCGCCATTGTCTCATCGTCTTTGTACTCCTCGCCCTTTGTCTTTTCTCCGGGAGTGTCTTTTCCTGCCATTACTGCTTGTGCGATCCAGTCTTCAAGCTCCTGCCTTCTACGTGAGCGCTATTCTAGTTCCTTTTGCATGTTTTGCATAGTTGGCGATACGGGTTTTGGCAGTTGGGTTACTTGCGTGTTTTTTCCTTGTGTTGTTGTCGCCTCTCTGTTTTGGGACCCATATCTTGTCGGTCGTTTGATAATGCCTTGGATCGGTGTTTCTTCCTCGTTGTCATCCTCTATTGCTACTTCATGCCAATTGATGGGTCAGTCGGTTACTTGATTCTCTATTGTATCAGGGTTAGCGCCTCCTACGTGTGTCATGGTTAGCTAGGCATGAGCCTCCGGGTGTGGTCGCCAAATGTTGAGGGGTGATTTTAGGTTTGAGGTTCTACCCGTCCTAGCTAGCCAAGTGACCTCACTTTATTAAGAATAGTAAGAGAGAGAGTCGTCCTTCCATTGTACCTTGTCCTTGTTTATATAGACTTTCCAAAAGCCACTTCCTTTTATGACATCATGCCATGTGTCCTAAACTCCTTTAATTACTATTAATATCATTCCTTCTCTAATAAAACCTCCTTCTTTTCTCTTAATTCCTCCCTTATCCTTTCCATCTTATGAACACTTTCTTGGTGGACTTGGGCTTTAGTCCCCAGGTCCCCATGCCTCATGTTGGGTTTGCCTCCCCTTTTGAGGGCACACTAGCCCGACTAAAGGGTAATATTTTTCATGTATCAATAATAGTATTTCTATATTTCTCTCTATATCGATTCAAAACATCCGCGAATAACATCAATGACACGGATCACTCTTCCATGCTATTTTCGGACGATAAAACTTGAATCATGATGTTGATTCCGAACAATAAATTATCATCAACCGAAATTCATCAAGTATGAAAAAACATTCATTAAGATTAGTCATTATATTTTTAGAACTAATTATCACGATAAATTTGACTCGAGATTCTTGACTATGCATAATAGTCTAATCAAGTATGTGACATCGTCTCAAAGGATATAAAAATGAATATAACTTAAGATATATGTGGTTTAGTCTTCACTTACCTTTTGTTGATGAAGTTCTCCAAAATCTTCAGTTGATCTTCGCCTTCAAAAGGGCGATATATTCTCTTTTGATGACTGTTCATTCTTGCTTAAATATATCCAAAAGCTTAAATATACAATGATGACTGTCGTAATATTCTCTTTCTCAACTATATATATATCCTAGTCTGATACCTAACTAATTGTAGACTAGAAATCAAGATATAGGTTTGACAACTAAATTTGAAAAAAAGCTTGAGATATAAACACTTGTGAGTTCGACCGAGCAACGCTCTAATAATTCATATTTCAGTGCATAACAAAGGTTCGGTCTCACTATATGCATGTATTTATAAAAGGTCGAACCCCACATCATCTATATGCATTTTATCTTTAAAATAACAAAAATAATTCTACACATGCCGAAAATATCTATTGAAGTTTCGTATGAAAGGGATTCAATGGCAGTCTACTTAGTCTAGCTGCTCTATATATCATTACGATAAGTGTTGGGTTGAGGGGATCTCTTACTCTCTAGTTTGTTTTCTATGAAATTTGGTATCCTCACCAGTAAACTACCCCATTAGAAATGTTGGGTCATCATGCCCTCTTAGGGTTAGATTTTCCCATTTTTCTCCCACTATGGGATGAACAAACTTGAAAAACTAATGGATAAATGGGAAAATTTATCCATTTTTCTCCCACAGCGGTCAAAGAATATCGGCATGGATGAAATTCAATTTCTAGCGGTTAAACCCTCATTGTACATGTTATAACTTAAACCACTGACTTTTCTCTATCATCAACGTGACGCTAGCCAAGACTCCAACGAATATATTAGAATGACTAAATATTTAGTCATCCAATGGCTCTAATATGTTACCTATAATTAAATTATTTTCAAATCCAAACTCACACCTTCTTCTACACATCTAATATCAAATCTAAAAATGCCTCCCATAGTTCGTGGTGTTAAGTTTACTCTAGAAGAGAATTTAGCTATTTGTATAGCTCATATTTTTCAAACAAGAAAAAAATATATGCAGTAATCAACCCGAGTCGACTCTGAGGTTTTAGGAGAACATTTTTTGCAATGTTCGTTCGCAGAAACGGGGAACCTTTTATGCGCGAGGCTCAAGGATTTTTGCATCGTTTTAATCAGCAAATCACACAATTCCTAGGTTAACTAATGAACAATAACCGCAATATATTAAACGGTGAAGGTCCTTATGAATTGGAACAAAAAACACTAGCGATATGGAAAATGTCTAACGGCATACCTTTCGCTTACGAAGCATTGCTTTAAAATTCTTAAAGATTTCCACGGATTCAACCCTATGGTTCCTAGATGCTCCACCACCCGGCCATTGGAAGAGGATATTAATTAACGATTATGAAGTATGGTTTAATCCAGTGTAGTTGCTTTAATCTAATTTAGTATGTTTTAATCCAATGTAATTGCTATAATTTAATGTAGTTTTCTTTACAATAAGAAAGGTTTAAGTTAGTTATGATGATTCTACACTGAATTAAGCAAATACGAATATACTTTCATTGATTAAATGAATATAACATAACATAACACCAAACTAAAACATAAAACGATAGTGAATAAGTTCCTAGACTTAATCAGTCAACTCCACCAAAAACACCTAGGATATATCCAAAGTGCTTTGCATATGTGTCTTCTTCTGTAGACTTCTGTAGAAGTGTGAAAATGCATACAAGTCATGCAACCTGGCTTTGAGCATCCACTAATTCTTTGTTGACAATATCTATTTCGGTGATCTCCATCTCCATAATGGTCGCAGTGTAACTTCTTCAATTTAGCTTTAAGTTTCAAGTTTTTGCATGGTGTTGCTAAATTTTCTTCATCTTATTTAATCTTCATAACATCATCTAGCATATTTGGTCCCTCAAGACAGTTAGGATCTTGACAATGCAAATACCTGAGATTTTTCGGATGTGATTCAATGACCATTCTGATGCGTGAACAACTTTCTTGTGGACACTTGAAATACATCCAAAGGCATTGAATTAGACTGTGGTTATCCATGAAACACAATGGACTCTTGCTTCAACACATAATATTGGTTTCCGTTTGTTTTTAGAAAACATGGTGGATGATGTTGGTTAAGAATGATTTATGTAGGTTATGTTTAGAAGAAAAAAAATCATTGGTGGTTCAGTATTTTTTTTTGAGAAAAATAGAGTCAGTAAAATAGAGTTAGTTTCACGTTATTTTGTCGTTATTAAATATGACCCAGTTAACTAAACATAAGCATGAATTAATTAAAAATGGAAGTCAATTTTTCAAGTTCTAAAACTTTCTAATCCATTAACATTACTATCTCATTTATTATAAAATAAAAACTTTTGGACAATAAAACATTAACATTACTATCTCATCTATAATACAAAACATAATGGGTTTTTAAGTCTTGGACGGTCGGATAATATTTTGAGAGACAAATATTACATCCGACCATCCCAATTTCATCCCATCCAAAGACATCCGATGGTTGTCATTTTTGTAACCTATTTCATTATGAATTCAAATTTATTAACCTTTAATTAGTGGATAAACACTTAACTTAAGATATTTAAAGAAACATTAAATGAAGTCATAATACCATTTATGCATTAATTGTATTTGGTGGTGGCAATGTGAATTGATGGGAAGTAAGACTTTTTTTTCTTTTTCTAAAGCATAAGTGATATATATATATTTATAAACATACGTACATACTATTATTTAAATGATTAATTGTTTGTTTTTGGATGATTTATATGGCTAATTTTACGATGTAGATATGGACGTTATTTTGGACAAAAAACCTAATTCATCTTAATCTTGCGTTTCAGAATAATGGTTCCCGGTAGCAAAGGCAAAGAATTCATCTCATTCAAAGACATCCGACGGATATAAGATTTGTAACCTCCTTCTATTATGGATATATATATTGATAACCCTCATAATTATCTCCTAACCAATTAAAAAAAATTAATATGCCAATGAAAAATCCTTACCTTTAATTGATAAAAAATAAATAAAAAATTATCCTATAAAAAACATACAAAAAATTTATTTGTTAAAAGATATATTAGATTCTTAATAGATTGGCCATCTTTTATCAACCTGGAAATAAAGAACATCGTTAGAACTTTTGCCAACATAAAAAATAAAATAAATTTATTTCATATACAGTTAAATATGATTTTGAATAATAATATGCACGTATGTTGATTCATATACATTCGAATGCAAAAAGATATGAGTCTAAAAAAAAAAGAATTACAAAATATAAAGGGTTTTTGAGGCTTTGACAGTTGGATAATATTTCGAGACACCAACGCTTCATCCGACTATCACAGTCTCATCCCAGCCAAAGACATCCAACAGATGTAAGATTCGTAACCTCCTTGAATTATTGATATATGCATTGATAACTAGGGCTGCACAAGACCCGCCCACCAAACCCAAACTCGCCCGTACCCGCTAAACCCGTGGGTTTTTAGTCCATACCCGCCCGTTGTGGGTGCGGGGTTGGTTATGAAAAAAAAATCCGATGTCTGTGGGTGTGAGGTTGGTTTAAGCTACTACCCGCCCAAAAAACCCGCAGATTATATACCATTAGATAAAACTAATCCTAGCCGTCCATTATGAAACCCTAATACTAGTAGATAGGATAACTGATAACCCTCATTCACTTTCTACACTCTTGTCTCTGTTCGGCCTCTCCTCTTCTTCCTCCTCAATTCTTCTTCTTCACCTACGAACGACAATTACCAGAAATCGACAACAACAACTTCGAATCTTCACCAGAAATCGACAACAATCGAAAAATAAATAGATTCAGCACTTAATCTTCATCTGTGAACTTAAGTAAAACATGTGTGTGCGTGTGTGTGTGAATGAGTATTGAATTATAGAGCGGTTCTAAGCGGGTTTAAACCCATACCCGCCTAACCCGCAGCGGGCGCGTAACAAAACCCTCCCGTTGTTTGTGGGTGCGGGGTTGGTTTTGAAAAAAAAACGCAGTCTGTGGGTGCGAGGTTGGTTTCATCTTATACCCTCCCATACCCGCCCATGTGCAGATAACCCTCATAATTAGTTCCTCACCAGTTAAAAAAATATTGTATGCCAACAAAAAAAATCCTCAGCATTTAAATGCTACAACTATGTAAAACTCATATTTTTTTTTAAATTGACTCATATCTTTTTTCAATCGAATTAGCCCACCTTCATCAACCTATAACAAATAACATTAGAACATTTGTGGGTACAACATCTAAAATCCTTATTTCTTCCTTGAAATAAATTAACTGTCCTTCATCAACCTGCAAAGAACGAAGAACATTATGTTAAGAATACAGAAAAATTCATTTTCATTTGATTCATTTTTTTTTTTTGGAAATAATCGAAGAATAAAAATAAATACATACAATTGAGAACTATTCAAATATTGAATCGGCAAAACTTTTCATTTCAATCGTAGGCCTAATTTAATTTTAGTGAAAAAAGAAATACTATTTTGAAGCCATGAAGACTCACAAGCTTGCATTCTTTGCATCCTTGTAAATGAGACAACAATCTATCTTGGAGTCGCATTCCTTTTCAAAGATACACTTACACTGAACCTCAATCTTTTCATAAACCTTCTTGACTTTTTGGGTTGTTTCCTTTTTCCTCTGAATATGCTATTTATTTATTTTTTTATCTTCTTGATCATGATTGTCTTTTCCTCCATTACAACACGATTGAGCATTGTCATCGTAATCTTCAATTACTGACCCATCGCTATCACCAAATCTTTTTTTTTCTCATAATTCACTTCCAGCTTTTTTTTTTTGGTGTTATTGTTATGGAGAAGATTAAGAGATTCAGTAGATTTAAGGCTACAAGCAATACCTTCATCATTCTCGGTATTATTGAACGAAAAGAAACCTGATTTTCTGGATTTAACTTTTTTAATTTCTTTAAATCAGTCATTTGGTATCTCGGTCGCTTTTGCTGCTAGCCTTTTCACAACTTACTCCACCAATATATGTTACAAACAGGGGCATCATAATTGAGGCTAAAATTTAAAACGTGCATTACATAATTAGGGTTCATATAACTTACTTTTCCCCTATTTTAAGTAGATCGGAGACAAATATTACTGGAAGAAATAAGGGCAGGGTAGAATTAAGGTTAAAAGCAATGCCTTGAACACGATCTAACTCCTCTGATCTTCCTCTCCACTACCGGTTTTCTTCGCTTGATTATACTCCTCATCCCCCTAATAATCCTCCCCACGTACACGTATTATCCACCTATAATCACTAATTTACCATCACAACTCATTTTACCAAAATACTTACCAATTAAGAAAATAACGTCCGTAGTATAAAGTCTGCATGCATAATAAACGGTGCTTATGATTAACATATTATTAGAAAAACTAAAGGAACGCAATGGAAGTTGAAATTTAGAAAAATCAAATGTCCAGGATGAGGGAAGAAGTCAGGAGAGATCAAATAAGAAACCGCTGCTACGACAACTATACGACCAAGACTTTGCAATGAACTATGAGGTATACAAACACTTGGAATCCGTGAACTAAGATGAGACGAAAGGAAAGATTCTACTGCCAAAATTTAGACCAGGACACCCTTTGGAGACGTCTAAATCTAAAACTGACAAAAAGACAACAAAACTTATCGAGACTGCCGAAAAATATCGTGAGGAATCGAAACAATGATATCGATGAGATAATATCTATGTTCCTTTGAGGAGGAAAATGAAGGAAAATCGTACTCCATGCATCATTTGTACACGAAAATATTGATGATCCGTGAAGAGAATGAGGGAATGGATTTTTGGCTTCGACGAAACCATGCAATGGAGATGACATGTGATAATACATGAACAGAATCACCAGAACATATGGATAACGAACATATGACGATAGTACCATCGATCGAGGAAGAATTTATGAGAGGATGCAATTACATGTATTCTCATCCGATAAAGATTCAACATAAAGATCTAAATACAACACAAATCAGTATCAAAGACCGCCAATCTTTGGGGATCGACTAAATAATTATTATTTCAGGGCAACATAAAATAATTTACCTAGCATTTTTATAAGAAATTATTCTTTTTAATCAATTACAAGTGTAACTGAATTTATAATTATTTGGATGACAAATATCTAAGATTTCATAGATACAAGTTCTCATGGGTCAAAATAAATCTTATCATAGTTTGTAGTATTTTATTTAAATCATTCTGACCAAAAATTATTCTGTCTCATGCCGTTCCGTAACGGCATGGGTTATCTCTAGTTTATTACAAAATAAAAACTTTTGGATAATAAAAACTTGAAAATCTTCAACAAAGATCTCGTGCAATCTTTGGCCTCCTGGTTATCTTCATTTAGTGTGTCTTTTATATTTATTTATTTATTAAGCATGTATTTTCTTAAAGGGATTAAGTTACAATTTCACGTGTATATGTGGTATCCACAGTGTCATGGAAAACAATTTGACTAATACAAAATAGGCTTACCTGGTCCCAAATTTTATTGATAGGTTTCCCATTTGATACATTTCTTCCATTCAACGCGCTCTTAAATGGGTTTTCCTTGATTTTTGTTGCTTCGGTTGTTAAATTTTAAAACTTGAGCTCTTCTTTACCTTTTAACAGAACATTTACTTAGACTATCTTCTAAGACTTTCCCTGCTCTTCCCCTTTTGCTAGTATTTTCTATTTACTTATTTTTAAATTAGCACATATCTTATCGATAACAGCTTTAAGTTTGGCTTTGCAAAAAAGTGTAATAGCTTTTTGAGACATTTCAATTGAGAAATTTAAACACCATAAAAAAAAATTAATAAATAAAATTTAAGATAGTAGATTTTGGTGTTAGTTGAGTGTTTAAAAGTGAGAGGAATTTCTTTCTTTTTCTTTTTACTGTATCAAACTAAAGGTTGGCGACTAGACTTCGAGTACTAACGGCTGAGGCAGGACTGTCCGCAGCTGAAGTTCAACCGTCACTAAAGGCCACGCGGTATTACCTTTGTCGCGCACTTCTTTATCGGCGCGTTCATTTACCACAGTGGAAAATCCACTTAGCCCGTCGATGTAGCCCATAGCCCATAGGAAATGCCCTTATGCGCGATAGCTGTAATCAAGTCGAGAGATAAACGTAGGTATTGTCACCCATGTTTTAAAAACCTAAACTCTAAACTCAAGTTCACTGACTGTCGCCTCTCTCTGCATTTACTCATCGGGAAGAAGCAAAGATGTCCGGCCATCACTTACCAGAGGGGATCTTATTGGATATATGCTTAAGATTACCAGTGAAAGCTATTGGAAGATTCAGGTGTGTTAACAAAAGCTTATGCAGTTTGTTACAAAGCCCTAATTTCATTCAAATGCATCTCAATCATTCTACTGAAAAAGATAAGTTTAAACTCTTGATTTCTAGCTACAGTGATGGTCAGAGTTCTGTCCATTCAATGGCCAGTAGAAGTGATTCTTCGTTATTGTTGTCTGATTATGAATCCGTTGAAATTGATTATCCGTTCAAGTCTCAAAATCCATTAGTTGAAATCATTGGTTCATGTAATGGCTTGGTCTGCTTAGAACTTAATAGGCGTGATGTTTGTATCTGGAATCCATCTACAACTGAGTTCAAGAAAATACAAACACCGCCTACTGTATTTAAGGTTCTTGATGTGGCCCACAGGAGAGGGCAGAAGGGATACTCGTATGGATTTGGTTATGATTCCAAAATTGGGGATTATAAGTTGGTTAGATATGAACGCTGTGAATATGTGATGTACCTTTCATCAGGTAGCATCTATACATTAGGAACAGATACATGGAAGAAAATTGAATCTAGGGCATTGTCACTCTATGATGTTAGCTTTGCAGACAAATCGGGGGTGCATGTTAATGGAGTTCTGTATTGGATTGCAGCTCGCACCCTCGAAAAGGGAGATGGGTTCAAATCATGCCTGGTAATAGTTTCTTTCAATATCTGTGGTGAGAGTGGCCATGAGATACAACTACCTGCTGACATTTCAGCCGGCCAGGTGGCACTTAGTTTGAGTATGTTTGATGGGAACCTTTGCCTGATTTGTGATATACTTGATGTTCATGTGGAGGTATGGGTGATGAAAGATTTTGGAGAGGATAAAGGTAACTGGGCTAAACTTTTTACCATTGATAAATGTGGTATTAGTTATGCGATGCTTATACATTCTCTCAAAACGGGTGAAATCCTTTTTCAGCTAGGGAGAGAGAAAGTTGATGAGCCTAATGGTCTTGTTTTATATAAACCTAAACATAAAAGGAGTACAGTTCTACAAATGCCTGGTCCTCATATGTTATTTGGCATTGAGAGTTATTTTCCAAGCTTAGCTTCCCTTAAATCGGGTACTTTTTTGAGGGCAAGGGAATTCGAGGAATTATAAAGCAAGAAGGAAACTTCAGAAAGGGTGATATCCTTATTTAGTCACGCTACATCTGAAAATGTTATACTGTAACCGAGAAGTTATTATGGAGTAGAATGGAAGTAGTGTGGAAAATGAAGATGTGGGAGCTGCTAGGCGTTCTGCCAATTTATTGGGCTTGGTATACTCTCTTAAGGCGGACGATTCCAAGGAAGCTACCTTGTTTGTTCAATCCATATTTTGAGTAAGGTTTTTCCACCTCTCGTTAATTTACCTTTTTATCTTCCTTTTTCCCTTTCGCTTTTGGAATGTTCGTGTGTGAATTGAGTATCCAATCTTGTTCGGAGACTAGAAAAGTTTATCTAAGAATCAATAAAACTATCTAACGTAGTAATGTTTGATGATACTTTCACTTCAGTATTTCTACAGACTTACCACTATGCTTGTTTTTTCTTACTGCACTTTTTATGAATGCGGGCCTTTTATTTTGTTTGTTGAAACTGCATTAAATGTTCTTATGAAATGAAATTGGTTTCAATGTTATTTTAGAATATGTGGATACTTAGTTGGATTATGAATGAAATGAAATATAGTTGGAGTCCACGAATCGCATATCCTGTACCCCCTTAACTAATCCGTCATCAGATATCTAGTTTTTTCATTTATTTCAATGTAACTATGATCAACCAGCTTTCTGGGAATTGAACTGGTGGCATAATCAGTCTTTTGACAGAGTTTAACATGCAGTTGCTATTCTCATGTACTGTACTTGAGTTTCTGGGCAGAGTGTGTAGTGCATGTAAAAGCAATTTTTATACTGTGTTCATTTCCTTAGGATCTATCAATTACTATGACATTTGTGTTTTCCAGTAGGTTTCTCCTTGTGGAGAGCTTCACAGTCCTTGAATACCGAGACAAAACTTCTTATATTTTTGAGAATCAAGATATCTTAAAAAACAATTGGATGAATTTGATATCCCAAATGAAGACTAAACAATTTTGGATTCTTGTTCTACTTTCATTGTTAATTTTTGCGTCCTGTCAGTGTTTTTAAGGTATAACATCTATTCTTGAGTTCTTATTATGCATCTCGATTTAGAATCAACTGTACTATGCTTGAAAAAAAGGATGAATTTGATATTCCAAATGAAGACTAAACAATTTTGGATTCTTGTTCAACTCTCATTGTTAACTTTCATTGTAGTTTTTAAGGTATAACATCTATGAGTTCTTATTATGCATCTCGATTTAGAATCAATGGTACTACGCTTGAAAAAAGGACCCTGTTTGTTGCATACTTGTGAACTGCTTGAGGGTTCTTGGTTCCTCTTCCACATTTTGCATCCTATTGCGCATGAAAATGATAGATAGATAAGGTAATAATGGCATACATCAACTGGATTCAATTAGCTCAACCTGGTTTTGATTTACTTTTTGGCACAGGGGTGTGATTGTTATTTGCACAAATCTGGGTGTCTTAATGTCAACTGCAGTAGTCGAATTTTATTTAATTTTTTTCTAGTAACACTGGAGTAACGTCTGACAAAAAAAAAGAGCACCATGTTTTGTTTTATGCAGCATTTGAGATGTTTAGGTTCATAGCAGTAAGAGTTGTCAATTATTGATCTTGAAGAGGTTAGAGAATGGGAGGCAACTTTTAAGCGCACATATGAATTCCTTGCCGCTTTCATTTCTTTACCTACTGTACACGTTCGTTTATTCTTTGAACAATTTGCTGGAAAGTAGGACTATGTACCAGTTGTTCACAGGGTATATTGTTATAGAAGTAAACATTTTATGTCATTTACATTTGAAGCTTGGGTATTATCTCCAAGAACTATGTGTCCAGAAATACCAATATCCTATGAGTAAGCTTGGTCCTACGGTTCAGAGTATCTGAGTGGTAATTATAATACCCAGGTATGGTATGGAGTACACAGGCTCTGATCTCAAAATACAGTGTACAGTTGAAAGCGCCACAAATTTTCATTTAACAGTTGAAATCAAAGTTTCCTTATCCATTAAAATGAAAGCCTTATTCCTTTGCAAACAACACCAAATAACTCAGAATGCCAAAACAAAAGCAAACACACGCAGACAGACAGAAACACTCGCAAACTTGCATGTTATCTCGTCTGAGTGATTTCAACAAATGAAGGGAGCATCGGCATGCTCATCAGAACAGTAGAGTCCAGGGCGCTGAGTAAACCCTTGACGTTTAAGAATCTTTCTTGCGTTTGACACTAATTCATGATTAGTAACTCTACCATCACTCTCTGCAATTATGGTTTGAATAGCATTACTGAGAGCTCCATAAGCATCATCAGCATTTCCAGAAGGGTTTGCATCTGCCGAAGTCTGATCAGTCTGGCACCCACTAACCAGGATCCCACCATCAGGTAGAGATCGCTGACTCGACCCAGCATAAACTTCTTGTTTGCTGCCGACTTGTGTTTCCATTGCAGGTTTGGCGTAATTGTCATCATTTTCTTCCAGTTTGTGCTTTAAAAATTCTTGAGCTAAACATCCAACCATTCCCAAGAGTCCACCACTTCCACCATCGGCACCTCCACTCTGGAGTTTGTCCAATATAACCTTCATGAATTTCTTCACCTTGGGGCTTGAATCTTCTCCAAAAACATCGAACAGTGTGGGACGAATTTTCCCAACATCCATGTCATCTTTGCCTGTTTTCTGTTTCAGGATTTCCATCAAAGTTGATATAGGAAGGGATCTGTTCTTTACAGGTCCATCCTCCTCTTCTTGCTCCTCTTCTTCTTCGTCCCCACGGCCGTGTCTAGTTGGTAAATGAATGCCACGAGATTCCAAAGCATCATTGACTTTCCGGTGCAAGAAATGCTTGAATCCAAATCCGGAACTCTGTTCTTCACCTCCACTCTTAGTACTCTCTCCAATTTGTTCTTTAGCTTCATCAATCAAACCTCCACTGTGGCACGAATCCGATACGATCGTTATCCTACATCCTTCTTGGACTTGATCCACATACTCCCTGAAATCATCATCTGCCAAAACATATACAAAAAAAAGAAAAAAATTCACCAAGAATTATACCTACTGAAAAAGAAAATCAAGAATCATACAAATTATTTTAATAATGATCAAAAAAAAAAAAGATGGAGTTGTGTTTGTATTTGATTACCAGTGATAAGATTCATATCAGTAGGGACAATACATTCATCATAACCAGTATCATCATCTTCACCAGTTTCAGCAGGGAGACGAGTTCCATGACCACTGTAATGAAAGAATAAAACATCACCAGGTTCACCAGATCTAATCAGATCTGTTATAGCCTTTCTAATGTTCTTACCAGTTGGTTGAATGTAAGAATCATCAGTATCAATCAAAACAGTGATATCTTCTTCTGCAAATCCATATTTGTCAACAAGTGATTGATACATCCTTTTCACATCGTTAATGCATCCTTTCAATTCTGCTTTTGTTCCTTGGTAATTGCATCCTACAAGAACTGCTCTCTTTGCCATCTTAATCTGAAAGTCTTCTTACCTTTTTTTTTCTTTCTTTTTTTTCTTTTCAGTTCTCTCTTGAGGAAATATTCTGAGGATAAAAGTTAGATAACTCATTTATATGCTTTAGACTTTTGGACTTACCGTTTAGTGGTGGCTGCTCTGCTGTGCTGACTAGTGGTATATGTCTGTGCAGCGAAATAAGTTTTTACTTACCCACCATTATTAGTAGGTTGCAAACCATAATTGACGCAAAATATATTTAACGTATACACTGTATACACCTAAGGATGTGAGCAACCTTTATGTTTTCATTGATTACCTAATCCCGACCCTATAGAAAGAGCGAAATGCAAAAACCTTTCGTAACAAAAAGAAAATTTTGGCAAGCCTCATTAGAGATATCAAATTACAAGCGATTTTTTGGACGGAATCGAATACAAGGATGTTAGGGCTTACGGTAAATACGGTGATTTTTCTATGAAATTCACTATACTGACCTCCATAATTTTTTGTATTTTTTACTTGGATAGCCGAATTTCCTTTCGGATCCCATTTTTTCGTTCAGTCGTATTTTTTGGGTTAAGGTACCCCAAATACCTTTCTTCAATGAAATTTCCATTTGACCTATCAAAAAAAAATGGAACCTTCAATAAAATTTCACCATTTCGTGGAGTCGTTGGGTGTGACTTCCAAAGAACTAGTTGGTGCACGCTTGCACTATTCTTCCGTGGTGTTAGTAAAAAACGGCAAATTTGGCATATTGTTTGCCCGGGGTTTAAAACCCTGAGGTGCCCTGCTATAGTGAGATTTTCACCATTCTCAAAGCTAAACTAGGTTCTATTATTGTATCCGGTCCAAGAACTTATCAGATATAGAACCGCCAAAGGCCTATACCTTAGTGGCAGAGCATTTTGACTGCAGATCAGGAGGTACTAGGATGGTAGGATTGTTCAAGTTCATTTCTTTAATACATTAATACCGCTCGATATTTTTGTCATGACCACTATGAGGACATTGAAGAGGGTGGAATCGGTGGATGACAATGTCCCTACCCAAAGTAGTTAATATCGTGCATCGGTATCGTATCGGCGAGGTGCGACATACCTAAACAAAAAATTATATCGGATTTTATCGACAATACATAATTAACTTTGTAGTTTTATAAATTATAGCTAGATGTGCATCATGTTACTCAAAGTTTTAATGGAAGGTATTTATAGTGTAAAAACATCAATTGTACTAGTTTTACATGATAATCTAACATCTCCAAACATAGAATTTGTATGAGAAGTAAAATTAAAACAAAAGGACAATTTTTTTTTGTTAATAAGTACATTTGTATTCTTATATCGATATTGTCGGTCGATATATCGGTACGGTACGACCGATACAGTCAATATAATCGGAATATTCATGTATCACCGATATTTTGCATATCGTCTAGGTAAAAGGCGATACACAACAAATTTCCATATTATCGGCCGATACGAACGATATTGACTACATAGATCAGACATCAACTTGAAGACTAAAAATCGACGAAGACATTTGGAGATCTTCTTTTATCAGGTATGTGAAGACTGAACCATTCTATTTTACTCACTATCTTACCATTATATCTGTTGAGATTATGTCGTATGACTTCTAGTAGATTTGCAAAGAAAAAGTTTTGAGTCAAGCTTGTCTTGTTAAAAATCTCAAAATATGATTGAAGCATATATGTTCAACCGTCCTTAACTATATTAATCCGAAAAAATTTATTGTTCGAGAATTAATTTGTCGATCAATTGAAGATCTCCCATATAAGTGATTTTATCATTTGAGAATATTTCAAACATCACAAGAGAGAAATTCAGAACTTATGATATTTTTTCTCAGGGTAGTTTGAAAATTGCTCATAAGAGAAACCAGTTTGCAAACTATAGATATATGATTTCATAAATACAAGGAAGGTTGGCGAACTAGTTCACAAACCGCAAGTTCATTTGGGAACAGTTCACGGACCGCCGTAAACAACATTTCTGGTGTTGGTATAAAAGGCTTAAGGTTGGCGAAATGTTCCCATCTGAGTTCATAAGCCGAGTATAGTTGGCGAACCCAGTTCGCGAACTGTGTACACTTGAGTTATCGGGCCGAGTAGGTTTGGCGAATCCGGTTCACGAACCGTATCTCCCTGACTCGTGAACTTTAGCCTTACGGTTCACGAACCGTTCCACCGACGGTCCCAGTAGAATTTAGCAGATGATCGAAGAATTATTTTTTAAATATGCTTAACATTGCTATGACTCTCTTAAATACTTCAAAAACTTCATTAATCACTAAAGAACTTATGTGTGTACATCATGATTAAACTCTTGAGTGTTTAAATGAACATCAACTTGCTTAGAGTTCGAAAGGCTATTTTCCAAATCAGAACGGTCATTATACACGGTTTCGTAACCGGAATACTGTGTATATTATTTCATTATATTTTCAAGATTAATTCTCACATGTTTTAGTTGAAACCCTAATTATAGTTTCATCTAAGCAGAGAAAGTGTTTGCTTGGTTCTCAATAGAGATGCTCTTTCAACTGGGAAATTGAATCCCTGATACTTTGTGTCCTAGTTAATAGCTCGATTCATCCTCTATGAGCCTAGGTTTCCTTTGAGAAACATAATTAGGTCTACGGCTAAAATACTTTGCTCTGGGGATTCGTGAAGCCAGGTACGACTATATTTACCTTAATAGTTCGTGTATCCTGATCTTGCTTTTATGTTTTCCAGGTTCTCGTAATCTCTTTCAGGAAAGATAGATAAAACCAAAAACTTATCTTCTTCTCAAACTTTGTGATTCCTCAAGATAGATATCTGGAAACTGTTCTTAAGTGATAAGTTGAAGATTTTTCTTAAGAGGTGGTAAAAGATCCAAGCTTCTCATCTAAGCGAGTGTAAGTGTTCCAAATTATGAGGTTTGCTAGCTTTGTCTATTGCAAAAATATTTCCAAGCCTTGATCTTTGATTTAAAGAGAAATCAAATAGGCTTATTTGTTAGAGGTAGATTGGTACCAAAAGTGTTCGGTAAGGTTGAAGCAACTCTTAGGTTGTCAGCTAAGGGAATCAATTGCGTAGAGACTTGTGAGATTCAAGAGATGTAAGGAGTGCGGCTGTAACTAAATTACTTGGAGGGTGGAGTCTGTCTCAACTACATTCTAGTCTGAAGTCTGATGGTAGGCTAGTTTCTGCAGCGGCTTAATACGGGTCAGTGTTCAAATCTAGACGAGGTCCCGAGGTTTTTATGTAGATGAAGTTTTCCTCGTCAACAAAATTTCTCAGTGTATTGATTTATTTTTTACTTTCACATTATTTTTGGCTTGATATAATTAAAGTAAAAGCAAGTGATTCGATGTACAACCTAGACAGTTTTAACTAATACTGTATAGAACCTACAAGACTTGTTCTTGAGAATTCGTACCTTAAAATATAGATTACAAGACTTGTTCTTGCTGAAATTCGGTTCGTGTACTGTTCCGATACATACTAGGTTAATCTTGGATATTGACTTTTGAGATCGTCCAAGATTTATTGTTCACAATCAGGTTCACGGAACTTTGATCTAAACTATTGATTGTACAACAAAGACAAACCGTATATAGATATTATTCAAGAATCATTAAGCTGGTATATTTTCAATTGTATTAGGGTTTGTCTTATAAGTCCAAACGAAAATGTTGGATAGTATGAAAGCCTTCAACGATTCACAATTTTACAATTTTATCATTAGCATGATTTATTATTTGAGCCGATTTTAGATGATAGCAAGACAGAAAAACCATGCAAATTCTAAAATTTGGCCTCATAACTGACCTGTATAGTCATTATGATCTCATTTTCCCGGTATGATTCTTCATTTTCTTGAACAAAATCCTCAATTATGCTTTGGTTTACGTGTTCTTGTTCATCCAAAATATAACCTAAATCGGTAGGATTGAAATAAAGATAACCTGATTGGAGAGATGTAGATGCACCCACTTCTTCGTCCCTACTACAATCTTAATTATCAATATAAACCTTAATATTTGCTAGGTTTTTCTACTTACCTCTTCATCTTCTACTTCAAACCTTTCAAAAAAATGAAACTCTAATCTAATTAACTAACTATAATCTAATTCTAAATACTTATTAATTAACTATTAATTGAATTAATCAACACTAATTAATTAAAAGCACATTAGCCATTAACAAAAATAGGTGAATAATGCATTTATAAAATTATTTAAATGACCATGTTTCAATTTATTTGGTAAATAAATTTTAGTAGGCCTCAAAATTTTCACGATATCTATATTAAAATTGAGTCTAAGTTTTGAAAGCGGATGAACCGAATCCATGTCGAATACAAATTCAATGATAATAAGTCTCCCTCCTCCTAACGACACTTTTTCGAAGGTGTGAAATAATTCGATCCATATGTGTAAAAAATTTCGAATGTCAACCATACACGGTATGTGTTTAAAAATATCTCTGAACAAACCTAGTTAAGTTTTAATACATGGTTAGGATACAATGTAATTTAATTACTTTATAAGGGTGTTTTAATAAATTTATAGACGACCTAGCTAGTCGGTGGTCAGTTGACGACCCTCACGCATCAACTGTATATTCTATGACCCAGACTTTAGTTAGGCACTAAACTTATGATCCTTTTACAAAATATCTTTAAATAAAAAGTTAGAGGCATCCTTACAATCGCTCTATTGTCCTCAAAATTTGGAGAATTAGTGGCGGAGGAAGAAAAGTAGACCCATACTTTCCCTAGTTATTATTTGGTCATTTTTAGGAAAAATAAATATGAGGATTGTGGCACACAAAAAAGGGAATGGGAGATTAATAAGGTGAAGAGCTTTATTTTTATTTAGACACGCAAATCAAGTTGGTTTGATCAATTCAGCTTAACGAACTTATAACACACAAGAAAACAATGCTTAATCTTTCTATGTAATTGTTTTTTGCTTTTCTATATAAATTTTTCCTTAAACAAAGTTCTTTTAGTATTAAAGTGAACTCTAAGATAATACGGTGATACCGAACCTTCCAGATTATAATAAAACGGTGATACTGAAGTTCTTTTACTCCCACACTTCTCGTTGACAGCATAGGGTGAAATATTTTCAATTTTATTATAAAACTTATATAGAAAAAGAGAGAGATAAAGAATAAAGAAAAACAAATGTTGTACCATCGGATTTTTACATAACAAAATTTAATATACCCTAAGACGTCTCGTAACGATAGTACTGCATGGAGAATTGTGTAGTATCAAAATTTTCTTTTTTCATTGTAATTTCCTTTGTTACATTGAGTAAATCGAAATTGGCTCAAACAAAGAGAAACTCTGGTCTACCCTCTTCCAGCCAAGCATCATCTCGTAATCTCTAATCACTGTTTCTCTTTACAGATCTTCATCTCGGTGATCTCAATTCCATCTTACTGATTAATTTGATAT
Source organism: Papaver somniferum (assembly GCF_003573695.1). NCBI lineage: Eukaryota > Viridiplantae > Streptophyta > Magnoliopsida > Ranunculales > Papaveraceae > Papaver > Papaver somniferum. Next base: position 87,791,028 of record NC_039359.1, read on the forward strand.
TTCAAAATTTCTTAAGTATTTCAAAATATCTTTGCATTCATAATTTATTTGTATTAGTTTGGCAGTTGGATTTCAGAATTTTGTAGCAGCAATGGCCAAGACAAAGAAGTCACAAAAGAACCTATCGGGGAAAATTATAAAAAATGAATTCCTGAAACTCATGAAACTTACGATATATCAATCCATATTTATAAGTGATTTCCATGATTCATTGGAATGAATGATCTATAAATATCATTTCTTTGAAATTTAATATAAATTTCTAAATGGGACCTAATATTCCCCTTAAAAGGAAAATATCGCAATCGAAAGAAGAGTAAACAAAAAATCGAGTCCAAGAATTAGTTTATTGTATATGTGGGGAAGGTTTCAACACTGCTGTCCCTCGTTGGGCTCATCAAGAGAAAATTGAAAACAAAAAAAAATGTGCATTTTAAAAAATCACCGTTAAAAGTAGTATTTTTCTTTTTTCCACCCGATTGTGATGAATGAGCATGTGAATTTGACGATTGTACATTTTCACTTGCTATTGATGTTGCAAATATACAAAAATTTCACATTTAGTGATTTATTATCTTAAATCCTAATTTAAAAAAAAATGAAAATGTAAAGCGGTAATTTTTATTGGTAAACAACAAATAACGATTATTTAAAAAAATGGTCATTAAGATAAAATATGATGCATCTATTTGTATTTGAATAAATGGTTTGAGTGGTACAAATCCGAATCAATTTCTAGACTTGTCCATAACAATTACGTAAGTTAAGAATGAATCGCAAAGAAATAATAACTCATCCTTGGTTTAATAAATCAATTTTACAAAAAACTAGCAACATATCAAAACTTTGATTCATTTGTTAAAATTAATATATGTTGAAGTTTTATGATAAAAAACCGTAATACTTTTTCAAAGAATGCGAAAAGGTGATACTTCATTCCTCCCTAAAAAATTGATATTTTCCCTTCTATGTTATAAGACTTAGTTTGACTACACATGTAACCCTAGGTTTCAATGTCAATGAATCAATTTTACAAAAAACTGGCAACATATCAGAACTTTGATTCATTTGTTAACATTAACATGTGTTTAAAACTTAATTAATAAAAAATTGTAATACTTTTTTATGCCCTAGATTTCAAGAAAAATACTTCTGCCTGAGTTTTGACGCCCCCGATTGAGAGTCAACATCGAGAGCTCTATCCCTCAAATCCCGAAATCTAAGACCAGCTATCAAAGAAAATTTTGTCTTTCCAAAACACAATTCTTTGTATGCGACACTAAAATACATTTCCTCATTCAAACTTCTTTCAAGTTCGACTTTGATCTGCCAACTCATTAGAAAACAAAATATTGCAGAAGACCAACTCTGATTTTTTGGGAATGTCCATTAAATGCCCGATCGCAGTTGTCCATAACAAGTCTTTCTCATCTTTAGAAAGCACACTCCACAAGTCTACTAGTGTTCTCAACCAAAAATGTACATCTTTAGGGGATAACTTAACATCAGAAATTTTTGGTTGTGGATAACTTAAAGTTTCGGATCTTAAAGAAAACAGCAACAATATATGACATAATAAAAAAAAATATGATATGTTATATGACAAAGATTAAGAATGTATAAGATACTCACATAATATTTGCTTTCTTCTTTCTGTCGTCATATCCTCTTGTGGCTCTACATCGTTGCAGTCTTCCACTTCTTCTTTGTGGAAATAACCGAAACTATGATTGATTCTGATATATCTGACCCGTTCTGCAACAAATACAATAAGTGTACCAAAATTATGTGTGTATTTCCATAATGGCTGAAATACCTTTTATACGGTGGATGTCGGGACTCGGGGTATTGATTAGGATAACCATTAATTAGTAATTAAAAATACACACCTACTGTATACATACGGGTAAGAAATCAATCCCCTTTCCAGAAATTTTTCTCTCTCAAGATTTCTTCCCTCTCGCAATAAACTCATCCAGAGATTTCTCTCTCTGGCGATAATCAAACTTATACAGAGATGTTTGAGGGAAAAAACTGATTCTACTGTTTTTGGTAAATTTGGGTGTGTTGATGAGAAACGAATTCCAACCCTAAACAAATGCACTGCACGGGAGTACTTTTAGATTCGAGAGATCAATCTGTAAGACTCTGGCCTAAACCAAGAAATGGTCGTTCCAGATTCAATTCGGTCACAAGGTGAAGGAGAAGGGATGATCTTAGGGAGGGAATCGAAGAAGGTGTTTGAGATCAGAATGTTAAATTATGAAGGTATGGTTGTTTATAACTTGTGTATCAGAAAATGGTTTCTGGCTACTTGTGTTGATAACACTTGTCATCTCGTGTTGTCTAAATAGATTGAAAACATATTATACGTCATTGAGCGCACCCTGATCTCATAGGAAGTGGAGGAAGTTAAGTAATGGAGAAGTGGAGTTGTGCGGAAGGTAATAATCATCGTGTTTCCGTTATGGGGGAAGACTGATCACACGTTCACCCACTACTTTCATTACTGTTAACCGCCCGTCTTTCCTGACACTTTCTCATAATAGGCGCATTGCACGCCGCACGTTGTAAACCGCCAAACCAATACCCCAGTGAGCATCCCCCAGTTTGTGACATGTTTGATGTCTCGAGTAAGTGGATCGAGTCGTGGGACTCGTTGCTGAAATCAGCACGTAGTGCTTTTAGGTCAAATAATAAATTATTTGTAAAACCGATATTTATAAAGCATTGCTTATAATCGATGTATGTGAAGCATCGCTTTGGAACAAGCAGCTGAAAATAATCGATGTGCTAGAAGTATCGTTGTTTTTGAGCTCGATCGAATCAGTCACGAATCAAGCATCTTAAAAGAAGCACGGACGGCCCTCTTTGGGTGTTCTTTTTAGGACCCTATGGGCGAGCTATCACTTGGTAGATCCCTCCCAATGGGGAAGAGATGGCCAGTGATCATAATGCTACTTTGTTAGATTTCTGAAAATAAATCTACACTATCCAACTAGGCTGGCGAAGTTGGATGGACGAGATGATTTGCGGCAGTTGTACATTGCCGTTGTCGTATTTAGGGTTTGGAAGCCATATGTCCATCCCTGTTTTGGTTAGTCGAATCAAAGTGCTGGGCGCTGATTCGAACATGCCGATTTTCCATGTGCAAAGACGAGCCACGGTGTGCACGCTGACATCTCTCGGGACGTATAAAGTTAGATCTAAGCCACTCAAATCGGCCGGCGAAGACGAGTGGTCACGATCAATTTGCGACAGAAGTGTGTTGCCGCAAAGCGTTTTTTAAGGCTTTCGAACAACGCGTTCACCTTCCTTTGGGCCGGAGATTTGATGCGCTTTGGTATTGTTATGATCAAGTCGATCGACCACGTGTGGAGTTGGTTTGATGGTGAACGCGTTGGCATCTCCTTGATATATTGAAACACGATCCAAGCCGTCCAACTATGCTGGCGAAGTTGAACGGACACGATTGATTTGCGGCAGTTGTAAACGCCGCTTATTCAATTTAGGGTTTCAAAGGCTGCGCGATCACCCTTCTTTGGGCATGTGATTCAACGCGTTTCTGGTTTGCAGTGGGCAGTTCGATCGACAAAGAATGTAGTTGGGTCGTTGGTGATCACGCTAGTACCCTTTCGATCATTCGAGGGAAGATCTAAGCCGTCCAACTAGGATGGCGAAGTTGGACGGATGTGATGCATTTGAGACCGCTTTGGTCGATCTCAGTTCGTTTGAGCTCTTCTTAATCAGCGCGATCATCCATGTTAGGGTTGGTCGTTCGAAGTGCTACGGATGTATTAGATGAAAACCGTTCGTCTAGGGAGTTAGTGGACCCGCCGGTGGTCATCGTGATGATTGCCTAATTCCGTTAAAAGCAGGCTAGGCCTATTGAATCGCGCGGCCAAATCTTGCGGCCGTGATTATTTTGGACTAAAGAACACGAAGAATAGATCACATCTTATAAAACACCAGTCATCTTTTCTTTCTAACATACACCAAATTGTAACAGTGACGTCTGTAACAGTAATACAACGTTACGAATTTCAGTCTACTATATTTTATTTAATAAAACACTTATTGAGCCATGGATTATTATTTTGAGCGAATGTTTGACAACATGAGCTAAACCCCAACGCTGGGACGATGGAGGAAACCCTATTTCACAATCGTTTGGTAACTATAATTGATTATTTATGACTTTTGCACCTGTTTTAATTGATTTATGATTTTTCTTGATTAGTTGTGATTTTGTTTGATGATGTATGCTGGGTCTAAGTACTTTTGATGCATCATGCTTGTGATTTACATCTAACGCTTTATAAAATCTACTTTTGGAAGAAAAAAAAGAGTCAACAAAAGAGCTAGAATTGTTATGAATCATTATATGAACCAATTGAATGTGATTAGTGGTGAAATCCGGAGTCTCAGTACCTCTCGTTATTGTGACAACTTTTTTTTGTGTATATATTTTCTTTATTATTAAGTCTGAAATCGAGTCTACACAAGTCCGAGTTGAACGAACATTATTTACCACTATAAAATTACATCAATTTTTGGCGTCGCCGACGCGGACTTGTATTTAGGTTTCTTTTAGGTTTCTTTTTCTTTTTATTATTTTTTGTTCTCTTTTACGCCTTTGGTATTTTTTGATTCTTTTCAGATTTGGAGCGAAGCTACAAGGAAAGAAAAAGTGATATAAAAGGAAAGCATCGCCAAAGAAGGAAAGAAAAGAGGAGTCCAAGGAGTGGAGAAGATTTTGTATATATTTATTTTATTTGGACTTTATTTATCTTTATTTTTAGAAACTGTAAATAGGGTTTCATTTTTGTAATTTTTCTTTTTATTTTTGGACACTTTTTGGACTTTATTTTTGGACTTGGACTTAATTATTTTTAAAACCCTAAGGAAGGGTTTAAAATTAAATAAAAATTGTTTGCAGGGAAGGACGACAGTTACGATACTGTCTCGGCCCCTCGGGTTCGTACACTGACATCGGAGTCGGTGGCCTGAGTCAACTTCAACGGTTCATCGCACGTCTGGTACGGGAGGTAAGACTCTATCCACCCATGAATCCCCTGTCAGTGGGTTTTATTTTGTGTGACAACTCACACCCCTGCAATAGAATGCCGAACTGGTATTACAATAGCCAATACAACGAATATCCGACTGAGTTTCAAAATGGACGTTACTACTTTGACCATAGTGTGAATAGTGTTTGGGAACATCAGCCTTTTGAAGGTTATGGTCCATACCAAGGTGAGCCTAATTACTATCCATACGCCCACCGGTCATTCGATTCTTCTCTACTAGAGTCCGCATGTAAGTTAGCTGAGTCGACACAAAAGTTACTTGAGTCGACACATAGTTCAGCTGAGATGAATAACTTAGTTATGAATAAAAGCAATGCATCGTGTGAACCTTCTTTCCTAGATAAAATCAGAAATTCATGTGAGTCGACTCAGAAAATGTTGTTAGAGGCCCAGGAAAGAACTGCTCAAGATAGTCTTAATTTCCAATATAGTGTTTCCAATAGTACCCTTGAAAATGAGGATAGTTATTTGCATAATCAAGATGACGAGGATATAATTGGTAACACTACTTGTTTTTTAGATGAGGTTCAACCATTTTCATGTTATTATAATGATTATGATGAGGATACTATTGATGAAGAATTTGAAATAAATAAGCATAGTGATCAGGAATTTGCTACTCCAACTGAGCTTAATAATAATATTATTTATAGTTCAAATCCAAATAATTTTAATAATTATTCACCTATTCAAAAGGATGAGGATTTGATTAGAGATACCCCCGTTTTAGACGATGTAGTATTTTCTTTTGATTACGAAGCTAATAATGGTTTAGAGGAACGAGTATATTTTGAGTCTAGCGATTTAGACTTAGAAAGAGAAAATGAACTCGTCGAGATGAGTGAGGATGTACCTGACTTAGAAGAATTAATTGACCATTTTCATGAATTAGATGACCTTGAAATTAGGGAAGTTGTGACTGGTCTTTCTAGAGACACTGAAAACTCTAAGGTTGGGGGTGATTATCATTCTCCATGTGATTTAAATCTTAAAAAGGTCCCTCACTTGGGACTTGATATATGTGCCTCAACCATTTTACAAGATTATCTTCATACACGTTTTCCTGAATCTAGTGATGTCCACAAGAAATTTCAGTTATTAGAAACCCATCCTCTGGTTGATGTGGTTTACCCAGGCTATGATACCCAGATTGACTTTGTTTTCCCACCAAATATTTTTCTTCCAAATGTGGGAATGTTTGATTTTAAAATGTGTCGAATATTAAGTTTTGAGACTAAACTTAATTACTTTAGGAGATTAGGGTCGACATACTTGTTAAGGAAGATCACCACTCTCATTGTGGTCAGCTGTGTAAGTCAAATCTGATTGACTTAGAGGATCCTCAATTATTCAGGTTATTATTATGTACTTCTAAGTTTTTATTTAACTTTTTCCAGACTCTAGAACCTGAACATTTGTATCTAACCTATGAGGAAATGCAACCCATGAAAATATTTTATTTGGACCCAGTTATAGAACATGAACCACAGCTAGATGTAGTTGTCTTAAGCAGGAAACTAGACAAGGGTGTGCTTTATTTGTTTATTTTCTTGACAGGTTGCAGATTCCTTTTACTTGTGATAGCTCTATTTGGTTTTGATGACCCACAGATATTTCGGATATTACTTTATGATTCTATGAGGTGACTAATCCTTTCTTAGTCTGGCTGAAGACGTTAAACTTAGCACTTCTTGGGAGGTAACCCATTCTCATGCAACACGGTGATATCTTTCCTTATCTCTTTTGCTTCAAATGGTAACAGTTTCTCCTTGTTCATGCTTTTAATTTGATCTTTAGAACATTGAGGACAATGTTAGATTTAAGTTTGGGGGTATAGGAGAAACTTTTTAGTTGCATAATTAAACTCCAGAGCCTAGAAATTCATGCCTATTAAGGATGACACTAACCAATCTAAGTGGATGGAAGAATTTTGGTTGTAGGAGTTGAGGAACCAATCTGATTAGATGGAAACATCTAAAGAGTCTATTCATAAAAGCACAGAGCTCAGGTGTTAGAAATAACATGGTAGTTTCGCCATATCTCATTGAGTCCTTCTCACTTCTATTTTATTTTTTTATTTTTAAAATATGTTTTTCTGAGTGATTAGGTGGGGATCACGATTCAAGTTGTTACCATTGCTAGGGTGAAATAAAGTGATTGAGATAACCATAAAAAAAAAAGTTGAAAAAAGAAAAAAAAAAAAAAAAAAAAAAAGAAATTGAGACCAGACCAGACCAACTGGAATAAATTCAATAAAGTCGACCACTGGAACCCTTGTATATGCCAGTTGTGTTGACCTAGAGTTAGGATTATCGACCACTGGTACCCTTGTATATGCCAGTGTGTTGATATTAGTCAGACCGGTATCTCAGTCCATTAGGATAGGTTCATTACGGAAGTAGCCTTCAGACAGATATGAGAAACACCGTTCACCTTAGTCAACATCAAAACCATCTATGTTTTTCAATATCCATCTTCTTAATCTATCCATGTTTGTTTGATTCTGAGTTTGGATGCGACTATCTGAGTAGAGCTCTGTCACTTTATATGAATTTTAGTATGCTTGAGTGCGAACTCGTGTACAACAATTGGAATTTCGCATCAGGGTACTTCCTCCTGTAGTCAATAAGTATGCCAACCAAGGAGATTCTTTAGGGCCTTCCAAGGTTCTGTGTAGATATCTAGGGTCTGGAGTATAAAGGTTTTATGGGTATACCTCTGGTAAGCCCTCCGGAGACAATACTCCGCCAGTAGAGACACCTAGGAGTTTAAAGGCTTATTGCATACGCTAAATGCAATCGACGATGCCTGCGACAGTGAGTTAGGATTTTATTTCTATTTTATTTTTGCTCGAGGACTAGCAAATAATAGGTTTGGGGGTATTTGATAGACGCATTTATGTGTCTATTTTGATTTCAATTGTATATATTGCCAGTGCTTGATTTGGTACTTATTTGGTTATTTTATATCTTTGTAGGTGTTTTTGGAGAAATACGATTTTGCGGCGAAATTGGCTCGAAAAGTGGTTTTTGCATTCGTAGGAGGACATTTGCTATTAGGACTCTCAATTTGGATAAGGGGTAACCTAATTACTAAGGGGCATCCCATTTCCAGACAGCCGCCAATCGCATCCCTACTCTGGTTAGGGGGTAACCATTCTTCAACATTTCAAATAATTGATTTTGGCGGGAAATTTGTCTTCTCGTCTGCGGAGCTCTCTGCTCGAATTTTGGAAGAGTTTCACGAGGATTCAATTGCGGATGTTTTTTGGGCTGGTCCTGTTAGGACTAACCAGATTTAGTAGGTCCACCTGATTCGATTAAATAGGGCCATATATTCGGTTATAAGGAAACAGGGGAGAAAAAATATTATCGGGATTTTTGAGAATCCATGAAGGATTAGGAAAGTATTTTATGCGAGATTTGAATGTATTTGGTATGGATTTAGTCTCAAGCCAGGGTAAGAGAGTTAGCATAACTCGGAAGACGTGTGCAGAGAAAGTCAGAGAGAATTATTCTTGAAACTTGGCAGCAAAGAAATAAACTATTCTTGGGAAGATTTAATAGGTTTTTAATCGGCCTGTGGTGTATAAATAAGAGGAGAGTGTCACAGAGGAGGATTATCGGTAGTTTGGGGACCGAGAAGAGAGATTTAGAGCACCACAGAGGCTCGAAAAAGTATCCAGGGAAGCTGCAGGCAAGACTGACGGAGAAGAAGAAGAACACGAAGAATAGATCACATCTTATAAAACATCAGTCATCTTTTCTTTGTAACAGACACCAAATTGTAACAGTGACGTCTGTAACAGTAATACAACGTTACGAATTTCAGTCTATTATATTTTCTTTAATAAAACACTTATTGAGACATGGATTATTATTTTGAGCGAATGTTTGACAACATGAGCTAAACCCCAACGCTGGGACGATGGAGGAAACCCTATTTCACAATCGTTTAGTAACTATAATTGATTTTTTATGACTTTTGCACTTGTTTTAATTGATTTATGATTTTTCTTGATTAGTTGTGATTTTGTTTGATGATGTATGCTGGGTCTAAGTACTTTTGATGCGTCATGCTTGTGATTTACATCTAACGCTTTATAAAATCTACTTTTGGAAAATAAAAGAGTCAACAAAAGAGCTAGAATTGTTATGAATCATTATATGAACCAATTGAATGTGATTAGTGGTGAAATCCGGAGTCTCGGTAACTCTCGTTATTGTGACAACTTTTTTTTGTGTATATATTTTATTTATTATTAAGTCTGAAATCGAGTCTACACAAGTCCGAGTTGAACGAACTTTATTTATCACTATAAAATTGCATCAGTAAATTCAATCATGAGTAGTATAATTAGGGTTGGCTATTATATTTATTTGGCGGACCTCAATAATCGTTTTGTGTAATATGTATGTGATGGATATCCAAATCCATAATTTGCAGGTATAATCAATGGGTTCTGGTAGAAGAGGACCAAGAAGGGGATTATGAAGACGATTAAATTGGAAGTGAGTGGAGGAAGACCTTTATATTTTGAAGTGGAAAGTGCAGCTTGGAGGACATGTAAAAATAGGAACTACTAGAAGAGGAGTATACTGCGTTCAGATAATGTTTTAGTCTTGAGAACTTATCTACTAATTATTTGTAACTTATTCATTGTTTCTTTCAACTTTTCATTGTGTTTCTCAGTAGGTTTGTCTACCCTCGCAATTACCAGGGGCTCGCCTGTAATATGAGCAATTACTCCAGATTGAGAACACTAGTAGATTTGTGGAGTGTGCTTTCTAAAGATGAGAAAGACTTGTTCAGGACAACTGCGATCGGGGATGTAATGGACATTCCCAAAAAATCAGAGTTGGTCTTCTGCAATATTTTGTTTTCTAATGAGTTGGCATATCAAAGTCGAACCTGAAAGAAGTTTGAATGACGAAATGTATTTTAGTGTCGTATACAAAGAATTGTGTTTTGGAAAGAAAAAATTTTCTTTGATATCCAGTCTTAGATTTCGGGATTTGAGGGATAGAGCTCTCGATGTTGACTCTCAATCGGGGGCGTCAAAACTCATGCAGAAGTATTTTTCTTGAAACCTAGGACGTAGAAAAGTATTATAGTTTTTTATTCATAACGTTTTAAACAGCTGTTAATGTTAACAAATGAATCAAAGTTCTGATATGTTGCCAGTTTTTTGTAAAATTGATTTATTGACATCGAAACCTAGGGTTACATGTGTAGTCAAACTAAGTCTTATAACACATAAGGGAAACTATCAATTTTTTTAGGGAGGAATGAAGTATCACCCTTTTCACATTCTTTGAAAAAGCATTACGGTTTTTTATTCATAAATCTTCAAACATATATTAATTTTAACAAATGAATTAAAGTTCTGATATGTTGCTAGTTTTTTGTAAAATTGACTAGAAATAACTCGTGTCGTAACTGCACGGCATGAGACGGAATAATTTTTGGTTATAATAATTTAAATAAATACTATGTACTATGATAAGATTTATTTTGACCCATGAGAACTTGTATCAGTGAAAATCTTAGATATTTTTCCAAATAATTGTAAATTCGATTACACTTGTAATTGATTAAAATAAAAATTTGGGACAAAAATGCTAGATAAATTGTTTTATTTTTCCCTAAAATAATATTTTTTAGTCAATCCCCAAAAATTGGTGGTGTTTGATACTGTTTTGTGTTGTATTCGGCAGTGCATGAGACTGTATCCGGATAATGCCTTGATATAGAATGGAGAATGGCTTTGCGCGATTATACCAAATTTGATGACGGCGCTGCTGTGTGCGACAAACAAATGGTGTTTTTCCTATTATTTTTTTTCATCTTACCAAGTAAAATACTTACTTAAGGTCACCACTTTGTATTTTACAAACAACGTACTACTAATGATCACCAATTTCTAGTTATATTTTCTTTATGAGATGAGTTCGATTATAATACTACTACTCACATTACTAATTTCTAGTTATAAATTCAGCGATACAATATTTTGCATTATATGGTGTACATAAATTTTTGCGTTAAAGACACTCGAATCTACTACTACAATACTTCATTTATTGACCTTGTCGTATAATCTGTATTCTTTTAAACCCTTGTTAATAAGGTAGATGCATGTCCAAAAAAGTTAGATATAGCTATGGTAATCGACTTTCTAAAATTTATTCATTCAATGTCGATTAAACCTAAATGAAGCGCCACACAAATCGATAACTTGAAACCAACTTATTTCTTTGGTGTAACTATAGGAATGATAGACATCTGCGTTAAAGATAAACATTTTTTGATAAATTGATCTCGCAAGCCCATCCATTTGTAGATGTGCATACTTCTGAAGAGAATCTTCACTACTTTATATCTGTGCCTTACCCTTCCTTTCGACTAACCCTCTCTAATATGTGGCAACAACATCTGCAGAAAAGAAAATGTGAAAAATGATAAATTCCAGGTTACAAATATTGACAACACGACATAGTTGCCAAACCATGTATACTCATATCCTAGCAATGGATCTATATTACTAAAAGCAATGGTTTTTTCACCATCCAACAGCTATGAGTTGACTGTTTTGGGCGAGTTCATCTCAAATTCCTGAAAATGGATGTGCCTGAGTTTTTTCTTTTTTATTTTCTTTTTGAATACTAAATTGGTTAAGCAAATAGTTATTTATTCATAGAACAAACTGAACTGATGAAAACAATTTCAAACTCACCTTACAATCACAAATGAAACCACAAAAACATAAGTAGCTTCAATGGCTAACCATGAACATATAAAGCATATGACACAACTGCAGAAAACCTAAACATCTAGACTAAAAAACAACAAAACAAACTCTAACAAATCCTATCACTCTATTCATCCAATTACGTGTATATGTGTTATGACCATTCCTTGGCCATATGCATATCAAGCAGAGACGCAATATGCATACGAAACCAGGCTATATTAACTACGACAGGACTTCATACTTGACATATAAAACAAATTAACAATGACATATAAAACCAATTACAATTACCTTCATATTATGCATCAGATGTAAATCCTAGCTTTATAACTGAAATCTCTTTCACTTCGTCATCTTAGTCTTGGTAGATTTAAAGCCAATGTCGAATGACCAAAACAAAAAAAACCATTTCGTCTTGGTTCTACAGCAATGCATAAAGATGGTTACATTGCGCATAGCTGGATGTACCTACTTGTTAGATTTTCTCCGTATGTCTTCATCAACCAAAATTTTCTATCTTCTCCTTTTAGGTATTAGCTTTTATTTGTATGAAAAGATGGAGGATAAGAATTAAGAAGCATAAGATTTGCATAGTACAAAAGCGGAAGCTCATGATGGAGGGGGTCCAAAGAAATTACCTAGAAAAATTGAGAGAAAAAATAGATCATGCAAAAAACAGAGGGAGGATTGGTATAACCCAAATAAGCAAGGAGCACATGGAAATGTGAGAATGGCAAGTAATAACAAAGAGGTTTATTATATAACCTACCTTCGTGATTCCAAAGCGTTATAACTTATCGTCATGATTTCAAGAGCGTTTCCAATAACCAAATGCATGCATGAGCAGGTGTAAATAGGGATCATGAATGCTAAATATTAACTATATCATGGAAGATGGAAAGTTAACTCATTTAGGAAACGGTAGAGAGGCTGAACCTAATTTATGACATTATTTTTGCTTTGCCGATTTTTTTTTTTATGAAATTTATTCCATGACGCTCGATCTCATTAAGGCCCAATATAACTGAGGAGAGGTAGTTGAAGCCCAACGTGGTACATCCTCGTAACAACCCTTGTGATGTTTCTTTTTCTTGAGATTTTTTTGGTTAAAGTTAAAGTTCATAGCGAAATGAAAGAATCTTCGATAACAAAAAGAAAACTTTAGCTCAATATATGTGTGTGAACCATTTTTCAGAATGATGCTGATTTTTCCTTTTCCTTTTCTTATCACTGGAACTGTAGTATTATTCCCAAATTTCACATTTGAACGTATCGACTCATTCAAATCAACAAACAATTCATTTTTATACACACACATGATTATTACACCCAGTTTCTAGAAACTACTTGTTATAAGACTCATAACTTTGTTCTTCTACAGGATGACATGCTAACAACAAAGTCTCGGACTCTTCCTGTTGCTTTTCGACCATATTTGCGTTATTGTTAAAGACGACCTTCTTCTTGGACTTACAGTGAGATTTATAATGACCAAGACGCTGACACTTATAACAACGAACTTTAGATCTGTTAACATAATTCTCACCTTCACCGCTTCCTTACTTCCGATTTGAATTTGCCAAAGGGTCGCTCTTCCAACTTGTCTGGCTTTGAAGTGCTTCTTCTGTAGGTTGCATATGAGATTTTTATTTCATTCTATGCTCATGCGATTGCAATGAACCCAACAATTCATCGATAGTCATATCAGAAAGTGTATTACACTCTTCAATTGCGGTCACCTTTGACTCAAAGTTATCTGGTAAGCTACGGAGAATTTTTTCTATAACTGAAAGATCATCTATCTTATCACCATTAGCCTTCATCTCATTAACAAGGCTTAATGTCCGTGAAATGAAATCACAAAAACATTTAGTCTGAAGAAGTTCATATTTTTTTCTCAACATCTATAAACGCACCTTTTTAACCTTGTCTGAACCTTTGTAATAATTCGACAAAACATCCCAAGCCTTTTTGGCTTCTTTGATATATACAATTCTGCCTAAAAGTGAATCGTGTACCCCTGAATGAAGAAGATAGGTTTCCTTGGCATTCTTTTTCCTGTTTTCTACTAAAACGTTTCTTTGTGCATCTGCGAGGGAAACTCTATCTGCAGGTTCTGTGTATGTTGTGGAATTTAAAGATATATTCCATACCTCTTGGTATGTGAATAAATTCTCCATTTGAATTTTCTAATGTTCATAGTTCTTCCCTTCAAATACTGGTACTTTGATTGAATTGGACGTCGTCTTCCTCACAAACCCTAAGAATCCCACGATCTTGTGACTAACTGATACCATGTGAAGAACTTAGAATATATTATTAAAATCAAAAGCACACTTGAAGGAAAGAAAAGTAGCAAACCAAGAAAGAATGCAAATCAATAAAGAGTTTCTCACAAATAGAACTCAAGGATTAACACCCTTTAAATACTACTAGTGCTGACAATAGTTTCCAAGCACAAATCTACCGACTTCCTGACAAAGAGTTTCCTAATAAAACCATACTTCTTAAACTAAACCAAAATACCAAATATAGTTCACTGTCCTTATTATAACTTGGTTCTATAACGGTCTAGAATAGTTTCAGTTAAAGTTGATTTCTAACAAATTTTTTAAATGTGTCAAATTTATAGAAGTTTATATTGTGAGATTTGTTCTTTGTTATCAAATTTCTGGTGATCAGGAACGAGATAGATACCACAAAGTTCTCTTCATCTTATCCCGGACATATTTTTGGATGGTTTACGAGCTTTTATGGGGACATAAATATCATATTTTGGTTCACCTAGAAGATTTTGAGTCATCGTAACGGTTAGGTTTGCGTCGGGTGTATATTCTCTTGGATCACGTGATAGACTGTGGTCAATATTTAATTTTTTTTGTCGAAAATAAAGGCAGCAAACGAACTTTTGAGCCAGATATTAAATTTTTGTTAGCTTAACAAATTTTATATCGAGATACAGATTCTAGGTGGGTCACGAAATAGATCTTTGGTCACTGGGAAAATTTCAGATCAGTAAGAAACCAAAATGGACGTGAGCTAAATTTTGGGAGTTTAATGCACGCTTGAAGCCAGATAAGTAATAAAAAAACTTATTAATGCTTGTTTTGATTGGAAATCCTCCTTCTCAACGGTCTTTATCAGAATTATTGCCACAAGTTATTGTTGCTCCTCTGTATATTTCACTACTTCAAAAAAAAAGGTAAACATTGGCTTTTTTGCTAACATAGAAGCAATGCATTCTGCATTCTTTATTAAACTGATGATACATACCTCATATTGTTCTTCCGTCGATTGATGGAGCACATCAATACTCGATGGGTCAGGAGTGGATTTTTCTTGATTCTTATTTGATTTCTAAAGTTTATTTCTCACCTATAGTGGCTATCGAAAAATTTCACTGAAGATGTGGTATTCCTTGGTCGGGTGGTCCATCCTATTGTGGTAGTGGCATGTCTTGTTTTCTTCGTTTGTTATATGGTGCTTTTAAAGCATTGCTCAGTCAAACTCAAAAGTTTTGGTATGTCAAGATTGTTTTCAATTTTAATTGATCAAAATTATTTCTTGTTTATAACTTTTTAAAGTCAAACTCGGACTAGAAATAGAGCATGGTACTTAATTATCAGAATTCATTAATCGACCTTGAAGATTGGAGAATGAAGAACAATGGAGTCAACAGAAACTCCATCAACAAAGGTATGTGAAGACTGACTATCCTATTTACTCATATTATCTGTCATTCTATCTACTGAGACAAGTCATGTGACTTTCGTACATCACGAGAAAAATAGACAAAATTTTGAGATTAAATATTTTCTAGCCACGTGGAGGACTCAACAATTGTGAACAAGATAGAATGATAATGCGCGTTACACATGATAAATTCCTTCACAATGTCCAATATATATATACTGGGGAGTTCAGACGGTGATACGTGTAACACATGAGATAAACGAACGACAAGCTTATGAGAGACAAGGAATTAAATGAGATATTATTTGGTCAGAGCACAAAAACCTCGTCGACTGAACTACGCTACAAAAAGATCCAAGATCTTCGTTGTGCCAATGGGAATGTCATGGGAGTACAAGTTAATCACTGAGCTCAGACATTATCCAAAGTTATAGCTGGTAAAATAGTAAAGTGGTAATTATGTATAAAATCTGTAAATCCTTGGCCTATAGAAGAAGCACTTGATTATTTTTTTAAGAGGTTGGAAAATACTTGAGAGAACAAGATTCAGAGAGACGATAAGTCTAGTATTTTTACTTAACTAATCTTTTTCTTTGAGAGATTAATCCATGCACACAAATGTAATCTTATCCAAATCATAGTGAAATCATCCACTTGGACGTAGGTTTTAACATCGAACCAGGTAAACCTTTTGTGTATCGATAACTTAACCATGACTTAAAGAAATGCATTCACATTAGTGTATTTATTTTGGGATACTCTTAGATATTCGTAACTTGATTGTAAGATTTTTTATTATTACCTAAAGCGTTTAGTTTTATCAATCTTGCTAGTATTCTGTTACAGTGAGGACTGGTACTGCATTGAACAGCAAGCCACGGTCCTAAATTTTGCTAACTGAAAAACAAAAGCCTATAATAAAATATTTATTGTAACTTCCTTACTATATTTACTAATGACCCCATTGAAAGTAAAGAAAACTTGGATTGTTTGATGAACCTTCTTAGTCCTGTTCTATTTACTAAAAAAAAATTACAGGGACTCAAACGGTCAATATATCCAATGAACTTAGGGTTAGTCAACTGTTTGATCGATCCCACAAACGAAATTGGACAATTTTGAGATTATATGGTGAAGACGGGTGATTTGTCTTATAGCGAACGAATTATACTTAAATATTTTAAGGTGCATTATGAGGAAAGAATTGAGGAGTGTGAGGGTGGAAATAGGCGATTTGCATAGTCTCCAAGATTTTCCTATATGTATTTTCAACACACATCTTTTATTCTAATCTTTTGCAGTGTGGGTGAGGTGATCAAATTTTTAAGAAACAATACTTCCTGATGAACCCGAGAATAATTCACATTTGAGTGCATAATAAAGGTTCGATCTCACTATATGCATGTATTTTTAAAAGGTCAAACCCCGCATCATCTATATGCATCTAATCTTTAAAGAAACAAAAGTAATTCTATACATGTCTGAAAAAATTTATCGAAATTTCAAAATATTGCACAAGAAAAAAAAATCTAGCCAATTTTTTTTCCATTGCACGTAATAGATGATATATTACAATGTCTACTAGAAACACTGTAACGATCATCAACATATTCAACACAGTAGTAACTCAAGATATCATTAAATTTGTCGAAGTTAATCAGTTTATGGAAATTTTTGGATTGAGTTTGGTTTCTCAAAATATTTTTGGGTTTTACCTCAGTATTCGGTGATTGTTTCGATATGTATGGAAGATAAAATCTTTTCATTATCATTATTTGCAAGGAATTCGGTTAAGCTGGGCTTTGAGGGATGCAACTAGGGTAAAAAAAAAGGTGAAAACTACAGGGAGACCCATTCTTACACATTTTTCTACTGTGAAACTCACCCTCACAAAATTTCACGGGCGCACCCAAAAGCAGCCAACAAATTATTTGCAGGCCCAGAGTTTTCAAAATTCGTTTATTTTCTTTTTTATTTCCCAGTTTAGCCTCACTTTCAGTTTTAGTATATCCTGTTTATTTTCGAGAGATTGATTATCGAGAATTGTCCTTGATTACGGAGATTCAATTTACTCAGCAAGCTTTGGCCTCACTTGTCCTTGATTACCGAGAGAGATTCAATTTACTCAGCAAAGCTTCAGGTTCGTTCGTTTTTATTCCAATCTTGATTCTGATTTTTGTTTAATGTTTTAGTTTCTGTAAGAATAGGATCTATTATTTTAGGTTTCCGAAGCTTAATTTAGTTTTTCGAATCGTTTTTTAGATATTTTAAGCTTGTTTTTGAATTTTTGTTTATTTTCTAGGTTTTGAATTTGTTAACATCAATGTAGATCTTTTCGATTAAATTTTTTTGTTTCGATTTCATGTTCCGATGTTGACATACCAATTTACTAGGTTTTGCTTCTATTCTGTTGGATTTTTTATTTGATTTGTTTTTCCATTCTTATTTTTGATCTGTTATCTGTTATTGATTTTGATATCCTGTTGATTTCTCATCTGATTATGGTTAATGTAGATTGTTTGCTGTTGTTGATTTGATCTTTTAATTTTGAGTAAGAATTTTTGTGAAGCAATATGCAGGATAGATATGTTTGGTTTTTTCTCTTTTGTGTTTTGCAAGGTGAAAATGCTTGTTGGTAGTGCACTAGCTGTAATTCACTACTTCAGTGAATTCTTAGCACATCCTGTTGATGTCAACACAACTTTGGAGTCTTTGAAGACAGCCGTTTTCCAGAACTGGACTCGTTTATTACCGCATCATGTCATATTTTCCTTTAATGATGGAAGCAAGTTTGTGCGAGTTGATTCTGATATTCTGCTTCAATGTTTTGTATCTCGTTGCCACTGTAAAGGTCAGAAGAGCTTTGATTTACTTGTCGAAGTTGGCTGTAATTCTTCCAGAAGTCGTAGTAGAGCTTCAAGTAGTCGTGTAATAGAACCTGAACCCGAACAAGCTATGGTGAATTTCCTTGAAGATGGTTCTGTGCCTGTTAACAAGGTTCTTAGGACTGAAGGTTGGGATAAATTACTTGGTGAAGTTGGTAAAGTGTTTTTTGGAGGTGTAGTAGAGGTACGCATCGTAGTGAAGAAATACGAGTTAAAAGCTGGGCGTGTTCTTGTATATAAGAAGAATGAACCTAGCAGGTTCTATGCGAAATGCTCAAAAGAAAATTGCCCTTGGGAGTATAAGGTTTGTGTTGTTGATGTTGAAAACATGATGCTTAAGGTTAAGAAATATGAGAGCAGTCATACCTGTGGTGTTGGAACTGAAAGGCTTTTCCACAGGCTCAGCAGTAAATTTGTTTCTAGTCTGATCAAGGATGAAACCCGAAGTGATCCGAGTTTCAAAGCATCTGATTTGGCAAAGTTTTTCAAAACTAGCTACGGGATCAATGTGAAATACTACCAAGCTTACAACGGAAGAGAGAAAGTGTATGAGGATATATTTGGTGATGAAGCCATGTCGTATTCGCATCTTTCATGGTATGTAGATTCCATTCGCAGCACAAATCCTGGGAGTTGGATTGATTTTCAAGTTCAAAAGGATGAACCTGAAGCGAACGAGGATAGTTCAGCTGAATTAGAAGATGAGGCACCTTCAAATAAGTTTGTGCGTCTTTTTATTTCTTTCGAGGCATGCATCCATAGTTACCGTTACCTTCGCCCCATGGTTTATGTCGATGCTACCTTTCTTACAGGGACATATAGAGGATGCCTCATGGCTGCAACCGCTATCAATGCTGAAAATGGTAATTTTTCTGATAATGCATCATTTTTATATATGTGCATAATGTCTCATGCATTATTTATTTTTGCTTCATAATGTCTTATGCATTATTGTTTTCACTTTTCTGGTTATGCATCATTTCTGTTTTAGATGCATAAGACATTATACATTTTTGATTTTAGGTGCATAATGTCTTATGCATTATGGTTTTTACTTATTGATTTTATGCATCCTTTTTTATGCACATGCATAATGTCTTATGCATCATTTAGTTTAGATGCATAAGACATTATGCATTATTTGTTTTCACTTTTCTGGTTATGCATCATTTCTGTTTTAGATGCATAAGACATTATACATTTTTTGTTTTAGGTGCATAATGTCTTATGCATTATGGTTTTCACTTATTGATTTTATGCATCCTTTTTATGCACATGCATAATGTCTTATGCATCATTTAGTTTAGATGCATAAGACATTATGCATTATTTGTTTTCACTTTTCTGGTTATGCATCATTTATGTTTTAGATGCATAATGTCTTATGCATTATTTAGTTTAGATGCATGAGCCATTATGCATTTTTTTAGCTGCACATACTTCATGTAGACGCTGGCTTGATTTTATATTTTTTTTTTGTGCAGGCTTCTTCCCACTAGCCATGGCCTGGTACCTGGTGAAGATAATGATAACTGGGAATGGTTCATGAGGAATTTGAGTAATGTTCTTGATCATGATCAAAGGACAATCACATTTTTATTTGATCGTGCAGAAGGATTAAAGAGAGCGATTCCATTTTACTTTCCTGGAGCCTTCCATAGTTTCTGCTATTATCATCTTAAGATGAACTTACCTATTAATGCATCTGACGAAAGGTATGGTGCAGTTATTGATTCATTTCAAGCTGCTGCTTATGCTCTTAGTCGCGAAGGTTTCCAAACTGCCATCACTACTATTAGGGGTCTTGGTTGTGGTTGGGTTGCCGACTATATTGAAGATATCCCTCCAGAGAAGTGGTCAAATGCCTTTTTCCAGGGTTGTAGGTATGGTAGGACATCTTCTACTCTTGCTGAATCCTTCAATAGTTGGATGAAGGTACACAAGAAGCTCCCTGCAAATGCTCTTCTGGATCAGACAAGGAAGGATGTGATGTGTATGATGTCAGAAAGGCGGAATACGGGTAATAGTTTCATAACAATTCTCACACCGAAGAATGAAAATAAGATGAAGGCACTTATTGATGGGGATTTAACCTGGCTGGTTATACAGTCTGATACTCATGTTTATGAAGTGGAAGGAGGGGATAGTTCTCATAGTGTTAACCTTGAGGCAAGGACATGTACCTGTCAGAGGTGGCGCGTCTATGGGTTTCCATGTGTGCATGCTTTCGCATCGATAACAATGTCTGGTTCTAATCCATATGATTTTGTTGAACCTTATTTCACTACTTCATACTTCAATAATGCCTACAGTCATGCAATTCATCCTATTCCGAACTATAACAGGACTGAAGTTTATGAAGGTAATGATATTATCGATGTACCTGATGTTAGGAGGCCGCCAGGGAGACCACAAGCTAATAGGCATTTGAGCAGATATGAGAAGCCGCCCAGGAGAGCTATTCGCTGTGGTAATTGTTTTGAGCTTGGTCATCATAACAAGCAAACATGTACGAATCCTACCTGTTACAAGAAGCCTCCGAAGCCGCCGAAGCAGCCTAAGGGAAGTTAAAGAAGAGCAATTATCTTGTTTGTTTCTTCAGACTATTACTTTTATGTTTGAACCTTATTCATTTTTCTTTCATTAGTTTCTGTACTAGTTTTTATGAACAAGTACTTTTTCTTTACTTAGTTTATTTTTTGTATTGGTTTTTTGAAAAATACTTTTTTTTTCACTGTGTGTTTTTCTGCTTCTATCAGATAATGTTTTCATTTTTATTCTTAAATGCATAATGGATTATGCTTTAGTTTTTGATAATGCATAACTGCATTAGTTTTTATGATGCATAACGTATTATGCGTTATTGTTTTGAAGATGCATAATCTCTTATGCATTGTTTTTCGACGATGCACAATATGTTATGCATTTATTCTATTAAAGATGGCGTCATAACGACTCATGCAAATGTGGTTCCTTCATGCATCTGCATCTGCATAACAAGTCATGCGTCTGCATAACAAGTCATGCATATTTATTTTATTAGGAATAACATGTTATTCAGGTTTATTTTGTTGCATAACTTGTTATTTAGATGTTTATATGTAACCTGTTGTTCCTTCATTTTCCTTGTAAGATTTATATCATAGTACAGTTAAATGAAATAAGATTGCAGCAATTAGAAGCACTGAAACCAACATTGATATATAATAAATATATATATAACATCGACAAGATAACATAAGTTGTTCTGACAAGAACTACTGAATAAAGTTAAGTTTTCATACCAACACATTACACATAACTACTGACTGAAGTTAAGCTTCACACTAACTACTTTCCCATTAGTTTTCACTCCCAAGTTAAATTTCTCAACCTACCAACAACACACAGGTTGTTAAAACAAAGTTATGTTTGAGCCTTTCTATTATGCACAGCTTCACATTTGACGCGCAGCTTCATCACATTGACGCGCAACATCATCCCAGATGTCTTCATTGGCATCTATCGCCCAACTGTTTCCAAGATCCATCGGCATTTTCAATACCAGACTTACTCTTTTCTTGTTGGCTTTTTCTACTGCATCTTCCTTTCCCAACTTCAGCCATTTGTCCCTGACTTGAGACTTCATGCTCATCTTCATATAATAACATACAAATATGAGGCAGTCGGGGTGATGACCTTGTTCAGGAACAATCTTGGTAAAAATATCCCTGTATACAAGCGGTTCCCGCTTTATATCCACGATTTGTGGTGATAGATTCAGTTCATCATATCTTTGGATCAAATACGTCATACAAGCCTTTGCCATTATGAGAGCTTGTTTCTTGCAGTTAGATTTATATCCTTCAACACTGTTATAGTAGTTCCATTCACCCTCTGAAAAGTCATACTCTAACAATGTCCAATATGTACCAGCAGGGTTTTCCTTTGTCATATAGTTCATTGGAATGAACATTCTCTCAACTTCAATAGGGAGATTCAAGATGAATTCTCCAACAAATTTGGCAATCCCATCTTTCTCCTTTGTTTTAACAAAGAACTGGAAAAGAAATATTTTTTAGGAAAAAAAAGTTAGTGGATGCAATTGAAAGGGTGCACAACAGGTGTAGAAAACAATGTTGAATAACTTGTTATGCAGTTCAATCTAGTTGCATAACATTTTATGCTGAAGTAATTATATGGGCATAAGATAATATGCAGGAATGACTTGTTATGTAGCAAAATGATTTTATTTTCTTGACTTACCCAAGCATCTGGCGTCATGAATGCAGACTCCGCATACCTATGTTCAACGCTATCATCCATCTTTTCATTTTCCCGCTTCCTGAACAACCTATGACTGTAGTAGCGTACTAATTGGTCTTCTAAGTATTCGTTGTTCATTAGCTGCCTTATTATATCTCCGTGAATCTGAATATCCCACAAGTACGGGTCTTCTCCTTCTCTGATACTCCAAGCCGAATTTCTGCAGATGACATAAGACATAATTGTGAGATGTTTTATTCAAGTGACATGCGGCAGAACCATAAACTAGAGGGTTTTGTTATGCATGGGTTTTTTTTTAAGCATAACTTGTTATGCATTTATTTCATAAGAAGCATAACCTGTAATGCATTGATTTCTTAAACAAGCATAATAAATATAACAACATTTTTTGCATAACTGAACATGCATTAAACATTGGAGCTGCATAACATGTGATGTAGATATTTTAAACAATGCATAACTAACCATGCATTAAACATTGGGAGCTGCACGGCGTATTATGCAAACAAGCATAAAGGTAATTTTGATGTACTTACAGGATGTTGGCATTCTCAAAGTATGTCTCCAGTACTTCCATCATGGCTGGTTCTATTGTATCCTTGTAATCTTGAAAGCATTCCATTGTTTCCAGCGGAGGTAATTTTCTGAACGGCAAGCCAGCAGACGTACGGGGATTTTCTTCTTCAACTTTATTCTCATCAGGGTTTTCCTTTTTCTTCTTCTGCTTCCCTAGCTCACAATCTTTGAGTAGTACACTGGTTTTCCTTTGATTCCATGTTGTCATTTCCTTGATTCTTCTTACCTTGCTTCCTGGTTTCTTCCCATCCTCTTCTGCCTTGTTTGCTTTTCGCTTCAATACTGACCTTTTCTTCAATGGTGACCTCTTCAAAAATTCTGTTCTTGGTACAAACTCCCCTCCTACGTCTTCTTCTTAGAGATTCATGTAACCAAAATGTGTTAGATATAAACAGTTTATTATGAAATTAAGTAAATAGTTGATTAAACAACAAAACAACAATATAGTAAACAGTTTATAGTTGATTAAAAATAATAAGTAGTACATAGTTGATTTGACATTAATAAAAATACCATAATAAAAGATGTTATATTTTAGGTACCAGGTTTTTTGAAATGGTCTCCATCTCAGCATCTTCATTATAGCCTTTTTCTTTTTCAGCATCTTGTGTGGCACCAGGAGTTAAAGGATTCTCAACCACCATCTCCTTCTCTGCATCAACAACCATCTCAACAGCTACTTGTTGTGGCTTTTCAGCCACTGGCTCTTCTGGTTGTTGTGGTTCTTCAGTTTGATGTTTTGGTATCTCAACAGCGGGTTGTTGCAGATTTTCAGCTTGCTCTTGTGGTCCACCAGCATCATCTTTAATTGCAGCAGCAGGTTGTGATAAATGCAGATTAAATGTGGGCACCACATATTCTTCTGCTTTCTTCTGAGTTTCTGGAAGAATGTCATCATCACCACCGGCCAAAAAGTCTCTTTCCTGTGCTTCAAGTCTTTCTTGTGTTGTTGCTATATTTGGTGTTGTCTCCAATTCCACTTGAGTTTTTGTTTCCTTGTCGTCGCTTGAGAGATTAACAGCTTTTTCCATGTCCATGAACTTGAAAGGTGAAGACTGGATACCTTGACTAGCCGTTTGGTCTTGGATATCGAGTCTGATAACTTCTGGCACTGATTCTTGTGTAGGTGGTTCAGTTGAAGATACCAGTTCAACAAGAGTCTCATTCCTTGGCAAGTTTTGGCTCAGTGGGTCGCTTGGCTCAGCTGATGATACATTGACACTAGGTCCCCCTGACGACTCCTCCTGCACTTCTATGTTGCCACAATCAACGAGCAATTCCTTCACGTAATTATACAACTTTTCATTGAAGTCTACTCCACTCTGTCTATTCCTATCCTGAGTCTGCTTCATGTCTTTCAGCTTTGCTTCAATGATCTGCAACCTTGCTTCAGCACAATCGGGGGGACACGTTTCTTGTTCAATGATCTTAATCGCATCCAGAAATGCTTCTTCATACTTGTCCCTGTTCTCTTCAAGATTCATTGCGAAGAGATCATATATCTCTTTCCTTTTTCTTGGTTTTCTTGGTTCACAGAATTCCATCTCCATTGCACTGTACTCATCTCTAAATTTCTCATTATACTGCAGCATGATTAATGACACTCATCAAAGGAATGCATAACAAATATAACAACATTTTTTATATGCATAGCCTGTGATGCAGCTAATCTAAACAATGCATAACTAGTCATGCATTTAATATTGGAACTGAATAATATGTCATGCATTAATTTGTTAAGGTGCATAACTTATTATGCATTTAAAAACACAACCCTGCTTAACTCCTTTTCAATATTGACAAATGCATAACCGGTCATGCATTCATATATTGGGCTGCATAACATGTTATGCATTGATTTATTAAGGTGCATAACTTATTATGCAGTTATCATTTTTTTCTAACGTAACTTATTATGCATTCATTTTTAAGGAATTTAGAGATACAGTCATAGATGCATGAAGGTCAATTATAAATCATGAAATGTTCGCAAACAGGTACCTTTAAGAACGTAATATTCTTCTTGAGCATTGCTTTCTTCATTGCTGCCAAGTCCCACTTCGCAGCTCTCGGTGTAGCATTGGAAATGACCTTGACGATGTCTGATGATATCTCGTCTATGTTAGAATGCTCAACCAACCAAAGCTGCAAAAAATAATAACTAATAAGATATTCTGTATCCAAGAAAGTAATATTTATTGACAGATGTTATGAAAGTAAAAAAAAAAAAACTAACTCACAAGAGAATATATAGTGCAACCACTGCAATTCCTGATATGAAGATTGTTTCTTTTGACAGTCTTGATGCTCTCCATCAGGTGTTCATGAATAAGATCAGGAAAAGAGACAGAGTCCATGGTTTCCAAATCCTTAACCAAACCAACATACGAGACATCTAAATTGTCTCCACTTGAACGACAAAAGAACAAGACGACTAGCATGTAAAGGCAGATAAGGCAGACAACTTCCTCTTCATGACC
Organism: Papaver somniferum; assembly: GCF_003573695.1. NCBI lineage: Eukaryota > Viridiplantae > Streptophyta > Magnoliopsida > Ranunculales > Papaveraceae > Papaver > Papaver somniferum. Next base: position 87,816,772 of record NC_039359.1, read on the forward strand.
TTTCTTATCAAGTTTTTCCAACACCAGCCTTTCAATATCATCTATCCACACCTTTGTTACCCGTGCTTTGGGATCTTTGCTGATAAATCCTGGCTTTGTTTTGAATGGGAATTGCTTGACGAGGGGATGTGACTGATGGTGTGAAAATGGGGAGCACACAAAACACTTGCAAGTATACAAGGTCAAGATTTATAATATAGTGATGAGTGGGGGTTTGTCCACAGGGAGAGGAGCATACAAGAAGTCTTCCTAGCTAAAGTGTGCAGTGAACTAAGGGCAGTGAAGGGTGACAGTGACAAGTTTCTAGAGTAGAAGTGAAACAAAGGCAGCAGCCTAAGGCAAGGGTATTGAGCAATAGTGACTGACAAAGAGAAAAATGCAGAATTGTGTGAAGTAACTAAGGCAATTGAATCCACCTTGTGCCCTAATCAAGCAATGCAATCTAGGTTTAGTTGGAGTTCCTAAGCATACATCTAGAATGAGATGAAAATCAGCTTGCTCACTGATATGCCCCTAGAATTGATTGTCTTTTGACAGCACAATCAATCACAGGCATTCCAGAGCACTGAGTACTTCTCATTGCTCAAGCAAACAGGCAATAAGAACACTATCCTAACCATGCATCATCCAACAGTGCACTAGGCTTCATCAGAGCCCTAGTTGCAGTGAATTAGCTCATGCTAGACATGAGTATAACCAAAGCATTCATACAACAAACTAAAATCAAATGCAACATATATACAAGAAACACACATTCAACTGTTGCTAAACAGAAATTGGGAAATTGAGAATTGATTCAATAAATTGTTCACTGGCTAGCCCAGAGATAGTCTATAACACAACCCAACAGTACATATTTATACCCACAGATTAAAATTAGGGTTCTTCCCCCTTTTCCCAAAAATCAGAAATTAGGGTTACCTAATTTGTTGAAAATTGAGCCTTGAAATCGAGCACCCATGCTTTGAATCGTCCTTATGCTCCCTCCTGAATCTTCTGCTACCATTAATTTCCCTAAATCGAGATGTTTTATCAACCTCACCTAGGACAGTTGGTGAGAGAGGATAAAACAGCTAGGTTTAGGGGGATTGTTTGGGGGTTTGTTCTGTTGGGTGATGGTGGAGGTTATGGTGATGGTTGAATGATTTGGGGAAAGGATGATGGAGTGATTTGGGGGAGAAGATGGTGGAGTGATTTGGGGGAAGGGTCACTGTTGCAGGAGAGGGGAAGAAGATGGATTCGATGGATTTGGGAGAAGGGTGTGTTTGGCTAATGGGTGTAGGGTTCGGGTACTAGGGTGTTGAGCAGGTGTAGAGGATTTTGATGTTTCGCGAAGCTGGACCGATGGATGGGAAGATGGTAGGTGGATCTGACGGCGATGCGGAGGCAGGCGATGAGCGACCGTCGGATGAAGAGATACAACGAAACGAACGGTACTTGATGGAGTTAGGTACTGTAGTGTAAGGCGGAGATATCAAACTTCGATGCACATCAAGGGAGCGACCGTCGGATGCTTCTGAGAACTGATCTGACGGCTGAAGACGCAAGCGGGTATGGATTTGGGTTTTAGGCTTTTGGGTAGAATATGGGTTTGGGAAATGAGTTTGGGCTTGGAAAACCTTGAGCCCACTTCTTCTTTAAGAACAACTTTCTTCTTCTTGAGCCCACTTCCAGCTTTTTGGACGTGCGCTCCATTCTTTGCGGCTTCCTTGCGTAATTCCTCCCGGCTTTTCACTACTTTTCTGCTCTATTCCGCTCCGCAATTCATCCAGACTTTATTTATTACCTAAAAATGCAAAATTAAGTAAGAAAAATATTTATTCTTGAAAACAATGAAAATACAGAATATGGGATAAAATGTAGAATTAATGCACAAAAGATGAGTTAAAATGCCAACAAAAAGGGATAAATATATACATTATTTGGCACTCATCAAATACCCCCAAACCTGAATTTTACTTGTCCTCAAGTAAAACAAAACTAAGGAAATCCTAACTATACCACTGTCGCTGGTCTCTCGAATGCATTTAGCGTATGCACTAAGCCTTTTAAACCACTAAGTGTCCCTAGTGGACGAGTTGAAGTCTCGTGAAGGTTTGCTTAGAACGTACCTACAAAGTTCTAGGTCAAAATATAAGCTCAGATTCCATCAAATGTGACATGTGCAAAACAGTTTAAGCTCACAGCAAAATGGAGATGTCAATCTAGCTATCTAAGGCACAATCCTAGCACTGATAACAAAAAAAGACATGTGATAAGAGTGTAAAGTGTATCTACACATGTGTAAAGAAAGATCTGAAGTTATGACTACTAATCACCAAGAGATAGTTTCTCAGGCTAAGAACCAAGGTCGAAATCTAGCTAGCTGTCCGGACTTTACGAGAATTGTGAATGAGTTGGAGGAATTTCACAATTACTCGCGTTGTACATCAATGGCATACACCCTTCCTTGCTTATTACAATGAAACAACAAAATGACTCTTTACATGACTCTTATTTACATTGACTACTCTCTTTTATTTTTGGAACAAGAGAGAATGGAATTGATAAATACTTGATTTTTTTATTTATTTATTTATTTATTTTTTTGAATAAAGAAACACTTTTGATACATATACAAAAGGAAACAAAAGATTACATGACACTTTGCAAGAGGTAGCCCTTTTTGATGCACCCAGTTAAATTCGATGGTTGTCTTTCTTAATGTAACCTCCACCTTCTATCCCAACCAACCAAAGAACAAGCTAGTCAAGTTTCGTTCAGTATTCTAAAGTGATTGGCAATCGTAACTTCCAATCAAACACCTTGAAGATCGAGGCCATACATGTATTGGTAGATCGTGCGCGTGCAAATTTCTTATCACAATGTGAATTGTGCTAGAATCAGGGTGCCTAAATATCTAGACTAAGACTCCTAATAAAAATACATATTTGCACAAGAGTCAACATTTCAAGGTAAATGAGCTCCATTTTTTTATGATTTTTCATTTTTTAATTTTTTATTTTTGAATTTTGATTTTTCAAATTTTTTTTGGAATTTTTCAATTTTTTCAAAAAGAAGAAGGAGTTCGTTTTCAATTATGGCAAATTATCATGGTATCTACTCTATACCCCCAAACCTAAACTAAACATTGTCCTCAATGTTTCAACATATGGAAAGAATTATAAAACAATATATGAAGAGGAACATGCTGAGTAGAGTAAGAGGAGAGAGAATACCCGATTGTACGGTGGCAGCTCGATTAAAACTCCGTTATTCAAGGCAAAAATCCATCATATTAGGAGTCACAATGGATGAGCACAATATATACAAAAGGAAATTTAACTAACACATTATCTACAAGAAAATTTGGTTTTTAATGGGATTGGACTTTTTGGGAAAAAAAATTTGGTTTTGTTGGGAAACATTTGGTTTTGATGGGAAAACGAAAAATTTTGGTTTTTAGGGGAAGATTTGGAAAACTTTTTTGGTTATTTAGGGAAAGAGTGGACCAGTTTAGTCCACATAGACTGGGTCCTCCAGGTCGGTTGTTTCAATGTCGGGTGGAAATGGCTCAAGGAATGGCTTTAATCTCTGCCCGTTGACTTTGAAAACGTTCTTGTTGGAGACATCCTCCAGCTCTACGGCTCCATGAGGAAAAACTGTGCGTACTAGGTACGGTCCCTTCCATCTGGAACGCAGTTTTCCTGGAAAAAGATGTAATCGGGAGTCATACAGCAAGACTTTCTGACCAGGAGTGAAGGATTTGCGTAGAATACGCTTGTCATGAAATATCTTCATCTTTTGCTTGTACAGCTTGGCACTGTCATAAGCCTCATTTCTCAATTCTTCCAACTCGTTGAGTTGAAGTTTCCTTTGAATTCCAGCTTCGTCCAGAGAAAAGTTCAGCTCTTTGATTGCCCAGTAGGCACGATGTTCTAATTCCACAGGTAGATGGCACGGCTTTCCATACACTAGACGATAGGGGGACATGCCAATTGGTGTCTTATAAGCTGTTCTATAGGACCACAAAGCATCATTCAATCTCAATGACCAATCTTTCCTGGACGGGTTGACCGTCTTTTCCAGAATGTGCTTAATTTCCCTATTAGACACTTCCACTTGTCCACTAGTCTGAGGGTGGTACGGAGTAGCAACCTTGTGAGTTATGCCATACTTGCGTACTAAAGACTCAAAGTACTTGTTACGAAAATGTGAACCGCCGTCACTGATGATAGCTCTAGGGGTACCAAAACGTGCAAATATGTTTTCCTTTAGAAATGAAAATACCACCTTGTGGTCATTTGTTCTGGTTGCTATGGCTTCTACCCACTTAGAAACGTAATCAACTGCGACTAGGATGTACAACTTGCTGTCAGACATGGGAAATGGACCCATGAAGTCTATCCCCCAAACATCAAAAATCTCCACAATCAAAATGGGGTTCAATGGCATCATGTTTCTCCTCGAAATGCTTCCTAGCTTTTGACAGCGTTCACAAGCAACACAATAATCATGGCAATCCTTGAACAATGATGGCCAATAGAATCCACACTGCAAGATCTTTGCAGCAGTTTTCTTGGTTCAGTGTTGGGGACACATCTCCTAATGATTTGGTCTGGGCAGTACTTAAACAAATATGGGTCATCCCAAAGGAAATGTTTGACTTCAGCCAGGAATTTAGAGCGGTCTTGTCTCGACCAACGTGAGGGCATCCTACCTGTAGCGAGGTAGTTAACAATATCAGCAAACCAAGGAAGGTCTGAGATAGACATCAGCTGTTCATCTGGGAATGATTCTCTAATCAGCTCGGATTCATCAATAGACTCTAAAGTTAATCTAGACAAATGATCAGCAACCACATTCTCACAACCTTTCTTATCACGGATTTCGAGATCGAATTCCTGTAATAAGAGTATCCATCGAATAAGGCGAGCTTTAGCATCCTTCTTGGAAAGAAGATACTTCAACGCCGCATGGTCTGTGTATATGATGATCTTAGACCCTATCAGATAAGATCTAAACTTGTCTAATGCGAAAACGACGGCAAGCAATTCCTTCTCGGTAGTTGAATAATTGAGTTGGGCATCATTAAGGGTTTTGCTAGCATAGTATATCACATATGGTAGTCTATCAACTCGCTGTCCTAAAACAGCACCAACAGCATAATCAGAGGCATCACACATAAGTTCGAACGGAAGCTTCCAATCGGGTGGTCGGACTATAGGAGCGGTGGTGAGAAGGGTTTTTAATTCCTCCCATGCCTTCACACAAGCAGCATCGAAATTGAAGGCAACATCTTTGGAGAGAAGGCTGCACAGAGGTCTGGAGATTTTGCTGAAATCTTTGATGAATCGCCGGTAAAAACCAGCATGACCTAGAAATGATCTGATCTCCTTCACAGAGCAAGGTTGTGGTAGATGTTGAATGAGGTCAACTTTAGCTTTATCCACTTCAATTCCTTTCTCTGAGATGATATGTCCTAGAACTATTCCTGAATTCACCATAAAATGGCATTTTTCCCAATTTAGAACAAGGTTCTTTTCTTTACATCTGGATATCACGAGGGAAAGATGCTTCAAACATTCGTCAAACGAGGAACCAAAAACAGAGAAATCATCCATAAAGATCTCGAGAAAACTATCTATCATGTCAGAAAAAATGCTCATCATGCAACGCTGAAAAGTAGCAGGTGCATTACACAACCCGAAGGGCATACGTCTATAAGCAAACGTCCCAAATGGACACGTGAATGTAGTTTTTTCCTGATCTTCCGGAGCAATGTGAATTTGGTTATAACCGGAAAAGCCATCTATAAAACAGTAGTGACTGTGTCCAGACACACGTTCTAGCATTTGGTCAATGAAAGGGAGCGGGAAGTGATCCTTCCTTGTTACTGTTTTCAACTTCCTGTAGTCGATGCATACTCGCCATCCTGTGGTTGTACGAGTAGGGACTAATTCATTCTTGTCGTTCTGAACTACAGTAATGCCTGACTTCTTAGGCACAACTTGAATGGGACTAACCCATTTGCTATCGGGAATTGGGTATATGATACCTGCATCAAGTAGTTTCAGGATCTCTCCTTTGACTACATCTCTCATGTTAGGATTAAGTCTCCTTTGCATTTCCCTCGATGGTTTGGCATTCTCTTCAAGGTTAATGTGGTGCATGCAAATGGTGGGACTAATTCCTTTGAGATCTGAGATGGTCCATCCTAAGGCCTCTTTGTGTTCCTTAAGTACTTCTAAAAGCTTACTTTCCTGTTCCGTGTCTAAACATGATGAAATAATGACAGGTAAAGTATCAGAAGAACCTAGGAATGCGTACTTCAACGTACTAGGCAACGTTTTCAATTCAAGCTTGGGTGGCTCAACAATGGATGGAATAATCTTGGAATCAGAGAGTAGGGGTGGTTCCACTTCATATTTCCTTTCAGTGACGTCCATTTGAGGTACAGATTCGAGCAGAGATAGGACGTCACTACAGTATGCATCATCATAGGAATCAGGGTTAAAGTTCTCCATACATGCTTGAAAGGGGTCGACGGATAGAATGTTAGTCAACGAATCTTGCATTAATCCTTCAATCATATTAACTTCATGCACATCATCATCATCAAGATTCACAGGTTGTTGACTAATATCGAACACATTCAATTCTACTGTCATGTTACCAAAAGACAGTTTTAACACTCCATTCCGACAATTAATGATCGCGTTGGACGTAGCCAAGAAAGGACGTCCTAAGATGACAGGAATGTGACAGTCTGGGTTTTGTACAGGTTGAGTGTCTAAGACAATGAAGTCTACGGGAAAATAGAATTTGTCAACCTTGATCAAAACATCTTCGACCACTCCACGAGGAATCTTGACAGATCGGTCTGCCAGTTGTAGAGTGATAGATGTTGGTTTCAACTCCCCAAGACCTAACTGCTCATAAACAGAATATGGCAGTAGGTTAACACTTGCACCTAGGTCTAATAACGCTTTATTGACCGTGTGTTCTCCTATAGTGCAAGAAATTGTTGGACATCCTGGATCCCTAAACTTGGGTGGAGTTTTGTTCAGAATGATGGAACTCACCTGCTCAGCTAAGAAAGCACGTTTTTGCACATTGAGCTTGCGCTTTTGAGTACACAAGTCTTTGAGGAATTTGGCATAAGCAGGGATTTGCTTAATTGCTTCAAGAAAAGGAATGTTGATGTTGACTCTCTTGAACAGATCTAACATCTCATTGTAATGGGTACTTTTCTGTTGATAGATCAATCTTTGAGGAAATGGGGCAACAGGAGAATGAGTTGGCAAAGGGACATTCACAGCAGTAGAATTGTCGGATTTTCCAACTTGCTCAGATTCTTTGGTTTTCTGGGGTTGTGGAGACAGTGTGGAATTTGTATCAGACTCATTAGGTTCGCCCACGTTGTTCTCGATGACTTTACCACTTCGGAGGGTGGTAATGGCATGGATTTGATCAGGTGAGGTTTCAGTGCAGGATGTTGTGCCTGTTTGAAATATCCTCTTTGGATTTTGTTGGGGTTGGCTCGGAAGTTTACCCTTTTCTCTCTCACATATTTGATCCATCTTTTGATCTAGATTTTTCTGACTTTGCATCAAACTCTGGAACATTTCCTCTAGGGTGGATAATCTCTTGTCGGTATTGTGTTGAGGATATGATTGTTGTTGAGAGTTTGATTGTTGTTGAGGATTTCTCGGGTGTTGATAACCTTGATTGTTCTGATATCCCTGATTGTTTTGATAGCTCTGATTAGGTTGAGATGGTCCTCCTTGAGTGGGTCCTTTTGACCATGAAAAGTTAGGGTGGTTTCTCCATCCTGGATTGTAGGTCTGTGAATAAGGGTTATGCTCTGGTTTTTGAAACATGGCATGTGCCTGTTCAAGCCTAGACTCCTGGACTGCAAGCAAATCTGGACAATTTTGGAATTGATGGTTGGGGTCGTTACAAGCAGCACAAACAGACGAAGCGACATGTTCTCGGAGAGTAGTGGTGGAAGGTTTTGAATTTTTATGTAGTTCTAACTCTTCTAATCTCCTAACTATTGATTTCATGTTTGCTCTTCCCTCAAAATCCGCTTCAATCCTAAAAGCCTTTGCTTCGGATGTAGTCTTTCTGGTTTCACGGATGGATTCTCACTGTTGCGTCTTTTCAGCTACTTCAATCAAGAAGTCCCAAGACGCGTCAGCAGTTTTATCTACGAATAGACCATTACACATCGACTCAACCGTTGTTCGGGTGGACACATCTAGACCTTCATACAAAATTTGCACAAGTCTCCATTTTTCAAAACCATGATGGGGACATTGGAGCAATAATTCATTGAATCTCTCCAGGTATCTAGCTAAGGTCTCACCTTCTAATTGCACAAAGCTATTCAGACTTTGACGAATTGTCGCAGTCTTGTGGTTCGGGAAAAACTTTTTGAAAAACTCCTTTATGAGGTCATCCCATGTCATGATGGATTGAGGCTGTAAAGCATAGAGCCAGGCCTTTGCCTTATCTTTCAGGGAGAAAGGAAAAAGCCTTAACTTCAGGGTTTCGTCGGTCATTTGAGTGAAACGCAGAGTTCCACAAATTTCCTCGAATTCTCTCACGTGGTGGTACGGGTTTTCATTCTCAACACCTCTAAAAATAGGAAGCATCTGTATTGTGCTTGATTTCAGCTCATAATGGCCATTAGCCTCGGGCAGCAAAATACAAGAAGGTTGACTGGCTCTAGTTGGGTACATATAGTCCTTGAGGGTACGGGGTTCTCCCATTGTTTCTGGTTGATCTGGACTGTCTCTCTCAGAACTTAGAATTTCGATAGGTTCGTCTGGGTTAATTCTAACAAGTCTGTTTGTCTGGTCTCTGTAGGTCACAATCATGTCCTAGTAGGTACCTTAACTAACATGTTGGTCAGACAGAGCAATCGGAAACAATTTGGCCCACAAGGGTTATGAAGATTTGGTTTTGAATGGGTTTTGGTTTTAAGAAGGGATTTTGTTTGTGGTTTAAAAATTTGGGCTTTGAAAAAAAAAAATTTTGAACTAAACCTAGCATAAATTAGCACAACTCATAAAAGAAAATAAAAACAATAATAATAATTAAGACAAGCCCATAAAAGAAAAAAAAAGAAAACAACAAACAAAAAAAATAAAAAAAAAAAATAATTACAATCCCAAATAAAAAAAAAAGAAAAAGAAAAAGAAAATAAATAAAAATTATTACAATCCCAAATAAATAATTAAATTAATTATTACAAGCCCGAATTTGAATTTAAATGAGGCCCAAGTGGGTTAACTCATGGGTTAGGCTTACTTGTTTTTTTGGAGGGAAGCCCAAAAATAGGCTTTTAGTCCCCTTTTAGTTGCACAGCCCAGTTGGGCTTTATGATCGTCCTAAGCAGCTCACGTCCAAGCCCAGCAGCAACAGGTGGAGCAGAGCCCAGCAGAATCTGCAGCGAAGCCCAGGAGCAGAAGTTGCAAGCCCAGCGAGATTGAGGTTACTAAGCCCAGCTCAGTTGGTTCAAGCCCAGCTCAGTTGGTTCAGAGCCCAGCTCAGTTGGTTCAGAGCCCAGCAGCAGAGGGTGCACAAGCCCAGTTGACAGCTTCAGTTGGCAGCCCAGCAGCAGCTTGGCAGAGGAAGCACCAACAGCAGCAGCAGCAGCTCAGGTAACAGCAGATGGCAGTACCACTCCCCGGCAGCGGCGCCAAAAACTTGGTGTGAAAATGGGGAGCACACAAAACACTTGCAAGTATACAAGGTCAAGATTAATAATATAGTGATGAGTGGGGGTTTGTCCACAGGGAGAGGAGCATACAAGAAGTCTTCCTAGCTAAAGTGTGCAGTGAACTAAGGGCAGTGAAGGGTGACAGTGACAAGTTTCTAGAGTAGAAGTGAAACAAAGGCAGCAGCCTAAGGCAAGGGTATTGAGCAATAGTGACTGACAAAGAGAAAAATGCAGAATTGTGTGAAGTAACTAAGGCAATTGAATCCACCTTGTGCCCTAATCAAGCAATGCAATCTAGGTTTAGTTGGAGTTCCTAAGCATACATCTAGAATGAGATGAAAATCAGCTTGCTCACTGATATGCCCCTAGAATTGATTGTCTTTTGACAGCACAATCAATCACAGGCATGCCAGAGCACTGAGTACTTCTCATTGCTCAAGCAAACAGGCAATAAGAACACTATCCTAACCATGCATCATCCAACAGTGCACTAGGCTTCATCAGAGCCCTAGTTGCAGTGAATTAGCTCATGCTAGACATGAGTATAACCAAAGCATTCATACAACAAACTAAAATCAAATGCAACAGATATACAAGAAACACACATTCAACTGTTGCTAAACAGAAATTGGGAAATTGAGAATTGATTCAATAAATTGTTCACTGGCTAGCCCAGAGATAGTCTATAATAACACAACCCAACAGTACATATTTATACCCACAGATTAAAATTAGGGTTCTTCCCCCTTTTCCCAAAAATCAGAAATTAGGGTTACCTAATTTGTTGAAAATTGAGCCTTGAAATCGAGCACCCATGCTTTGAATCGTCCTTATGCTCCCTCCTGAATCTTCTGCTACCATTAATTTCCCTAAATCGAGATGTTTTATCAACCTCACCTAGGACAGTTGGTGAGAGAGGATAAAACAGCTAGGTTTAGGGGGATTGTTTGGGGGTTTGTTCTGTCGGGTGATGGTGGAGGTTATGGTGATGGTTGAATGATTTGGGGAAAGGATGGTGGAGTGATTTGGGGGAGAAGATGGTGGAGTGATTTGGGGGAAGGGTCACTGTTGCAGGAGAGGGGAAGAAGATGGATTCGATGGATTTGGGAGAAGGGTGTGTTTGGCTAATGGGTGTAGGGTTCGGGTACTAGGGTGTTGAGCAGGTGTAGAGGATTTTGATGTTTCGCGAAGCTGGACCGATGGATGGGAAGATGGTAGGTGGATCTGACGGCGATGCGGAGGCAGGCGATGAGCGACCGTCGGATGAAGAGATACAACGAAACGAACGGTACTTGATGGATTTAGGTACTGTAGTGTAAGGCGGAGATATCAAACTTCGATGCACAGCAAGGGAGCGACCGTCGGATGCTTCTGAGAACTGATCTGACGGCTGAAGACGCAAGCGGGTATGGATTTGGGTTTTAGGCTTTTGGGTATAGAATATGGGTTTGGGAAATGAGTTTGGGCTTGGAAAACCTTGAGCCCACTTCTTCTTTAAGAACAACTTTCTTCTTCTTGAGCCCACTTCCAGCTTTTTGGACGTGCGCTCCATTCTTTGCGGCTTCCTTGCGTAATTCCTCCCGGCTTTTCACTACTTTTCTGCTCTATTCCGCTCCGCAATTCATCCAGACTTTATTTATTACCTAAAAATGCAAAATTAAGTAAGAAAAATATTTATTCTTGAAAACAATGAAAATACAGAATATGGGATAAAATGTAGAATTAATGCACAAAAGATGAGTTAAAATGCCAACAAAAAGGGATAAATATATACATTATTTGGCACTCATCAACTGAGTCAGCTCTATCTCTGCCTTCGAAGTCAGAATATCATTTCCTCTGTCTCCTTCAATTCTTGGAATCAAAAATGTAACAGCAAGCTCACTAGACGTTGATGCTATGGACTTGTTCTCAGAAAACTTGAATGAATGTTGATTCAAATCTTCATGGTCATATGATAGAAAGACTTCATCCATCAGCTTGTTGCTCTTACCATCTAAGTATGCCATGTTTGCAGCATATAACCAGTTATAGAACTTTCCAAACACACACACATTCATCATGTTAGCCTGCAACGGATTCAAACCACCTCTGTCTTTTATCTTACTAAACAAGTGATCTACCCTAATGAAACCTGCTCTATAAGTACCTCCTTGAACTGCAGATTTGGTTTTAGGTTTAACTGCGTAAAAAAAAGAACAAAAAAAATGCATTTTAGAACAACAAAGGAATGCATAACAAATATAACAACATTTTTTTATATGCATAACCTGTGATGCATCAAGTCTAAACAATGCATAACTAGTCATGCATTTAATATTAGAACTGAATAATATGTCATGCATTGATTTTTTAAGGTGCATAACTTATTATGCATTTAAAAACACAACCCTGCTTAACTTATTATGCATTTAAATGATAAGAGAAGTTTATTAATTGATGCATAACAGGAACAGGAAGGAATTCAACGCACCTTGTTTATAGACAACACACTGCTTATTAGATTCAAAGCAAATCTTACCATCTTCGGCATCATTTGTATTATCATCCTCATTATCTGTATCATCACCCAATACTTCCTTTGGTGCAGCTTTCTTTGCTTTCTTTGGCTTGATTTGCATCTCCTTCAGTGTTTCGACACTATCAATTTCTTCTTGTTCATCTTCAACATCAGTAGGTAAAATCACATTGAGGAGAAAATTATGTTAAAATCGAAGAAGAATAAAGTGATAACTCAAAAATAAATTATGGGTATTCAGGATGAAACAGTTTTATTTTTAGGTTTACTCTTTTTTTCTGGTTCATCATCGGCAATTACTGTAACAAAATTTAAGATTAAAAAAAAAATTCAAAAAAAAACAAAATCAAACACTAACAGATGAAGCTAATGATAAATCTCACCGGGTTTTTTTCTGTTTCTTCGAGTTCATTTTTCCTTTTTCATCTGAAGCATCAAGAACAAAAATTGAAATCGAAAATCAAATAAAATCAAATGTACCGAATGCATGCAAGAATAAGATCGATTAAACTAGTTTTAGTACCTAATTTCTTCTCTTTTGATTTCTGAAGACGTGTTTTTGTTGGTGTTTCATCCATTTTGGTTCTACTGAATTCTAGGGTTAAGGTTTTTTAGAGTTTGAAATTGATTTTTAGGGATTGATCAACTTCAATAATCAATCATCTGTTACAGTGTTTATGGAGGAATAAGAATAGAAAAACGGATGAAGAAAAAATGAGAAGAACGGATGAAGAAAAAATGAGAAGAAGAGAAAAGAAATGGTTCCGACCGTTTTTGGGAGGTAATAAAACTTCCCAGAACCGCTGAAGGGTAATTGAGGAACTCTGCATGTTTTTAATAATTTTAAATAATGTTGGGTGCGACTGTAGGGAAAAGTAATTCTGCGCCTGGCGGTAAGATAAAAAAAATTCTGGGTCTGCGCCTAAGTTCCCCTAAAAAAAATTCTTTGGGCTTGGAAGAATAGCCTATTAATAGAGATTTTAAAAATCAAGGGGTCGCACTTGCCCACCCTTATATATTGGATCCGTCTCTGACGTCACCGATAAACTTCTTCATTAGCAATTTTGGGTCATTGTGCCCTCTAAGGGTTAGATTTTTTCATTTTGCTCCCGTTATGGGGTGAACAGACTTGAAAAACGGATGAACAAAATGGGAAAATTTGTTGGTTTTACCACTGCAGTCGAAGAAGAGCCGCACGGCTGAAATTCAATCGTCATCGGTTGAACCCTCACTGCATGTTGTAACTTCGACCACTGGCGTTTCTCTCTTCGACTGCACATTGTCCTGCAGTCGACGCTAGTCGAGCCTCCAACGAATATATTTGAATGGCTAAATATTAGTCTTCGAACGGTTTTAATCCTTTTCCCTGTAAATTCAACTCTCCTCAACTCCAATTCACACTCTCTACACCTCTAATATCAATAAAAAATTATCTAAAAACTTCTCTTGGATTTTGTGGTGTTAAGTTTACTCTGGAAGAGAATTTATGTATTTGTAGAGCTTATATTTTTCAGTATTGAATTTAAGTTTACTCTAGAAGAGAATTTATGTATTTGTGGTGTTAATTTTACTTTAAAAGAGAATTTATGTATTTGTAGAGCTTATATTTTTCAGTAATGACCAAGTTAGATAAATGTAACTAAATGTAATAAGTATTGATTAATTAAAAATAGACGTCAAATTTTTAAGTTATAATAAAAAAAAATTAATTCATTAGCGTTACTCTCTCATTTGGTACGAAATAAAAAACTTTTAGACAATAAAAACTTAATTAAAGGCTTCAACAAAAATCTCATACAATTTTTAGCCTCTTGGTTATCTTCATTTCACATTTCTTTTATTTTTATTTTTTTTAAGCATGTAATTATTAAAGGGATTAAGTAACAATTTCACGTTGATATGTGGTACCCACAGAGTCATGGAAAAGAATTTGACTAATACAAGATGGGGTTGCCGGGTCCCAAATTTTTGTTGCTAGGTTTCTCATTTGACACGTTTCTTCCATTCAACGTGTTCTTGAACGATTTTTACTTGATTTTTGTAGTTTCGGTTGTTAACTTTTAAAACTTGAGCCCTTATTTGCCTTTAGTAGAACATTTTCCTGGATTATCTTCTAAGACTTATCCTGCTCTTGCCTTTTTACTATTTTCTATTATTATTTTTTTATCACATATCTTATTGATAACAGCTTCAAGCTAGGCTAAAAAAAAATTGTAATGGCTTTTTTGGACATTTCAATTGAGGAACACTAGAACAAAAATTAGAAGAGATTTAGTAGAGAAATTTCAATAAAAAATAGATTTTTGTGTAGGTTGAGTGTTTGAAAGTGAGGGGAATGTATAATGATAAAAATATAACTTTTTTTACAATAGAAAACTAGCAGTCGGCGATTAGACTTCGAGTGCCGACGGCGGAGGCGTTCAACCGTCATTGTCTGACTTGAAGTCACGCGATATTACCATTTTCTTTTTATACACGAAAGCAGAATGCAGGTTTCTACACAAGCATAACCAATCAGACTGGCCCCACTGCTAGATCCAACCCTCCATAACCTAACTATATGAATATTGTATTACAAATATTTACGGTGAAAATCGAATCCCCGACATCCTCCTTACTGGAATTGATGAAAAACCATCGAGCTATAATCTTAGACCCAAAACCGCCCAATATTACCTGTGTCGCGCACTTCGTTATCGGTCGCCGAGTTCATTTACCATAGTGGAAAATCCACTTAGCCATGGTTGTATCTCACCAAATCAAGAAAGTAGGAATTACCAATAGGTACCATTATAGTGTTCTTAGTTAGTGGCAGGTCCACCCATTAAAGCCCAGTAATCAGAGGTCCATAATTAAAAGAAAACATGAAAATGAACCAAATTTTTTTAGCCCAGGTCCTGCACACGTGCGAGATCAGGTGTACGTAATATGAAAATACCACAAATAACCTTTCCTATTTAATATGTTAAAAGCATGAGAAATATTTTTCACATTTCATATTCATTTTCTTCTTCTCTTTCCTCTCACCATTGTTGCAGATGAAGATGAAGATTTGTTTTTGTTCTTTCTCGTTTCTACCGAATCAGATGATGAAGATTTTCCATTGTAATGATTCTTTTAAGGTTTTGGCGATCTAATCATTGTTGTGCTTGATTATGTTTTCGATCTCCATGGTTGATTTGTCGACTATATATTAGATCTAGATGAATAATCACATTTTTTGTTCATTTCGTTGCTAGATTCGATTATGCCACTTCCATTTTAGATGTTTTAGACGTGTTTCAGTTCTTTTTTGTATATGAATCAACAGTACGTATATCCCGTACTGATAGAAACTTAGTTTATTTTTGAGAAGAAGAAGAAGAAGATGCATCGTTATGATTTACGACGAGAAGATTGTTTGTGTTTCCAGGTATGTATATTAACAATGATTTTCGGTTTCCATTCTATTTTTTTCATAGATTCGTTACTAGTTTTTCACATGCAGCTGAAGTTTAGATTATGAATCAGCAGTACATATATGATGTACTGAAAAATTATGCTGTAATTTTGTTATTTTTGTAGTTTTTGATATTTTTCTTCTTCGATCTAGAAGTATATATATGGAATATTGAAGAAAAAAAGTGTTTCGATTCTGGTTTTTAGAGATTCATTACTTGGTTTTCACATGCAACTGATTTTAGTTTCATTTTGGTTGTTTTTGATATGCTTTTAAGTTGTTTTTGTGTATTAATCATCTGTACGTATATGATATACTGGTGGATTTTGATGGAACAAGTTCAGATCTAAATAAACAATCATGTTTTTTGTTTATTTCATTAGTAGATCTGATACTTTTATGGTTTGTTTTTCAGTTTTCTTTTGTTATTATCAATTGTTGATAAACATCACTGTCCAGATTTTGTCCTAAATTTTATACTTCTCTTGATGTTTTAAAAGTTTGTGGGGATATAGTTGATGAAAAGAATGTACACAGTTGGGTTTTGCTTAGATTTGTTTATAGACCTTCTTTGATTCATATGTGTAGTATTTGAATTTTATGTTTGTTAGTGATGTTGTGAAGTGTTTGATGAATAAGTGTTCTTGAAATGCATTAGAAGCGTTGGGTATCTTTAGAGAGATGAGAATTGAAGGAGTTAAATTGGAATTGCATGACTGTATCTTACTCATTGCCGGTGCTCCACTTGGTGAAGAATTGAAGGGGATTTTGATTCATGTGTATGTGCTCTTCCTCTTAAGTGGTCTTCCTCTTTTCTGTATTTTCTTTTAAGATTCATGATACAATTTGTATCTTATCTATCACGGACAGGTGAAGGTCGGAACCCGTTCTGCGTTACTCAACTTTGGATCACCAGTGGATGCATCTCAGCTATATAAATTACTACATGCCCTTCATCCACATCCTCATTAGAAGAAAAATTAGCAGGCAGAAGTGCACCTGGAACATGTATGTTGCTCGGATTTTGTTGCTTTTGTCATACATACCAAAATAAATAGAATAGTAGCTTGGTGCATCTTCTCGATGTTGTTTACTGCTCTGGAACTGTTATCCTCAACTGGATAGATAGACCTCACCCTGTGTAGTTTCTTAAATGCCAAATGGCCTGATGTAGGCTCATGGACATGCAGATAAGTAAAAGGTTAGCCTAATATTTACAGTTAGATAATGTGATTTTGTTAACTGATACTTTTTTTTGAAAGCTTTATCGTTCTCCCAAAATCATGTAGACCTCTGAGGCAGAACAATTCTTTTTTCTACCACAAGTTTCCTGACTACCTGCTGCTGTGCGATATTGCTGTCTCACTGGAATACCCATTTCTTGCTTCATGCTACAAACAGACACCACCTGATACACAACTGTTTTTTTCACCCTTAGTCACTATGTGGAAATGATAATCTATAGAGTCACAAGACTCATAAATTGTTATTATCAATTGTTTTTCAGTTTTCTTTTGTGTATTACCTATCAGTACATATATGACGTTTTCTAATTTATTTATCATTGATTCTTACAGATTTGTCTTCTACCTGGAAGCAGTGCAGCAAATATGTACTCGAATTTATAAGCATTCATATATATAATCGGATTTGTAAGCAGTACGACAGATATGTACTCAGATTTCTAAGCAGTGCGACAGATATGTACTCAAATTTGTAAACAGTGTAGCAAATATGTACTCGAATTTTTAAGCAGTGTACCAGATATGTACTCAAATTTGTAAGCAGTGTAGACACACACGTTTAGTAGTAATGGGCATTATGGACATTTCCATGTTTTAATTAATTTTGGACCTCCGGATAAAAAAAAATCCGATTGGACCCTACTATAAATAACTATATGGGCCTAGGACCAAACAAGAAATTTTCCATCAAGAAATTTACAAAACGGCCCATAGGATGCCCTTATGCGCGACAGCTGTAGTCAAGTCGAAAGATAAACTTAGGTATTGTCGCCTTCGTTTTAAAACCCATAACTCTAAAGACAAGTTCACCGACTGTCGCCTCCATCTGCATTTATCATTCATCGAGAAGAAGCGAAAATGTCCAGCCATCATCTTCCGGAGGAGATCTTACTGGATATATGCTTGAGATTACCAGTGAAATCCATCGCAAGGTTCAGGTGTGTTAACAAGAATTTTCGCTTTTTATTAAAAAGCCCTAATTTCATTCAAAAGCATCTCGATCATTCTATTGAAAAAGATAAATTTAGTCTTTTAATTTGTAGTAACAGTGATGGTAAGAGCTCAGTGCACTCCATGGCCAGTAGAAGTGATTCTTCGTTATCATTATCTGATTATGAAACCCTTGAAATTGATTATCCATTCAAGTCTCAGAAGCCATTAGTTGAAATTATCGGTTCATGTAATGGCTTAGTCTGCTTAGAACTTAATAGGCGTGATGTTTGTATCTGGAATCCATCTACAACTGAGTTTAAGAAAATATAAACACTGCCTGATGAATTTAAGTGGAGCCCTAAATCAAGTCCTGAATCGAGGCTTGGGGGTGAAAAGGCATACTCGTATGGATTTGGTTATGATTCCAAAAATGGGGATTATAAGTTGGTCAGGTATGAACTCAGCGAACATGTAATGTTCCTTTCAAAATGTATCATGTATACGTTAGGAACAAATACATGGAAAAAAATACCAGCTGTACGTTATGATGTAAAACCTGGGGTGCATCTTGATGGAATTCTGTATTTTACTGCACTTCGCACCCGCAATCATGGGGATGGGTGGATAGTATGTCCTTTTATATTATCTTTCAATGTCTGTGATGAGAGTGTCCGTGAAATAGAACTACCTGATGGTTTAGTTGGCAAAGTCGGACTTAGTTTGAGTGTTTTTGGTGAGAACCTTTGCCTGATCTGTGTCATAAATGGTGTTCATACTGAGTTATGGTTGATGAAAGATTTTGGAGAGAATAAAGGAAATTGGACTAAAATTGTCACCATTGATAAATGTCTAAAGGGCGTTAATTATTTAATGCCTTTACATTTTTTCAAGACGGGTGAAATCCTTTTTGAGCTACTGGGAGAGGAAGTTGAGGAGGAACCTTTGCCTAATGGTGTACTTTTATATGATCCGAAGCATAAAAGGAATGCAGCCCTACAAATGTGTGGTACTCATGAGTTATTTGGCATGCAGAGTTCTGTTCCAAGCTTGGTTTCTCTTAAGTCGGGTACTTTTGTGGGGGCAGGGAACTCAAGGAATTGTAAAGCAAGAAGGAAGGCAGGGAACTCAAGGATTTATAAAGCAAGAAGGAAGGCTTGAGGAAGGGCGGTTTACTGGTTTGGACACGCTGCTTCTGAAAATGTTATACTGTAATCGACAAGTAAGTTTTTCCTGAGTAGAAAGGAAGTAGTGGGAGAAATGAAGTTATGGGAACCGCAAGGCGTTCTGCCAAGTTACTGGGTTTGGTAAATTTTTAAGTCGGGCGATTAGAGCAAAGCTACATTGTTTGTTCAACCACATTTTGAGTAAGGTTTTCCCATCTCTCGGGTTTTTTCTTCTTTATCTTCCTTTTTCCCTTTCACATCTGGAATGTCTGTGTAAATTGAATATCCAATCTTGTCCGGAGACTATAAGCGTTTAAGAATGTATCTACTGTCTAACGTAGTAATATTAGATGATACTGTCACTTTTGCATTTCTACCGACTTACCACTATGCTTGTATTTTCTTACTGCACTTTTTATGGATGTGGAAAACTGTTCTTTTTTTATTCTTTTGTGAAATTGCAGTTAAATCTTTTTATTTTATCCTATCACAGGTTGGAATCTATATATGAGTAACTTACAAACATCTTATCAATTGAAATTGGTTTCAATGTTATGTTTATTGTTTTCTTATATAGTTGGGCTCCACATATCGCTTTTTCTATACCCCCTTAACTCATCCGTCTTTGGATATTTAGGTTCATTTATTTCCTTGTAACTATGATCAGCCAGCTTTTTTCAAAGTTGAGCTGGTGGCATAATCTTTCTTTAGGCGGAATATTAACTGCAGTTGCTATTCCCATGTACTGAACTTGTGTCTTTCTGGGTGGAGTAAGTAGTGATGTAAAAGCAAATTCTTGTATTGTGTTCATTTCCTTAGGATCTATAAGTTACTATGACATTTGTGTTTTCCAGTAGGATTCTCCTTGTAGATTTGGAAAATCAATTTGAGCTTCACAGTCCTTGAATAGAGCTTCACAGTCCTTGAATACCAGAACAAAACAACTTCTGACATTTTCCAGAGTTAAGATATCTGAAAACACAATTTAACCTTCCAGATCCCACTCTCTTTGTTATGTCTTGTGTCCTGTCAGAGTTATTAAGATATAGCAATTTGAGCTGGTGGCACAATTTGATTGTCCTAGTTAAGAGACTAAACAATTTAACCTTCCAGATCCCACTCTCTTTGTTATGTCTTGTGTCCTGTCAGAGTTATTAAGATATAGCATCTATTCTGAGTTCTTTTATGTATCTCGATTTAGAATCAATGGTACTATGCTTGAAAAAACGGACCTTTTTTGTTGCATGCTTGTGAGTTCTTATGAACTGCTTGAGGGTTCTTGGTCCCTGTTCCACATTGTGCATCCATTGCGCATGAAAAGTGGTAGATTGATGGAAAGTCGTAGTAATGGCATACATCTGCTGAATTCATTTACCTCAACCTGGTTCCGATTGTGCTTTGTTGACTCGCTTGATCTTCTTATGAATGGAAGTACTGGACATGTTTGGGCCCAGAGATGGGTGATGTTATTTATATTGATTACAGTAACACTGAAGTAACGTTTGACAAAAAAAAAATAGAGCACCAAGTTCAATTTTTATGCACCATTTGAGATGTTTAGGTTCCAGGCATGGATTTGAACCCTCAGTTAGCACTAACAGTTGTCAGTTATTGAAACTCGGTAAAGCGATCTTGGAGAGGAGGCAACTTATAAGCACAAGCTGCACAACTGTGAAATCCTGTCTAGCAATTCTATCCAAAATCTAAATATCATTTGAAGTCTGAACCTGCTTTCAATTCTTTCCTTGTTAACACTTGGATCATGTATACCTCAATTATTCTTTGCACAATTTGCTAAAAAGAATACTACTATGTACCAGTTGTACACATGGTAGATTTTTTGTAAAATTACACATTTAATTTCATTACATTTGAAGCTCTCTCAAGAACACAGTGTTAACTGTTGAAACTTGTCCAAAACAAAACTATTACTTCAATAACCGCATCAATGATACTCAAGCATGGATAACCTATGGTTGTCCAAAGCTCACTTGTGGTGTGACGGAAGTAGTATGCAAATCACCTCAAAAATAGGAACAACATTACAAGTCAGAGAAATTATACCTCCCACATATCTGGGCTCCCTTCAAGAGTGCTAATAAAGGAGTTGGCATGAGGCTTTCCTGAATGATTAAATCCACAATACAAAAAACATCTTAAAACTTTCTATGACCGGTATAACGGAATACTAGGCTACCAAACAAAAAATGCTGCAAAACTAAACTCAGGAAGCAAAAGACATAGATTAACCGGCATATATGCATGTGACAGTTAACAAACTAGCATTCCTTTCTCCAACTACAATATTACTGTTTATTATTTATTTTTAACATTTTATCAGAAAAAAAAAATATTATGGAAGCCACTAAAAGAAGTATACAGTTCCAATTTTAGGGAAAGTGATGACAGCCATGATGAATATTTGCTTACCGAAACAATTACTGAATGCACATTGCATCATGAGTTTTTAAGATACTGCTCGTACATAGGACGATACTTTGCAGGGACAAAATCCTTAAACCTGATGGAAGTGACGTACATCAAACAGTTAAGATCTCATAAGTCTCAAAGAGTTATATGAATACAGGTAGCTTTGGCTGGAATCCTTGTCACGCATAATTAGCTCAACAAGCAAATGTTTTCCTGATAAGTGCGATTTGATTATGTGTCTAATATATAGGAAATCCATAATTTAATTTTAAAAGTACTGAATAATAGTCTGAGGCTACACACTATCACAGTAAGGTAGATCACTTCAAAGGAACTGCACACGATGTATTTGTATTACTTTAGGTAAGATGGTTGGAATCAATAAATAGTTGCTCCCGCTAAATTTATGAGCTTGTATTTAACCTTGAGAGTTTTTTTCCACAACCCAATCACATGATTGAGATACCTTACTAAGTTTAGCTAGAAATTGATTGCTTCTATGATGAGGCTTTATAAGCCTGAATAATCACGATTTATAAAGGGGGATACCAGTCCTACTAAGTGCTGATACCATTTCATCGATCCAACGGCCAGGATTGGTGGGATCTTTTTGTCCTATATGAAACGGTATCAACACTTAGTAGAACTGGTATCCCCCTTTATAAATCATGTGAATAATACTATAAAGACACCCACATTAAAAAGCTTTTACTCATGAAGACCATGCCAGCTTGCTTAACCCAAGTTCTTTTTACTAATTACGTGAAATCTATCTCAATAAGATAAATCAAACATTTACTCTTTTCCATTCTAAGGTTGACAAACCAATGCATATTTGTATAAGGTAAAGGATATACCTTGTTAGTAGAAGAAACCTCTCTGGAGTGGAAAATAATTTCACAATCGACTGCAGCACGTCATTAATCTTCATTGTTTTAGACTTCAGTGCCTTCATATACCCCACAAATTCTTTATATTCCTCAGGTGTGAGCTTCTCTTGAACCTATGAATTGAGTACAAAAAATCAGCTCCCACAATCCAATCTAATGAAGATACGGAATCAATTATAGAGCGGCAAGAAAATTAAATACGAAACATGTATAGGGTTGTCAAAGAAAATCAGAAGACTTGAAAAGATGCTTAACATTGACCTAAAGAAGTTTAACCTTGGTAGATTTAAGAGTACTTTACCTTGATCAGAAAATTAGCTCCTCTGGTTTCTTCGCCACTAGGTGCAGGACCAGTAGAAACATGCTTGTGTTTTAAATCAGTTTTCTCCGTTCTAATATCGTCCTCAAGCACAACCAAAGTATCTACTTGCGCATGTTGCATACCTATAATCCTAATACTATTATCATCAAGACCTTCTGACTTGCATTGAGAAACCTGTGACAGATTTCCATGTTTGGCGGAGGAATTTGTATTGAATGATAAATTAGTATCCGTCTTCAGTATTTTAGGTTTCTTTGAAGAACAGGGTACAATAAATTTGGATGTGATCAACTGTTCATCCCAATGTGAATTACTAGTCAAATCAAC